>NC_068358.1:7206388-7553888 GCF_020536995.1 Dreissena polymorpha
GGGCGATATTTCGTGGTACATTCTCGCGCGTCGCTTCGTGTATCGCGCAAAATATCGTGCGTCGCCGCGACTGTCGCGCAAAATATCGTGCGTCGCCGCGACTGTCGCGCAAAGTATCATGTATCGCTTCGTGTGTCGTGTGTCGCCCATGATGAAAGACGGGTGAGATTATAGATGGCCTATCCGGATTCCGTAGTTAATGCCTTAAATTTCCATATTTAAACAACGGAATTGTAGAACTCAACAATAAAACAAGAATATAATTGAAGAAAGAGAGAAAAAAGAAAAGTTTGTCTCTATAACTGAGCACGGACCCGTGTCCTTGGAATTATACATGCTTGTGTCGGAACCATTCGTTTGTCCGCACTATTTCTTACTTATCTACCGGTATATGTGATCCACGTGTTGTAGCAAAATATAAGGAAAACAACAGAATCATTCCAAAATACTTTGTTTAGCGCTTTTAACAATTTCAAGTGATGATTATTCGTAAATGAAGCTGTGTTTTCGTCCACGTGATTTGTGGTATTTCGCCCCCATATGTATTGCGTTCAATTATTTTCTGAATATGTGAAAACTAGGATTTAAATTATAATTTCGGCAATTTGTTAGTCCCTCTAATTTTGCCTTAAATTATCGTCCCTAGTTTGGTTGTATCGTCTTGTTTTAATATTCACTCACTATTTTGTGTTGTATCCGATCTATTTTGAGTATAACCTCCCGGATAGTTGGGTTCTAATCTACCTAGTTTCCTAGTTGGGTTGTATCCTTTATCGTTTGGTTGTCCCTTCCGAGATTAATCAATGGATTGTTTGCTTGTCCATATCGTTTTTACTATTGGGCTGTTCTTTATATTGAACACTTATGTTCATATTGCACTATGTGCACACATATATTCTTCGGCGAACTGTCTAACACAAGTTTTGACCTTTTCGACATGTGTTACTGATTTCTGAAAATTTGAGAAAATCTCCCACCACTAGGCCATAATGAATAAATTGAAATTCCGTATTAGTGAAAAAAAACTTCGGGGTTCGAGAATTTTCATTCTGCAAAATTGTCCTCAAATACATAAACATATAATTTACTTGACTACCTTTTTAGTGTGGCATAGCATTGACAAAATGGGCTCATTTAAAAAGTGTAGGGATGCAGCATTGCGTTTTGCAACGATATGAACTGACTTTACCCGCCCTAATGAGACCCAAGTCTTCTTCAGAACGATCCCATACCAGAAGCCGATAACGAATGTCTGTCTTTCTAAAGACAGTGGATGAGGTGCGGAGTCTGAAGGCAAGAAATCTTCGGAAGTGGACAACGTCCTTTGCACAGCTTTAGGGAACCCTTTATCGGTTAGGAGATGAGTAAAGACTGACTGGGTCTACTCCTTGGGCCACTTCTCCGAGATCTTCTTGCATAGTGCTGCCATTGCTGCAGGCATTTCAAGATGGAAAGGAATGCAGGCACCAAGTCAGAAGATCTGAGAGGAGAAGAAGTGGCCAAATTAGTGGAAACAGTCTCTGGTCATCCTTCAACTGTGAAAGGGTAACATCAAGCTGTGCAATGATTACCGCACCATCAGCCTCATCAGTCATCACAGCAAAGTCATGCTACGCAGCCTCCTAAATCGACCGAAAAGTAATGCCGAGGAACACCTTGCGGAAGAGCGGTCGGCATTCAGAGCTGGCCGGAGCACAGTGCAATATATTGTAAATTGCAAAGTCATCATTGAGAATCAACTGCAACACCAACGTGAGCTCTTCTACAACTTCATCGACTTTAAGAAAGCTTTCGACAGCGTGTGACATGATGACATATGGTCGGTTGTGAGATGTTTCAATACTTACGAGTGGCTGGTTCAAGTCATTCAAGAACTCTTCGGAAACGCCAGCAACGCAGTACTTTTCAATGGACAGATGGGTGGCTTTTTCACGAAATCAGTGGGGTCCGTCAGGGATTTCTGCTCTCGCCATTCTGTTTAACCTTTTAGTTAAGAAGATCACACACGAGACCGACAAAGGCCACCACACCTTCATCTCCAACGCAGATGGCGTCGACCTCATGGGTGACATCAACAGTGAACTCCAACATACTGAAATAGAAGGACCATGTGGTGTGGAGGGCCGCACGTCGAAAAACATATGAATAGCACTAACAACACCAGTGCAGACATCAAACTGAACGATAAGAAGCTGGAAGAAGTAACCAGCTTCATGTAGGTGGGAGCAACCATTACCAAGGATGGTACCAGAATCGCCGAGGTTCGAATAAGAATTGCCATGGCGACCAAAGCGATGGCAAGACTGTGCAAGTTGTGGACAAGCAGCTCAATCAGCTTTCCCACCAAGCACAGGCTATCCAGTATACAAGTCCATCGTAAGCTCCATCCTACTGTACGACTGCGAGACCTGGACACGTGACGCGGAAACAGAACGCATGCTACAGGCATTTGAACTTAATTGTCTAAGAAGACTGCTCCGCATCTCCCACATTAAGCACAAGACCAACGAGTATGTCCGGAACATGACAGCAGCACTTGTGTGCTCACAACAACCTCTCCTGGCTACCATCAAACTACGAAAGCAGTTTTGGTTTGAACACGCCACCAGGCCACTCTCTATAAAATACTTTTCTGCAGGACATGCTAGAAGGTCGCCGTCGAGGCCGTCAGAAGAAAAGCTGGATGGACAACGTGAAAACGCGGACGTAACTCCCCCTTGGGTGAGCTACTCCTAGCAGCCTGACTGGCGGAGGATCTCAGTGTCGTGGTTTCTCATTTCCACAAACGGCCAGACCGGTCAATGGAATGATGATGAAGATGAACCGAGTATTTAGTTTGAAACTAAATTATGTCCAAATAAGGCTACGCGGATACAGCAGTTTTAACACTAAACTCTCGAAATCAATCAAGTGTTTGTGTTCCCTTCATTTTTGGCATATTTTAAACACCACATCTTTCATGCACTGAAATAAATATAAAGCCATCATTGAATTTCCTCGAACCAAATGTCTTACATATTTTTCAGATTCCGCGTTATTGCTGAACTTGTCACACTATTAGTCACATTCACATCTCTAATACATGTATGTTGTTACGATATTGGGCTTGATAGGTCATGGCCTTCCTAAATCCTCATACAAAAACGGTTAAAATGGACTTGCTAATAATGAGTCTCTTGAATTCCTGTAATGTATATAATATTTCTAGAATAGAAAAACGCATGCATGTAGGCCTAAAGTTGTTTTGGAGTTTGCCTTTTGCTACACGTCGACATATTTCTCTGCATTCCTGTAAGTTACTTGGCTGATCAGTCAAAATGCACAAGGTTTCCATGGCCATTCAACGCGAACCTTCGTTGCAAATTCTTTACAACTGATTCGTGCCCTGTGGTGGCTATCGGATGGATACACAGAGCTAGCTCTCTCGACGACATCGAGGAACAAATGGTGAACAAAGAATCGTCGTTACAGCTGTAAGGCGTGCGGTGTGTGTGAGTGAAGGGGGGGGGGGGGGGGGGGGGGGGTGGGGGGAGGAGGATGGGGGTGCTGGGATGGGGAGCTCGCCACTCTCATGTCCGCCTAGTTGAAATAGACATTTTCACAAACATTGAATTATTTGCATGCTTCAACTGTACGCTGTACATAAATATAACGTGATCTTCGTAATATTATTATCTAATATGCACTTTTGCATGTAGTGTTACGTGTCAGGGGAAGAACGTCCTGTTCGACTGCAGATCCAATAGCTGTACATGTAAACGAGCTGCGTCCCAGAACAACGAGTTTTGTCGTTCACTCAAAGAAACTCGTTCAAATTTATATGCAAATTGTATATGTCAATATGTTGTCAAAGCAAATGTTTCTTTGTGTAAATAGATTTTCCGAAACAATACGCATATGAACTGCGGTACAACTAGAAAAAACGGACTTTCGACTAACAGCAAACGATACCGATAGTAGGCAATCTGTTTCTGTTCAGATGTAGAACATCGGTCCGGGGCCGATACGATTATATTAGCCCCGCGGAAACAAATAGTGGCCCGCTTGTGTCGTTTATTTGTTATTATTTATAGTAATGCAAAGGCATTGAAATCGATTGTACCTGCTATCGTTTATATGTTAACATACCGGTAATCTCAATATGAGACAGTCAACCAATCTTCACAGCGTTCTATCTAAGTTAACCGCCCAATCACTTAAGATATCAGCTCTCAATGTAACATATGATATTGAGGTTTTGAGATATCTTAACGTCAGTTATCTGCAAGACACCGTTGATTTAGATAGATTTCCATATAGGCCTCTGATGTGTAAATTGCCAAAGAATCGACAACACGTCCTTTAAATTCGGATGATGTTGATAATGTTATTAATTTTGATGTAAATTATTATAAGATACAGAGATATTGTGTTAATCGCAGCATTGTATTGATCTGAGCTGATAATGGTCCGCTGCAATATATCAAAGACAGTGTAAAATGGTCCGCTTAACTGTGTCCACAGCAGTTATGAATCTCAGCTGATACTGGTCCGCTTCACTGTGTCCACAGCAGTGTATTAATCCCAGCGGATGATGGTCCGCTTCACTGTGTCAACAGCAGTTATTAATCTCAGCTGATAATGGTTCGCTTAACTGTGTCCACGGCAGTGTATTAATCTCAGCTGATAATGGTCCGATTCACTGTGTCAACAGCAGTGTAATAATCTCAGCGGATTATGGTCCGCTTCAGTGTGTCAACAGCAGTTATTAATCTCAGCTGATAATGGTCCACTTAACTGTGTCCACAGCAGTGTATTAATCTCAGCGGATGATGGTCCGCTAAACTGTGTCAACAGCAGTTATTAATCTCAGCTGATAATGGTCCGCTTAACTGTGTCCACAGCAGTGTATAAATCACAGCTGATAATGTCCGCTTCACTGTGTCAACAGCAGTGTATTAATCTCAGCGGATTATGGTCCGCTTCACTGTGTCAACAGCAGTTATTTATCTCAGCTGATAATGGTCCGCTTCACTGTGTCCACAGCAGTGTATTAATCACAGCTGATAATGGTCCGCTTCACTGTGTCCACAGCAGTGTATTAATCTCAGCGGATGATGGTCCGCTTCACTGTGTAAACAGTAGTATATTAATCTCAACTGATAATGGTCCGCTTAACTGTGTCAACAGCATTTATTAATCTCAGTTGATAATGGCCCGCTTCACTGTCTCAACAGCAGTAATTAACCTCAGCTGATAATGGCCCGCTTCACTGTGTCCACAGCAGTGTATCGATTTCAGCTGATGATGGTCCGCTTCACTGTGTCAAAAGCAGTGTATTAATCTCAGCTGATGATGGTCCGCTTAACTGTGTCAAAAGCAATGTATTAATCTCAGCTGATAATGGTCCGCTTCACTGTGTCCACAGCAGTGTATTAATCTCAGCGGTAGATGGTCCGCCTAACTGTGTCAACAGCAGTTATTAATCTCAGCTGATGATGGTCCGCTTAACTGTGTCCACAGCAGTGTATTAATCTCAGCTGATAATGGTCCGCTTCACTGTGTCCATAGCAGTGTATTAATCACAGCGGATGATGGTCCGCTTCAATGTGTCCACAGCGGTGTATTAATATCAGCGGATAATGGTCCGCTTCACTGTGTCCACAGCAGTGTATTAATCTCAGCTGATGATGGTCCGCTTCACTATGTCAACAGCAGTGTATTTATATCAGCTGAGAATGGTCCGCTTAACTGTGTCCACAACAGTGTACTAATCTCCGCTGATAATGGTCCGCTTCACTGTGTCCACAGCAGTGTATTAATTTCAGCGGATAATGGTCCGCTTCACTGTGTCCACAGCAGTGAATTTATCTCAGTTGATAATGGTCCGCTTCACTGTGTCCACAGCAGTTTATTAATATCAGCTGATGATGGTCCGCTTCACTGTGTTAACAGCAATGTATTTATATCAGCTGATAATGGTCCGCTTAACTGTGTCCACAACAGTGTAATAATCTCAGCTGATAATGGTCCGCTTCACTGTGTCAACAGAAGTTATTAATCTCAGTTTATAATGGTCCGCCTCACTGTGTCAACAGCAGTGTATTAATCTCAGCTAATAATGGTCCGCTGGACTGTGTCAAAAGCAGTTATTAATCTCAGCGGATAATGGTCTGCTTCACTGTGTAAACAGCATTTATTAATCTCAGCTGATGATGGTCCGCTTTAATGTGTCAACATCAGTATTTAATCTCAGCTGATAATGGTCCGCTTCACTGTGTCAATAGCAGTGTATTAATCTCAGCTGATATTGGTCTGCTTCACTGTGTCAACAGCAGTAATTAATCTCAGCTGATGATGGTCCGCTTTACTGTTTCAACAGCAGTTATTAATCTCAACTTATAATGATCTGCTTCACTGTGTCAAAAGCAGTGTATTAATATCAGCTGATGATTGGCCGCTTCACTTTGTCCACAGTAGTATATTAATCTCAGCTGATACTAGTCCGCTTCACTGTGTCAACATCAGTGCATTAATCTCAGCTGATACTGGTCCGCTTCACTGTGTCAACAGCAGTTATAAATCTCAGCTGATGATGATCCGTTTCACTGTGTCAACAGCAGTTATTAATCTCAGCTGATGATGGTCCGTTTCACTGTGTCAACAGCAGTTATTTATCTCAGTTGATAATGGTCCGCTTCACTGTGTCAGCAGCAGTTATTAATCTCAGCTGATGATGGTCCGCTTCACTGTGTCAATAGCAGTGTATTAATCTCAGCTGATATTGGTCTGCTTCACTGTGTCAACAGCAGTAATTAATCTCAGCTGATGATGGTCCGTTTTACTGTGTCAACAGCAGTTATTAATCTCAACTTATAATGATCTGCTTCACTGTGTCAACAGCAGTGTATTAATATCAGCTGATGATTGGCCGCTTCACTTTGTCCACAGTAGTATATTAATCTCAGCTGATACTGGTCCGCTTCACTGTGTCAACATCAGTGCATTAATCTTAGCTGATGATGGTCCGCTTCACTGTGTCAACAGCAGTTATTAATCTCAGCTTATGATGGTCCGCTTCAATGTGTCAACAGTAATGAAATAATCTTAGATGATGATGGTCCGCTTCACAATTTCAACAGCATTAATTAATCTGAGCTGATGATGGTCCGCTTCTCTGTGTCAACAGCAGTTCTTAAACTCAGCTGATGATTGTCCGCTTCACTGTGTCCACAGCAGTGTATTTATCTCAGATGATTTTGTTCCGCTTCACTGTGTGAACAGCAGTTATTAATCTCAGCTTATGATGGTCCGCTTCATTTTGTCAACAGTAATGTATTGATCTCAGCTGATAATCGCCCGCTTCCATGTGTCCGCAGCAGTGTATTACTCTCAGCTGATAATTGTCCGCTTCTATGTTTCAACAGCTGTGTATTAATCTCAGCTGATAATCATCCGCTTCACTGTGTCTACAGCAGTGTATTGATCTCAACTGATTATCGTCCGCTTCCTTCTGTCAACATAAGTGTATTAATCTCAGCTGATAATGGTACGCATTGCTATGGCAACTGTAGTTTATTTATCTCAGCTGATAATGGCCCGCTTCACTGTGTCATCAATAGTGTATTAATCTAAGATGATAATTTTCCGCTTCACTGTGTCAACAGAAGTATATTAATTTCAGCAGATAATGTTTCAATTAACTGTGTCAACAGCATTGTATCAATCACAGCTGATGATGGTCCGCTTCACTGAATTAACTGTAGTGTATTAATCTCAGCTGATGATGGTTCGCTTCACTGTATTAACAGTAGTGTATTAATCTCAGCTTATAATGGTCCGCTTCACTGTTTCAACAGCAAAAAAATAATCTCAGCTGATGATGGTCCGCTTCACTGTGTCCACATCAGTGTATTAATCTCAGATGATAATGTTCCGCTTCACTGTGTCCACAGCAGTGTATTAATCTCAGCTAAGGATGGTCCGCTTCACTGTATTACCAGTAGTGTATTAAAATCAGCTGATAATGGTCCGCTTCACTGTGTCAACAGCAAACAGTAATCTCAGATGATAATGGTCCGCTTCAAATTCTGTCCATATTAGGTAGTAAAACTTGATATAAAAAAGAAATTTGTACTTTGTGACACGTAGGTTATACCTATAAAACATATGGCTGTGCAGTTTGGGGGTTCTATAAAAACAGGTTGACATATCAAATTCTCTCTCTCTCTCTCTCTCTCTCTCTCTCTCTCTCTCTCTATATATATATATATATATATATATTCTCTCCCTCCCTCCTTCCCTTCCTCCCTCCCTCCCTCCTTATTCTATATATATAGAGAGAATTTGAGATGTATTGTTTTTATAGAACCCACAAACTTCACAGCCATATGTTTTATAGGTATAACTAACGTGTCAAAAAGTACCAATTTCTTTTTATATCGAGTTTTACTAACTAATATGGACAGAATTTGATTATATGCCTTTAAGGCTTGCTCAATTAGGGTTTGAATAGCTTAATTAAGCGAACCATAATACTTAAATTTGATACCAAAGAAAATAATTTTAACAATAATTTCAATGTTTATATTGCTCAATGTCCATAAATAATTATTTTTAGTTTTCTATTTTTGGAATATACAAACTTTAGTCATGTCAACATTATTATTTTTAGACCTTATATTATTGAATGAAAATAATTGTCTTTCTCTGTGGTCGCCATTTGCAGCATAATTAAGTCAATCATAATTATGTGCTTAAATGTTTCAGCGGGCGTGCAAACTCTGAACGTCAATTAATCATAAACTTCAAAAACAATGAGCGTAATACAATACATTTGTATTTGATTGTTGAAAGATTTAACGATATCCGAACGTTTCTTAGCAACTTAATCAACACACCCGACTTTGATTTCGATCGCTTGCGAATCCGGCTCTTTCGCAGAAATACAGACCTAATTTAACGGGTTTTTTTACCGGATTTTCGATTTTATAGAATGAAAGTAAAATTTAACATTATCTTTTACAATATTGTTGTTTATTTTGCTGAGTGAAAAACGAATGTTTCGTTATTTATGCTAAACTTATTCCATAAAAAAGAAACAGTATTACCAACAATAATAAAAAAGTACGTTTGAATCAATCATCATCACTTGGTTTGCAATGACAGCAGTGATTTGATGAGCTATTCTTGGAATCCATTAAATGGAGGCTGTGTCACACAAATTGACATTGTACGGGAACGGAATTATGTGAAGGCGAATTAACGTTCCTAGTATACAAATATTACATGTATACAAAAGCTCATTGTCAGGTTACCTTTCGCTCTTTTGTTTTCCCAGCTCTTCTCATATGGGGTTTATTTATCGTTATTATTTACACCCTTAATCACATCAAATAATGCTTAAATGAAAGCAACGTTGTGAATTTATAATTGCAAATTTTCATATTCGTCAGATTTAAAGCGCTAATAATGTACGAGTAAAATAAATGTCATTTTTTTCGGCACCAAAACAATGTTTACAATGAAAACTTGTTCCTCTACGTCTACAGATTGAACCTAGAGAAATATTGAAATAATTATCCGTCAATCATCCATTGAAATCTTTCCGATGAATGGGACGGCAATATTTGTTCAGTGGATAATATGAACCGAAAACTCTGGATTTTTTCCCAATAAACGGATAAAGTGGATCCAAAAAGTAAATTATAGATGTAATACATTTCAGTGTAGGTCATTCCACATCCAATAATGGATTAGTCCAGTCTAGTCATAAATCATGTCAAATATTTTACATTAGATAAACAAGTGTTGTGTGAAAAGTTGAAAACAAATTTAATCTTAATCCAAATGAACAACCACAACTCAACACGGACTCAAGTTTTTAACTGGTATCCAAGAAACAACAAACAGATAATTAGTCATAAACCGGTTTTAGTGATCCGGGAAAAAAGATCGTATCAAATTAATTCAGAACGGGTTTTGTATTTATTAAACATGTGAAGCTTTAAGTAGTTTGACTGTGATTCCTTTATTTTATTTCAAATGCTTGTTTGTTTATAAATAATTCTACCGTAAAGCCAAGTTCTGTAAAAAAAAATTTTTTCGATAACATCAGCCGCAAAGGATAAAAGATGTTTATAAATCAGTGTATTGAAAAAGCGCAAGAAAGTGTGAAAAACGGGTACTTAAGCGCAAAAACGTAAATTCAATCGATGAATATAGTTAATGGACTGGCGGTATGAATGCACTATGACATATGTTACTTTCATTAGAAAAGCATTTCTACGATATCAGCATTTCAAAAGGCGAGCTGTGTTCTTATTAGATCTCACTTTAGTTCATTAGTCAATCATATTAAATGCCAGCATAGAAACGCATTGGACTTCATTAAAGCATGTAAAGTCGTATGGAAATTGCATTTAATTCGGAAGAAACGCAGAAAAACATTAACAAATAAAATTGTGAAAACGCAGTGTTATGTATGAATTATATAAACTCAATACAATCTGAGCAATTTTTTTCACTTTTTATAAGGAACAAACGACGCTGAGATCCCTTGAAAGGTCCGACGACACACTCAGATGAGATTCTTCTACGATGATACCAATACAATGGCTTCTTTACAGGTAAAATTTATTATAACGAACGTCGTCAGTGGAACAGTCTATGATTTTGATTAATAGATTTATGATGCTGTTTGTGTTGCTCTAATCCCATGAATTTGAACGGATATGTACATGTATATATGCACCTATACAGTTTAGTATTTTATAGCAAAACTCTATTCGACGTCGAAAATAAACAGTTGCTTTAGGTGGCATATATGACATTTTACAATTAATCGTATTTGTGTTGCACGCTTAACATCTCATACATATCGGACATTTAACGACCAACGACATGAACATTTATTGCCGTGAAGGCGCATCCATTTCTTCTCTATAGACTGTACCATAGAAAGGTAACAAAAATACACATGTATATTAGTACAAGAGTCGTATCCCATGTTGATAGTTATTTGCGTGAATAGACACTTCAATTCCAAAACGTTTAAAGTTTGTTACAATTTGATGTATACATTACACAATGCACGTGACAAAATTAAAAAAAAAATCATTATATATTACAAATTCGGTCCATTAACCAATTTTTCGATGTTTTTAAGACCGATTACACCCATGGGAGTTTATCCACGCACAATAAAGTGTATTCTTCATCAATAGTATTCTCCTATGTTAACATTCTAAAACGTGCACATGTTTTCGTACATGTATCAGTGTTAATTTATAGTTAGGATATAAGTTCAACACCGATAATAAAAGTGTATGATCGTGTATGATTTGAATGTATTGCTCTTTTAGCCCTGATTTTGGTTTACTAAGTAATGCGTCAGTTGAATATGTATTGATTTTTATAGAACTAATTTGTTTTTAAACAGCAACTACAAACACCCAAACAAAGAGCAACCAACCACAACCTAACCCAATTATTCGCCAAATGAGTACTGTCATTGCAATCGAAACATATTGTCATTAAAATCATTATAACCTACGCGATTTGGCCAATACTGATACAATATGTTATTTTAAAATATCCTATATTTTAACATATCGATGCGTTTCAACCTCACTTCGATGCTGCATGATAAACAAAAAGACAATCATCAATTCCCATTATAAAAATAATCACAACATGCAGAACACTTTAAAACTATTGAACAACCATTGCGAAGCGATCTTGGAAAATCCATATGCATGAATACGATTATAACACTTCCCATTTACTTTTGACCATTCCTAATATACTTTTGGAAATCTGGTTTGAAATGAAAACACTTATTTTACTAGTGCAGTTCTTTAAAAATCACCCACACTATCAACTGCCTTCTATTCAATAAATTTGGTATCCCGCTCCTTAGGTTCTCAAGAATACTTGCATAAGTGGTTCAATTCAATTGCCTTGTCGTTGGTCATTAAACTGTTTTCATGCAAGTTCATACAACTTAAAAAAAAAAATAGAAAAAATGAAACATACCAAATGGAGTTTTTGTTTCATAAATGATTATTGAAAATAATGTTATGACTTAAACGTATATTTGTGTGTACATATATGACATTACAATGTCTACACGTAACGGTCAATCAAATAATCGGTTGATAAAAATAAATACCACTGTAACAGGCTTACCTGTTAACCCAGGTTAAAGTACTCTAGTAGTGTAATAAAACATAAAACAAATGCCATTATACTCAGTTTATTTGGAAGTACAATACTAAACACTAGAATACACACCAACAGACTAAATGTTTTAACTGACTGATTGGATAATAGAACTGAATAGATATTAAAATACACTAATATACCAGGATGGTTTAAACAGACTCTTTAGAATAATAAAAACTAAATAAATATTAGAATTTAAGCCACTAAAATAAAATAGGTCTTACTGACTTTTCTCGTTAACGTAGGCAGGAGCTGCCTTCAGTGTTGGTGAGAAAAGCAAAATAACTTAACAATCACAGGCTTATATACAATTGCCCATTAGAGGCCCTGTCTCAACTTGACACATAGAGTTACAATAAATAATTGTTTTACACACTAGATTAAACATAAACAGAAGTAATTGTATGGGCCTCCCATTTATATAACTAAAAACACCATGAAATCCATGAGAAATAAATGGTCACGAAATTAAGTAGACTAGCAAAGACTGGTAGCAGGATGACATTACACAAGAATTAAGTAAAATTAGACTGGAGACTTTATTGCAAAAATAGACTTAGTAATGTAAAATAGTCATTCCTGCTACACCACAATACCAACAGCATTCTTTTATCGATAATTTAACATTCACATCATAAGTTTCAGAAGGAGTTTCAATAAGTTTGAAAAATGGACAAAATAGGCATACAATCATTAAATCTACTGATACAGCCTTTATATTCATCCCATATTTAAACATTCAGTACAGACATTACAATTTACTTTTAATATTAAATAATCCCATGTCTTGGCACGGACAGCCATTATAATTATGTTTTTTTACGAGTACTATTCCAAATATCAACAATTATGACATTCTATACTCTATTTTTAAGCGCTGGTGATGATCCACAACAGACCACCACCCTATCCTCCATACCCTTAACCCTTTCAGTGCTGGAACCAAATTTTGAAGGCCTTTGCTAACAGTTTGGATCCAGATGAGACGCCACAAAACGTGGCGTCTCATCAGGATCCAAACTGTTTGCTATTCTGATAGTATTCTTTGAAAACAAAATAGAAGAAAATGCTAATTTTAGAAAATCAGCAGACAACATTTAAGTAGACGACAAATTTCCCAGCATGCAAAGGGTTAAGAAAAAAGCAAGCCTCGCTCTGGCAAAAAAGTGTCTAATGTACGTGCTTTTAGCGTAGTCCTATAAACCGCAGAGGCTAATCACGGACGACACTTTCAACTGAAAACAAAACATTTGCGAAGCAATCTAGATATTAAAGTAATGTTTGTGCATGTAGTTTCATTGCATACGCTTTAAACTTGACAATGTGTGTTTTCAAAATAATGCAAAGTATATCTGACATCGCTGGTAAAATTGTCTTATTGTGCGTTTGACCTTCTGCAATAAAATGTATCATAACATTTAAAAATAAACAGTAGTTAATCATACAGTAATCTGTTTCAAAACAGAATTTCACTACGAAGCGGCGTTAATCCGAATATTTCATCACTATAAATAAAAATGGATGGCATTCGGTTTGTCCCGTGTATAATTAAAATGTTAACTTTGTCGTGAAATAAAGTCTTTTTCGGTTTAGCTGACAAAGATCATTTTTCACATAGATTTATTGAGATAATTATGCAGCGGGATAATGTCAATAATTTCATGTCCAACAGAAATGCGCCAATATTTGTTTAGGGAATTCAGACTTATTAAATTGTTCATCAATGACTGTTGCATAGAGTTGGGCATTACAATGTTCACAAAAAATGCATAAATTGCAAAAACAAAGTTATGAATATATTTTCTACAAAAACAACGGAACTTTCGATAATATGGAACACTAATACGGATTGAAAAGAATGGTGCATTCATTCACATTATTTTAATGAAACACGTTTTTAGTTAGCATACATCAGCGCTCTCTAAATAGCATGTTATCGATGTCACTTTAGTTTCATACGCGGAGCACGACTAAAGTACAGTTTGTAAATTGTCATAAATATAAACAAGTTTTTGTAAAAAAAATATTTTATCTTAAAATCACTAACATATATTTCCACAAATTCCTAATATTAAGGTTTTTAATGAGAACAACACAAGGGCAGTATACGCTTTCCCGGTACAGATATAAATGACTTAGATTACGATGAATGTTGGGTCACATACATGTTCTTAGGTGTTTGAAGGATCAAGGGTCGAATATGTTGGTTTTATAACTACGGTCGAATAATCTTCAACAGGAAAGTCACGTAATTGTTCATTTGGTCTCATGCATGATTTTAGGGTAAACCTAACATCTTAATATATAATTCGATGTCGATCGCCTTTTAAAGACATTTCTCGTTTACAAAAGTGTACATTTGTTTGCGTCACAATTTTTCATTAGTTTTGTTTTTGAAAAGCTTACATAAATCACAATATTCGTAATGTATTGCAGAACACTGTTTGTGCCTTTAATATATATATACACACACGCTACATTAAACACATTTGTTTGTTCACTCAATTTTTACAATTTGAAATTAATTCAAATACATTGATAACCGATATTACTCTGGCTTTATCACTGCGGTACGACTGCAGACGGTGTATTTATAAAAATCCAAATAGATTTCAATCTGTGCCCATAAGGATCAACGTTTATTCATAAGGGGTCAACATGAAAGTTACGTGAAGTCTTTGATCCTGTACATATTGGTTGCTCGATGCGTCAATATCAAATGCACGAAATCAATCTTGATCTAGTAGTGATGTAGGAAAATACTTATGCGAACATGATTGATTTTCGAGCTTGTATTGCGTTATGAAATGACTTAAATCAGATCATTCAACAATACACACCGCATCATAAGCCGCTTTTGAAAGTGATACAAAACACACACAATCAACATGTTCACAAGTATTCAATATGATTTGGGAAATAACAAACTTTTTTCTGTTTATTATTTTATTCGGAGATGGATATTCTATACTGCATGCTGATGCTCTATTCTCCAGGCTACAAACTAAATACGTGTATTATATGCTTCCAATGGTTTGTCGCTCTCAGACAAGGGTCGTAACTGCGATTATAACATCTTCTTGTACCATGAGATAGTAGGATCACGTTACAATATTACAAGCGTGCATATGACATCTTAATCATACGTTACATTTAGTTTTTCTGTTTGGTGCTTTCCATCTGGTGTGATAAGCAGGGTTATCATTTTAAGTTACCTTTTAAATGGGGCCAAAAGGTCACTTGTTTCCATTACTATCTTGCAAACAAACAAAGAAGGGTACGTAGCTAACCTTTTTCAATTACATTATTTTTCACAATTAATAATTCAATAATAATATGCAATAACACACAGTGATCTTCCAAACCTACATCAAGATCGCTTTATTTGATCTAAAGTTAATGTCGCGAATATAATGGAATGTAGCAAAATTTATCGCAAAATTAAAACATGTACATGCAGTTATTTCAGTAAATTGACCGTGATTCAACAACACTCAACCTGCAATACCAAACCAGTGTATGGTCGGCAAAATATTAGGACCGGTTTAGTTAGTGGAAATAACATCCATTTTACTCCTTACCTCCAAAAAAATGGGAAAATGAAATCAACAGTATGTGTTTCCAATTGCAATGTCTCATTTTCATCTTTGTTAAAACTCAATTTCTGCAAGATTAACAATAATTGCATATTTATCGGCACTTATCGCGGATTGACGAAGATAGCTTTTTAAAAATGGACCGTTAAACTAGTTTTGTCTCGTTTTTTTTCTATGGTATTAAGTTCTATAATATATTTACAATCATTCTTATACACGGTTCTGCCGCACGCAACGTGAAATTTTGGCACCGATTTTAGGCGTATTCAATAATACATTCTTAAATCTAAAGATATCGGCACAAAGTGCAAGAAAAACTGTCTTTTATGAACTAAAGATTTTTGCAAACATATTTCAATAACTTGCGATATTTTCAAAAATAAAGTTCTTAACGGTGTGTTTCACTCTGCCGAGCCCGTGTGTAAACCTCGTTGATCCTTCACCCTGATAATGATAAAAGTTTTGTTTGAAAAAGAGAACAGGTAGAGCATAAAATATTAACAAAATAGATGTCAAGACCATGTTTAGTGCAGACGGATAACTGGAACTTTGATGGGACCATGCGTGAATTTATTTAACTATTTTTCTATCTATGCATTTGGTGCATTCCATGTATACTATTTAAATTATTATTAACAATAATATATACAATATATCTAATATATATATATATTTACAACGCGATCTGAATATTAAACTCGATACTGATCCACAAATAGACTACTTGAGATCTTATTCGTTATGAAAATAACAAATGGACTAAAAGACGGATAAACCGCAAAAACAACAGTCACGCAACAGTGTTTGATATTTCCCTTATGCTTATGTATTTAAACAGAAGCGTTTCATGTCACGATGTCCATTAAGGTATTGGTTTTTCAAACTTTACTTATTTATTGCATTTATATGCATTTTATACACTTATTATAAGCATGAACATAATTTAAATTGAACCGCCATTCATACGACATTAGCCTCTCATTTTACTAATTTGGCATCAAGCTACTAAGCTACTTCTCAAAAGTATAACTGATTCATGGAGAAGGCTTTCATAATTCATCCAAACTTTCATCGCAGTCCATGCAATATATCTGCGTCATGATATATCTGGTAAATTTCGGTGAATAAATATCTAAAAAAAAATCAAAAGCCTTTAATATGTTTTGAAATTTATAAACGTTCAATAAGTAATATCACTCTCTTCGTTTATGACTAAACGTTCAAGAGATTTACTAAGAACGCCAATCAGCTTTTGTTTCTTTCAAATCCATCGCGCAGGATCATGCAATGTAATTTCGTTGCATGTACGCCGCGTGTTTTTATCAGGTCCTTAGCGTTTTCAATTCGTTTTAATGCAATTTCTCTCCGTTCATGTAGCAATAATTGTTGTCGTTACAGCGTTGTTGTCTTGACTACGGTCTTGGTGTATCTTAAATGTCTCTTGTGCGACTCTTGCACTGCGAAAGCACAACGACTAAGAAATCAACCGGGTCGTAATAAGAATCGTCAGTCGGAAGTCTATAACTATCGGAAGTCTATAACTATCGGAAGTCTATAACTATCGGAAGTCTATAACTATGGACCGATTTTTATTTATTTGAGTGCCGACCTCGGCGGTAACTTTGCCCAAAGTGGTCGCCGTAAGGTCGCCTCCTTTGTTTTTTTTTGCGTTTAGACGCCGTCTTTATTTGTTCTCGAGTCACGTTGAAAAGCAAAGTAAGAACGCAATACTACTGTTACGGCATAAAAATTTGTGCTATTGACGAGTTGCGTTTACCATGTAATGGAACGGAATGATTTCGTGTTAACGTTGCACAGAGTATGAAACTACATGTAATTGTGTAATAACTTTTAATTTCACATAACAATATAACAGGTGCGTGTATAATTGAACATTAATTTCCCGTTTCATTTCGTTCTGTTGTTTCCTAGTTCTCCTCATACAAGGTCTTGTATTATTTTTTGTTATTAACTCCGATGATGCGGTACATGAAAACAACCTGTTTTGTTTAAAATTTCAACTTCTCTTTTTATTTTTATTTTAGGCTCTAATAATGTTACATTAACATAAATTTCATACTTAATGACATCAAATCAATTGACAATATGAATAACATTTTCCTCTATGTCGGTAGATTGACCAAGGTAAATATTGAAATAGCCGGTCGTCTAACGTCATTGTAATGAATGGAATAGCAATATTTGTTTTGTGGGTATTTATAATTGCAAACGCTTGATTTTCCCTAAATCAATTGACAAAGTGGATTTGTAAAGCACCTGATAAATACAAAAGCACTTACGTGGGTTGTTAAACGAGCCGTGGCTGTGGGATAAGTTCATTATTGTCACGTTAAATAAATCATTATTGCAAATTGTTTATAAGGCTACAGCGTTTTTGGTTAAAATCCATTATTTATTAATGTAAAGGATAACCCGCCGCCTTTGCCGGACCAAACATATTAAGTATTTTATCAATAAATTAAATATCGTGGTGTGCTGACGCTGACAATTGATTCGCGCCCCGTGGTGGCTATCGCCACTCTCATGCCGGGCTCGTCCGCCTTGTTGAAAAAGTCATTTTCACAAAAAGTTTATTATTTGCATGCATCAAATGTTCATTCATTGATCTTCGTAGTATTAACATTGTCTTCATTATCTAACTTTTGTTCAACAAAGAGCACGTGGAAACGCTTGTTTTTGCATTACGTGATATTCCATGAAATTGACATTAATTCTTAGAAAACCGCTTGGGAGCAGCTATTTTGATAAAGAACATCAACAGATTAGTAATAGCGTGTTATTGAACCTACCATACGCTAATTTGGTCTATACTGTAAGTTACTTCATGTGATTGGCATCGTGTACTTATTTGCTCTGTGTTTTCAGTTACTACATGTAATTGCGAACGATAGAACGCATTTCGAGAGTTGAAAGTTATTTTGAACAGATAGTTTCTATGTTTTGATTTGCACAAAGACGGAGGCCGCATGTAGTGTTACGTGTCACGGGAAGAAACTCCCGTTCGACTGCAGATCCAATACCTATTCATTTGAGTGAGCTGCGGCCAAAAAAAAGGTCCGTTTGGGGTCTCCTTGGAAAAAAAACAGGGTCGGTAGGTAGGGATTTTTTTTGTCTTTCGGGTACTAGAATGGAAGGCTACTAAAGCTTATTATAAGAAATACATGTATATATATGCTTTTTTTACTTGATATTACATCTAATATGAACGAAAATGAACGATTTTTTTATAATTTTATTTTTTGGCGGCCCCAATAAAAAGTTGAGGGTCGGCGCCAATTCGGGAGACACGGTCGGGAGACCCGAAACGGACCTTTTTTTTTGCCTGCGACCCAGAACAACGGGGTTTGCTGTACACTCAGATACTCGTTTATATGCAAACTGTCTCTGTCAATATGTTGTCAAAGCAAATGTATCTTTGTGTAAATAGATTTTCCGAAACAATATATGCGTGTGAACTGCGGTACAAAGTCGAGAAAAAACGGACATTCGACAAACAGCAAACGATACCGATTATAGGCAATCTGTTTCTTTTCAGATGTAGAACATCGGTCCGAGGCCGATATGATTATATTAGCCTCGCGGAAACAAATAGTGGCCCGCTCGTGTCGTTTATTTGTTATTATTTATAGTAATGCAAAGGCATTGAAATCGATTTACCTGCTATCGTTTACATGTTAACATAATCTTAATATGAGACAGTCAACCAATCTTCACAGCGTTCTATCTAAGTTAACTGCCCAATCACTTTAGTTATCAGCTCTCAATGTAACATGATATTGAGGCAGTGCCCCAGATAATTATTTCGGTAATAGGGTTTTCACCCACTGATTTTGAAAAATAGGGTGATTTCATTCTTGGAATAGGGTGAAATGAGTTATAAGATGCATACAGTAAAACCATTGCTGCTTTACTTCTGTTGAAGCTGCACACAATTGTATTGATTCAATAAAACTGTAAACTAATATAATTAACTTTAATAAACTGATGTTTCATAACATCTTTAATCCTTGAAACTGTCAATAATATAAACTTTAAACTTAAAAAAAATCGATAACACGAATGATTCGGCACTTATTGACTCTTGCTTTCTTGGTTCGATAAAGTTAGCGATCGACACATATTTTGGCGCAACAATTGCGGACGTCTTTCTCTTAGACATTTTTATTACGCATCGTATTAGAAACTGAAAGTACAGACACTTTACAAATATTTGCACAATGAACGACGGATTAAGTCAGATTGAAAACGCATGTATGTCGTCGTAAATAATTTTGTCAGCCGCTTTATTTAACTATGAAATCTAGTCCGCAGAGCGTTTGAATAGCTTTGACTGTTTTATTGTCCCGTCATCCAGGCGCTTGCTGAATCAAAGCGTCGCCGCGTAACGAAAATAATCACAAAAAATACCGAAAATGAGCAAAGTTTTTTCGATCAAAGCTATTGTATCGTACGCATCAAATAAGACGAATGTGCGTAAAAGGCAAATCGGGTGCGTTTTCAATACGCATGATATTGTATTTCTTTGCGTTTTTAAACATTTTAATAGGGTGAAAGACGCAGATACGCAGCTTATCTGGGGCACTGTATTGAGGTTTTGAGATATCTTAACGTCAGTTATCTGCAAGACACCGTTGGTTTCCAGATTTCCTTATAGGCCTCTGATGTGTATTGCCAAAGACTGCATCGACAACATATCCATTAAATTCGGATGATGTTGATAATGCTATTCATTTTGATGGTGATTATTATCAGATAAAGATTATTGTGTTAATCTCAGCATTGTATTGATCTGAGCTGATAAAGGACCGCTGCAATATATCAAAAGCAGTGTATTGATTTCAGCTGATGATGGTCCGCTTCACTGTGTCCACAGGAGTGTATTAATCTCAGATGATACTGGTCCGCTTCAATGCGTCCACAGGAGTGTATTAATCTCAGCTGATGATAGTCCGCTTCACGGTGTCCACAGCAGTGTATTAATCTCAGCTGATGATAGTCCGCTTCACTGTGTCCACAGCAGTTTATTAATCTCAGCTGATGATGGTCCGTTTCACTGTGTCCACATGAGTGTATTAATCTCAGCTGATACTGGTCCGCTTCACTGTGTCCACAGGAGTGTATTAATCTCAGCTGATACTGGTCCGCTTTACTGTGTCCACAGGAGTGTATTAATCTCAGCTGATACTGGTCCGCTTCACTGTGTCCACAAGAGTGTGTTAATCTCAGCTGATGATAGTCCGCTTCACTGTGTCCACAGCAGTGTATTAATCTCAGCTGATGATGGTCCGCTTTGCTGTGTCCAAAGCATTGTATTAATCTCAGCTGATGATGGTCGGCTTCACTGTGTCCACAGGAGTGTATTAATCTAAGCTGATACTGGTCCGCTTCACTGTGTCCACAGGAGTGTATTATTTCTCAGCTGATACTGGTCCGCTTCACTATGTCCACAGGAGTGTATTAATCTCAGCTAATACTGGTCCGCTTCACTATGTCAACAGCATTGTATTAATCTCAGCTGATGATAGTCCGCTTCACTGTGTCCACACAGTGTATTCATCTCAGCTGATGATAGTCCGCTTCACGGTGTCAACAGCAGTGTATTAATCTCAGCTTATAATGGTCCGCTTCACTGTGTCCACAGCAGTGTATTAATCTCAGCTGATAATGGTCCGCTTCACGGTGTCAACAGAAGTTATTAATCTCAGCTGATGACTGTCCGCTTCACTGTGTCCACAGCAGTTTATTTATCTCAGCTGATGATGGTCCGCTCACTGTGTCAACAGCAGTGTATTAATTTCAGCTGATAATGGTCTGATTCACTGTGTTCACAGCAGTGTATTAATCTCAGCTGATAATGGTCCGCTTCACTGTGTCAACAGAAGTTATTAATCTCAGCTGATACTGGTCCGCTTCACTGTGTCAAAAGCAGTGTATTAATCTCAGCTAATGATGGTCCGCTTCACTGTGTCAACCAGCAGTAGTGTATTAATCTCAGAATATAATGGTCCGCTTCACTGTGTCAACAGCAGTGTATTAATCTCAGCTGACAATGGTCCGCTTCACTGTGTCAATCAACAGTAGTGTATTAATCTCAGAATATAAGGGTCCGCTTCAATCTGTCAACAGCAGTGTGTTAATCTCAACTGATGATGGTCCGCTTCACTGTGTCAACATCAGTTGTTAATCTCAGCTTATGATGGTCCGCTGCACTGTGTCAACAGCAGTGTATTAATCTCAGTTGATGATGGCCCGCTTTACTGTTTCCACAGCAGTGTATTACTCTCAGCTGATAATGGTACGCATTCCTGTGACAACTGTAGTTTATTAACCTCAGCTGATAATGGCCCGCTTCACCGTGTCATCAGAAGTGTATTAAAATCAGATGATAATGTTCCGCTTCACTGTGTCAACAGAAGTGAATTAATCTCAGCTGATGATGGTCCTCTCACTGTGTCAACAGCAGTGTATTAATCTCAGCTGATGATGGTCGGCTTCACTGTGTCAACAGCAGTTATTAATCTTAGCTGATGATGGTCCGCTTCACTGTGTCAACAGCAGTGTATTTATCTCAGTTGATACTGGTCCGTCTCGCTGTGTCAATTTAAGTGTATTAATTTCAGCTGATAATGGTCCGACTCGCTGTGTCAACAGCAATGTATTAATCTCAGCTGATAATGTTCGTCTTCACTGTGTCAGCAGAATTGTATTAATCTCAGCTGATGATGGTCCGTTTCGCTGTGTCCAAAGCATTGTATTAATCTCAGCTGATGATGTTCGGCTTCACTGTGTCCACAGGAGGGTATTAATCTAAGCTGATACTGGTCCGCTTCACTGTGTCCACAGGAGTGTATTAATCTCAGCTGATACTGGTCCGCTTCACTGTGTCCACAGGAGTGTATTAATCTCAGCTAATACTGGTCCGCTTCACTATGTCAACAGCATTGTATTAATCTCAGCTGATGATAGTCCGCTTCACTGTGTCCACAGCAGTGTATTAATCTTAGCTGATGATGGTCCCCTCACTGTGTCAACAACAGTGTATTAATCTCAGCTTATAATGGTCCGCTTCACTGTGTCAACAGTAGTGTATTAATCTCAGTTGATAATGATCCGCTTCACTGTGTCAACAGTAATGTATTGATCTCAGCTGATAATGGCCCGCTTCACTGTGTCATAAGTAGTGTAGTAATCTCCGATGAAAATGGTCCGCTTCACTGTGTCCACAATAGTGTGTGTTAATTAAAGAAGATATCGGCCCGCTTCAGTTTGTCAATAGTAGTGTAATGACCTCGGCTGATAATCCTTTACTGCAATATGTCCTGTTCATTGAATTGATCTCACTTGATAATGTTCCGTCGCATTGCATCCGTAGTAGAGGGCAGTATGCATCCTTTTAAAATTTAACATACTTATCTAATTTACTTTGCGAATTTATAACATATTACCATGACTGGACGTATTGATCGCGAAATCGTTGTTTGAGATTTTGATAATGGTACATTTCGTTAATGTTTCAATGCAATATATAACTAAAGAGGGAGGGAGGGTATTTGTCAACCTGTTTTTATAGAACCCCAAACTGCACAGCCATATGTTTTTATAGGTATAATTAACGTGTCAAAAAGTAACAATTTCTTTTTTATATCGAGTTTTACTTTACCTAATATGGACAGCTTTTCATTATATGCCTTTAAGGTTTGCTCAATAAGGGTTTGAATAGCTTCATTAAGCGAGCCATAATACTTAAATTTGATACCAAAGTAAATAATTGTGACAACAATTTCAATGTTTTCATTGTTCAATGTCCATAAATAATTATGTGTAGTTTTCTTAGTTTGGAATATACAGACTTTAGTCATGTCAACATTATTATTTTTAGACCTGCTATAATTGAATGAAGTTAATTGTCTTTCTCTTTGGTCGCCATTTGCAGCATGCTTAAGTCAATCATGATTATGTGCTTAAATGTTTCAGCGCTTGCAAACTCTAAACGTCCATTAATCATAAACATCAATAACAATTCGCGTAATACAATACATGTGTATGTGATTGTTGAACGATTTAACGATATCTGAACGTTTCTTAGCAACTTTATCAACACACCCGACTTTGATTTCGATCGCAGGCGAATCCGGGTCTTTCGCAGCAAAACAGACCTAATTTAACGGTTGTTTTCGAATTTATAGAATGAAAGTTAAATTTAACATTATCTTTTACAATGTTTTTTTTTTATTTTGTTGAATGAAAAACTAATGTTTTACATGTATACAAAATCTTATTATCAGGTTACCTTTCGCACTTTTGTTTTCCCAGCTCTTCTTCTATGGTGTTTGTTTATCGTTATCAATTACACCCTTAATCACATCAAATAATGCTTAAATGAAAACAACGTTGTGAATTTATAATTGCAAATTTTCATATTCGTCAGATTTTAAACGCTAATAATGTACGAGTAAAATAAGTGTCATATTTATCGGCACCAAAACAATCTTTACAATGAAAATAATGTTCCTTTTCGTCTACAGATTGAACCAAGCGAAATATTGAAATAATTATCCGTCAATCATCCATAGAAATCTTTCCGATCAATGGGATTGCAATATTTGTTCAGTGGATAATAGGAACAATACACTATTGATTTTTTTCCCAATTAACTGACAAAGTGGATTCGAAAAGTAAATTATAGATGTAATACATTTCAGTGGAGGTCATTCCACTCCAAATTATGGATTAGTCCAGTATAGTCATAAATCATGTCAACTATTTTTCGTTCGACAAACACGTGTTGCGTGATTTTTTAATCTAAATCCAAATGAACTACCACCACCTTTGCGGGAACGGACTCAAGTTTTTTGTCTGGTATCCAAGTAACAACAAACAGATATTAAGTTGTATAATGGTTTCAGTGATCCGGGAAACAGATCGTATCAAATTAATTCAGTACGGGTTTTGTATTTATTAAACATGGGAAGCTTTAAATAGTTTGACTGTTTGACTGTGATTCCGTTATTTTATTTCAAATGCTTGTTTGTATATCAATAATTCTGCCGTAAAGCCACGTTTTATATGTGTAAAATCTTTCGATAACATCAGCCGCAAAGACTAAAAGAAGTTTGTACATCAGTGTATTGAAAAAGCGCAAAAAGGTGTGAAGAACGGGTACTTAAGTGCAAATTCGTAAATTAAATCGATCAATATAGTTAATGGACTGACTGTATGAATGCACTATGACATTTGTAATTTTTATTAGAAAAGCATATCTTCGATATCGGCATTTCAAAAGGCGAGCTGTGTTCTTATTAGATCTCACTTTAGTTCATTAGCAAATCATATTAAATGCCAGCATAAAAACGAATTGGACCCTCGTTAGAGCATGTTAAGTCGTATGGAGATTGCGGAAGAAACGTAGAGCAACAGTAGAACAGGGGGGCACGCGTATACGGGAGCTTACCGCGTTTAAGTGAAACAGTTGTTGCAAAACTTCAAAGATGGCGTCGTTTAAGTGTTTTTCGCGAAGGAGTAGCGGATATTTTCACCCGGTAAGCCAGTTTATATTTATATTTCTTTTAAATGAATAAGCCCTTTCGGCTCTACGTTGTTTGTGCTCCCCTCGGTTTTTTGTTTCAAAACCGTAGACGTCGGAATAAAAAAGTTATTGAAGCAAAACCGTCGACAAATTTGTTGTTTAATTTCTTGACCTTCGAGATGTTGGATGTTCGAATATCATTTTCTCTCATAATAATCAGAATTTGTGCATGTGTACAGTAAAATATAACATAAATCACGAATATTTTATTATCTCGACGCGTTGTTATGTCTATTAATTCATTTAATGTCGAATTATAACGGGTTAACCCCCATTTTTGGAACTAAACTTCCTTTTAAGCACATTTTGGGATCTGACTTCCAAATGATTAACAGCTCTTTCCTATGTTACAAGGTTTTATGCGAAATAACTTTCGTGAATGAATTCCGCATTGGTGCAAATGTTTTGGAAAACATTTTCACTTGAAGAAATCAAGAGTTATCTTTTTTCTATTAATTGTTTTATTATTAATTTGTATTATTATATGTTTTATAGCGTACTTAACGCTAACATTTAGTGTGTGTAATATAAGACATTCGACGGTATTATAAACATCGTGTAATTCTTACCTGTTTATTTTAACACATATGGACATACTTATGTTTGAATATGCATCCAACGGAATACTATGCTTACTATTTCCAGATATCTAGACGCCAGTTATATATGTTGAGGATGCCGAGATTAAAAAAGACGGCGTAACGAAGTGTGTACCGCTCTAGAATGCGATAGGTACATGAAAACCCACCAATCAAACAAAAAAAAATTACGTCGAAGTACCTTGCCAAACAATCACATATACGTGCAATAAAAGTGTAATGAAAAACAGAAGAGGGTAAAGCCGGTTTGATACTAGTATAAGGTTGATGTAACCAAATACTGCCATTGTTGCGATTCGGAATACATGAAGCAATTTGGAATACCTGACATCTGCTTAGAAGATGCATATCGGTGGATGTTTTTTTTATTATATTAAATATGAATTGTTTATTTAATACAATGACATTTGACGCGTTTTACCATCACGATACTGATACATGAATGTGACTTTGATGTGACACATTTTGGACGACCTTTTTAAACCAGTTCTGAGTTGGTCACTATATTATAATCGCAAAAAGTGAATTTGTAGTGGATAGAAAGATTTGTGCAAATGCAATACACGATATGATTTCAGTAGAAGTGATCAATATGATTTTTATACATGTATGTTTTTTCTCTTTTATACCTATGTGAATACATATTATTTATGACTGTTGTATTGAGGGAATAAAGTATTGGTTCACTTAGAAAGATTATTTCGTTTGTTCCTAACATTGCCTTCTAATCGTAAGCAATGTTAATATGTCAAATGCATAACGAATTAAATCCGACCCAATTCTTTTTTTATCATGTATGTAAGTGCTAAATACAATTGAAAATGTATGCAGAGACATCGTGGGAAGAAATGACGTAACACAGATAATGGTTTATTTTCATAACAAAGTGAGAAACTAGCATCATGACATATACGGAATAAAACGTGTAAGTAAGTAGCACTCCTAGCAATAATATGTCAGACGTGTCTACGTAGATTTTATTAATAAAACAAAAACACTACAAAAATCAGCTGTACATGTTTTGTTATGTTCATGTTTTTTATTTGCTGTTTTAGTCCGGCTCTGTTGAAGGATTCTTTCTTGCATATTCTACATTTAAACTCATGTGGTCCATGAATAAGGCATGATATCTCAATCCTCCCCTGACGTAAAATTCTTCATTACATATACAGCAACGAAAGATACACTTATTTCCGCCCTTTGACCGGCATCATCTGAAAAGACAGCAAAAGAATGGTTAAAAAAGTTCATAGCAGAATAAGGTCGACACGTCATAAAATACATGAAATTAATTATAATATTACTGAAAGATAAACGTTCTATTATCTCGTACATCAGCCACCACACAACCCATCTTCTTGAAAATAGGTGAATTGATTCAATTGGTCGGCAGGTTTTTCGAACAGCATTATTATTATTCTACTGTAAGTAACGTAATTAAGGAAACACTTATATTGCACCACGTAACATGCTATAAAACTATAATATTGAAGTACACATATACACTTTATTTAAGATGGGTAGGTATATCATGTCAAGCTCTTTTACATATGAAAGAGCTGTTTGTCATTTGGGAGTCAGGTCCCAAACTGTGCTTAAAAGGAAGTCAGTTCCAAAGAAGGGGGTTAAACCAATAATATTTGCCAATAAATTAATTATCAGTGATAAAACGGCGTCGGTAAAATGAAATAATCATTATTTTATTTATATTTTACTGTTCACGTGTGTCAATACTGTGTATTATAAGAGAAAATGATATTTGTACATCCAATTTCTCGAATGTCCCGTAAGTAGACAACAGATTTGTGGACGGTTTTCCTTCAATAACTTTTTTATCCCGACGTCTACGATCTTGAAACAAAAAACCGAGGGAAGCACACACACCGGAGAGCCGAAACGGCGTATTCATTTAAAATAATTATAAATACAAAGGGGCTTACCGGGTGAAAATATCCTCCCTTCCTTAAAGAAAATCCAACAAACGACGCCATCTTTGAAGTTTTGCAACAACTTTCTCACTTAAACGCGGTAAGCTCCCGTGTACGCGTGCCCCCCTGGTAGAAATAAAATTGTGAAAACCCAATTTTAAGACGTGTTAAGGTACCGCTGATTGGTGCGTCCAGCACATGAACAAATGTTCGTCAAACTATAAATGACTATTTAATGCTCATTGAGATTTTAAAAAACCCACATCCTCGACAAATGTTATTCAACGGCTTTCGAAAATCCGTTTGCTATACGTACATTTGAAGATTGTATGTTGACAGTGTATATGAATACTTGGAATGTAATTTTATATTAAAAACAAACATTCAAACAAACTGGATAACCCCTGTCAGAATACGCAAACAATAGTGTATAAATAGTGTATGAAATATATAAATTCAATATAATCTTAGTACATTTTTAGTTTATATAAAAGGAACAAACGACACTGAGATCCCTTGAAAGATCAGACGACACACTCGGATGAGATTGTTCTTCGATGAAATCAAATAAAATGGCGTATTTACAGGTAATTTTTTTGATAACGAATGTCGTCAGTGAAACGGTCTATGATGGTGATAAATAGATTAATGATGTTGTTTGTTGCTTTGATGCCATGAAATTAAACATATATATGTACTGTGATAAAGTAAAGTAAGTATTTCATAGCGAAATTCTATTCGGCGTCGAAAATAAACAGTTTCTTGAGGTGGCATATATGTCAAGTAATCGTATTTGTGATGCATGCTTAACATCTCATACATATGGGGCGTTTAACGACCAGCGACATGAACATTTATGGCCTTGAATGCGTACCCATTTCTTCTGTATGGGCTTTACCATAGAAATGTAACGAATATACATATGTATATTAGTACATGAGTCTTATCTGATGTTGATAGTTATGTATGTGCATAAATAGAAACTTCAATTCCAAAACGTTTGAAGTTTGTTAAACTTTGATATACAAATTACACAGTGCACGTGACAAAGTAAATAATGCGTCCGTTTATTATGTATTGATTGTTATAGAACTAAATCTTTTTTTAAACAACAACTACAAACACCCAAACAATAAGAGCTGTCTCCATAGGATGACATATGCCCCCGATAAACGCTTTTATAGAAATTATGAGCATTTTTCGAAACCTAAACGCATTTTTCTAAACCTAAACGCGGACCCTAAGTTCAAGGTCAAGGTCAAAGGGGTCAAAATTTGTGTGCGTATGGAAAGGCCTTGTCCATATACACATGCATACCAAATATGAATGTTGCATCTGTAGCGACATAGAAGTTATGAGCATTTTTCGAAACCTAAACGCAAAGTGTGACGGACAGACAAAAAGACGGACAGACGGACGGACAGACGGACCGTGCGATCACTATATGCCCTCCTTCGTGGGCATAAAAAGCAACCACAACCAGACCCAATAATGCGCAAAATGAGTACTGACATTGCAATCGAAACATCATAAAATCATTCAAACCAACGCGATTTAGCCAATTCTGTTACAATATGTTCTTTTATAATATCCTATATTTTAACATATCGATGCATTTTAACCTTACTCCGATTCTGCATGATAAAAAAAGACAACCATCAATGCCCATTATAAAAATAATCACAACCTGCAGAACTCGTTTAAACTATTGAACAGTCATTGCGAAGCGATCTTGGATAATTCATATGCATGAATACGATTATAACACTTCCCATTTACTTTTGACCGTACTTAATATACTTTTGGAAATCTGTTTTGAAATGAAAACACTTATTTGACTAGTAAACTTCTTTAAAAATCATACACTATCAACTGCTTTTATTCAATAAATTTGGTATCCCGCTCCTTAGATACTCAAGAATACTTGCACGAGCAGTTCACGTGTTACGGTTAGCAATAAGTTCAATAAGTTCAATTCAATGGCCTTGTCGTTGGTCATAAAACTGTTTTCATACAAGTTCATACAATAAAAAATTGACACATACCAAAATGGAGTTTTTGTTTTATAAATGATTATTGATAATAATGTTTTGACTTAAACGTATATTTGTGTGTGCATATATGACATTACAATGTCTACACGTAACGGTCAATCAAATAATCGGTTGATATAAATAAATACCGGAATACCAGCAGCATTCTTTTATCGATAAGTTTAACATTCATATCATAAGTGTCAGAAGGAGTTTCAATATGTTTGAAAAATGGACGAAATAGGCATGCAATCATAAAATCTACTGATACAGCGTTTATGTTCATCCCCTTGTTAAACAGTCAGCATAGACATTTAAATTTACTTTTAATATTAAATAATCCCATGTCTTGGCACGCACAACCATTATAATTATTTATTTTTAACGAATACTATTCCAGATATCAACAATTATGACATTCTTTACTCTATGTTTAACCGCTGGCAATGATCCACAACAGACCACCACCCTATCCTCCATACCCATAAGAAAAAAGCGAGCCTCGCTCTGGCAAAAAAAGGGTCTAATGTATGTGCTTGAAGCGTAGGCCTAAAACCGCAGAGGCTTATCACGGACGACACTTTCAACTGAAAACAGAACATTTGCGAAACAATCTAGATATTAAAGTAATTGATGTGCATGTTGTTTCATTGCATACGCTTTAAACTTGACAATGTGTGCTTTCAGAATAAGGCAAAGTATCTCTGAAATCGCTGGTAAAATTGTCTTATTGTACGTTTGACCTTCTGTAATAAAATGTATCTTAACATTTAAAAATAAACAGCAATAAATCTCACAGTAATCTGTTTCAAAACAGAATTTCATTACGAAGCAGCGTTAATCCGAATATTTAATCACTATGAATAACAATGGATGGCATTCGGTTTGTCCACGTGTATAATTAAAATGTTAACTTTTACGTGAAATAAAGTCTTGTTTTCGGTTTATCTGACAAAGATCATTTTTCACATAGATTTATTGAGATAATTCTGCAGCGGGATAATGTCAATAATTTCATGTCCAATAGAAATGCGCCAATATTTGTTTAGGGAATGCAGACTTATTAAATTGTTCACCAATGACTGTTGCATAGAGTTGGACATTAAAATTTTCATAAAAAATGCATAAATTGCAAAAATTAAGTTATGAAAATATTTTCTACAAAAACAACATAACTTTCGATAATATGGAACACTATTACGGATTGAAAAAGAATGGTGCATTTATTCACATTAAATTAATGAAACACGTTTTTAGTTAGCATACATAAGCGCTCTCTAAATAGCTGAAAAATTACAAATACACAAGAAACGAAATGTTATCGATGTCACTTTAGTTTCATCAGCCGAGCACGTCTAAAGTACAGTTTGTAAATTGACATAAATATAAATCTGTTTTTGTTTAAAAAATAATTTTCCTCTTAAATCACTAACATATATTTCAACAAACTACTAATATTAAGGTTTTTATGAGAACAACACAAGGGCAGTATACACTTTCCCGGTATAGATATAAATGACTTAGATTACGATGAATTTATGTTGGGTCACAATGTTCTTAGGTGTTTGAAGGATCAAGGGTCGAATATGTTGGTTTTATAACTACGGTCGAATAATCTTCAACAGGAAAGTCACGTAATTGTTCATTTGGTCCCATGCATGATTTTATGGTAAACCTAAAATCTTAATATATCATTCGATGTCAATCGCCTTTTAAAGACATTTCTCGTTTACGAAAGTGTACATTTGTTCGCGTGACAATTTTTGATAAGTTTTGTTTTTGAAAAGCTTACATAAATCACAATGGCCGTAATGAATTGCAGAACACTGTGTGTGCCTTTAATATTCGCTTTTCATATTGAAACTGGAAATCGTAAAACACCTTTATAATGATGGATTTGCGACATTTATATATATATAAACACGCTACATTAAACACATTAGTTTGTTCACTCAATTGTAACAATTTGAAATTAATTTAAATACATTGATAACCGGTATATCTCTGGCTTTATCACTGCGGTACTGCAGACGGTATATTTATAAAAATCCAAATAGATTTGAATCTGAGCCCATAAGGATCAAGGTTCATTCATAAGGGATCAACATGAAAATTACGTGAAGTCTTTGATCCTGTACATTTTGGTTGCCGTTTTTAAGATATCGTGGCACTTTGATTGATGTGTCAATATCAAATGCACGAAATCAATCTAGTGATGCAGGAACAAACCCATGCAAACAAGATTGATTTTTGAGCATGTATTGCGTTATGAAGTGCCTTAAATCAGAAGCATTCAACAAAACACACCGCATCATAAGCCGCCTTTGAAAGTGTTACAACACACACACAATCAACATGTTCACAAGTATTCAAAATGATTTGGGAAATAACAAACTTTCGTCTGTTTATTATTTTATTCTGAGATGGGTACTCTACACTGCATGTTGATGTTCGATACTCCAGGCTACAAACTTAATACGTGTACTATATGCTTCTCATGGTTTGTCACTCCTAGACAAGGGTCGTAACTGCGATTATAACATGTTCTTGTACCATGAGATGGTAGAATCACGTTACAATATTACAAGCGTGCATATGTCATCTTAATTGTACGTTACATTTAGTTTTTCTGTTTGGTGCTTTCCATCTGGTATGATAAGCAGGATTATCATTTAAGTTACCTTTTAAATCGGGCAAAAAAGTCACTTGTTTCCTGTAATATCGCAAACAAAACGGGCGGGTAGGTCTTTTTCGATTAAATTTTATTTTTTCGCAATTAACAATTTAAGAATAATATGCAATAGCACACATGGATCTTCCAAACCTATATCAAGACCGCTTTATTTGATCTAAAGCTAATGTCGCAAATATAATGGAATGTAGCAAAAATGATCGCAAAATTAATACATGTACATGCAGTTATTTCAGTAAATTGACCGTGATTCAACACTCAACCTGCAATATCAAACCAGTGTATGGTCGGCAAAATATTAGGACCGGTCAAGTTAGTGGAAATAACATCCATTTTACTCCTTACCTCCAAAAAATTGGGAAATAAAATCAACAGTATGTGTTTACAATTTCAATGTCTCATTTTCATCTTTGTTAAAACTCAATTTATGCAAGATTAAGAATAACTGCATATTTATCGGCACTTAAACAATACAAATTATTTATTGAATTTCCCTTTATGTTAGCGGATTGATGAAGATAGCTTTTGAAATATTGGACCGTTAAACTAGTTTTGTCTCGTTTTTTTCTATGGATTTAATTTCTATAATATATTTTACAGTCATTCATATACACGGTTCTGCCGCACGCAACGTGAAATTTTGGCACCGATTTCAGGCGTATTCAATAATAAATTCTAAAATCTTAAGATATCGGCACAAACTGCAAGAAAAACTGTCTTTTATGAAATAAAGAGTTTTGAAAACATATTTCAATAACTTGCGATATTTGCAAAAATAAAGTTCTTAACGGTGTGTTTCACTCTGCCGAGCCCGTGTGTAAACCTCGTTGATCTTTCACCCTGATAATAATAAAAGTTTTTGTTTGAAAAAGAGAACAGGTATAGCATAAAATAATTACAAAATAAATGTCATTACCAAGTTTAGTGCAGACGGATAACTGGAACTTTGATCGGACCATGTGTGAATTTATTTAACTCTTTTTCTACCTATGCATTTGGTGCATTCCATGTATACTATTTTAATTATTAATCATAATAATATATACAATATAACTAATCTATATATTAACACCGCGATCTGCAAATTAAACCCGATACTGATCCAAAAATAGACTACTTGAGATCTTATTCGTTATGAAAATGACAAATGGACTAAAAGACGTATAAACCGCAAAAACAACAGTCACGCAACAGTCTTTGATATTACCCTCATAATTATGTATTTAAATAGAAACGTTTCATGTCACGATGTCCATTAAGGTATAGACTTTTCAAACTTGACTTATTTATTGCATTTATATGCATTTTATACACTTATTGCAAGCATGAATATAATTTGAATTGAACCGCCATTCATACGCCATTAGCCTCTCATTTTACTAATTTGGCATCCAGCTATTAAGCTTCCACTCAAGTATTACTGATTCATGAAGAAGGCTTTCATAATTTAACCAAACTTTCAGCGCAGTCCATGCAATATATCTGCGTCATGATATATCTGGTAAATTTCTGTGAATAAATATCTAAAAAAATCAAAAACTATTAACATGTTTTGAAAAAACTTTCAATTAGTAATATCACTCTCTTAGTTTATGACTACACTTTCAAAAGATTTACTTAGAACGCCAATCAGCTTTTGTTTCTTACAAATCCATCGCACCAGGATCATGCAATGTAATTTCGTTGCATGTTCGCGGCGTGTTTATATCGGTACCTAAGTGTTTTCAATGCATTTTAATGCAATGTCTCGCCGTTCATGTAGCAATCATTGTTGTCGTTATAGAGTTGATGTCTAGACTACTAGTATGTCTCTGATGCGACTCTTGTACCGCGAAAGCACCACGACTAAGAAATCGACCGGTCGTAATAAGAACCGTCAGTCGGAAGTCTATAACTATGGACCGATTTTATTTATTTGCATGCCGATCTCGGCGGTAACTTTGCCTAAAGGGGTTGCCGTAAGGTCGCATTCTTCGTTTAATTTGCGTTTAGGCGCCGTCTTTATTTGTTATTGAGTCACCTTGAAAAGCAAAGTAAGAACGCAATACTACTGTGACGGCATATAACATGTGTGCTATTGACGAGATGCGTTTACCATGTAAAGGAACGGAATTATTTCATGTTCACGTTGCACAGAGTATAAAGCTACATGTAATTGTGTAATGACTTTTTAATTGCACATAATGATATTACAGGTGCGTGTATAATTGACTCTTAATTTCCTGTTACATTTCGTTCGGTTGTTTCCTAGTTCTCCTCATACAAGGTCTTGTATTATTCTTTGTAAATAACCTTATAAATCACCTCCGATGATGCGGTACATGAAAACAACCTTTTTAGTTAAAAATGTCAACGTCTCTCTTTATTTCGATTTTAGGCACTAATAATGTTTCATTAACATAAATTGCATTGACAATATGAATAACATTTTCCTCTATGTCGGTAGATTGACCAAGGTAAATATTGAAATAACCGGTCGTCTAACGTCGTTGTAATGAATGGAATAGCAATATTTGTTTTGCAGGTATTTATAATTGCAAACGCTTGATTTTCCCTAAATCAATTGACAAAGTGGATTTGTAAAGCACCTGATAAATACAAAAGCACTTGCGTGTGTGAGTTGTTAAACGAGCCGTGGCTGTGGGATTAGTTCATTATTGTCACGTTAAATAAATCATAATTGCAAATAGTTTACATTGGGCTATAATGTTTTTGGTTAAAATCCATTTTATATTAATGTATAGGATAACCCGCCGCTTTTGCCGGACCAAACATAAGTATTTTATCTATAAATTAAATATCGTGGTGTTCTGACGCTTGGGATCCAAGTAACAACAAACATATGATAAGTCGTTTTCCGATTAGTGATGTCCGAGAAACAGATCGCGTCGCCTTAATTCAGTTCAGATTAAATATTTACAAAACACACAGTTTGAAAAAAAGATTAACAGCTATTTCTTCGTTCATGTAAAATACAAAATAATATAATATTTCAATATAATTCTACCGTACAGCCAAGATACGATACGCATGGAATGTTTGCATTCTTATTTTCACAACACTGACGAACCCGAAAAGGGTGAATGTATTAAAAACAGATGTCTATTGAAAGAGCCAGCGATGTGTGAAAGAAGGTGACTTAAGTACATTAACTCAAGTAAACTCGATGATATAGTTAATGAGCTGACGTTGTGAATGCCCTTAACATGTGTTACTTTATAAGTAAAGCAAATCTTGGATATCGGCAATTCCAAGGGCTGACCGTGTTCTTATTCAATCTGAATACATAGATCATCAGTCAATCAGAATGAACGTCTGAAAGAAACTAACCAAACATTCGATAAAGCGTGTAAAGATGTATTGAAACTGCATAAAGCGACTTGGAATAAATAGAAGAACAAATTAATGCGTTATTCGCTGGAGTAATTGAAAATGTTCGTCTATCCATAAAGAACTGCTCAATGTTGATTTTGTCCAAGAAACTGAAGTTATTCACTGGACTAAGAAAATCAGTTTGCTATACGGAGAATGAAATATTGTTTAAGTGCAGAGTTGATACGTACTAAAAAATGATTTTGATTATTGAAAATTACAAACTTTCTTTTCCATTTTCATGTTTAACATAGGTCAGAAAAAACACACAAAATAAATATTTAAACAGGTTATGACAGTTATACAAAATGACTAATTAATATCTTATTTATCTATAAAGTGACATTCAGATAAACAGATCTGAATGAAAGTGGTGATGACACACACGCGGATGTAATTGGTACGAGCTGTGAAGCCATAGAAAGGCGTCTTAACAGGTAAAGTTTGTTATGACACCATAATGTGGTCACGATGATCCCGATTTTTGAAGTAATATTGATAATGAAATTCAATAAACATGCATATGCATGTAAATCGTGATCTACAAGGCAATATATCAAATATTGTTTGATAAAATTCTCATAAATAATTAAGTTTAACGTTAGCGCTTTCTTAAGGTGACGCGGGACTCTCTATTTATAACTTTTTATAACTAAACTTGTTTTTGTGTGCTGTTGAATCCGTCTCATACTCGCATTATCGCCATCGTACTATCGCATTGTCGCCATCGTATTGTCGCACTGTCGTCATCGTATTGTCGCATCGTCGCCATCGTACTATCGCGTTCTCGCATTCTCGCCCTCTGGATTTTAATAATTAACCACGATGGCAATAACGGTATTCCGTACGACAGTCATCTTGCAAAGCCTTCACCTGCAGTATAATGACGCCATTTTGCTTATCGTATTTTTTGCATTTAATTTGAGTTTTTGTTTTAATAAAGGCAGCAACATGAAAATATGAGTATATTGGATGTTTGTTTCGGATTTTTAAGCCTCGCTAAATAAACTTATCTGTATGATCTACTACCTAACTTTCTCTAAAATATTAAATGCGACCGACTCCATGAGTTATCACATATAGAAAAATCGATTTATAGAACAAATGCATTTTCGTATTTAATGTATCGGTTGGTTTTACTGATCCCTGAGTATAAAGGTACGTATAAAGACATCTGAACATTTGTGTTTTTTTTCATGTCGATCAAGTTTTATGGTACTTTCCCAACAAAACACTTTATATGATAGTGTTGTACTTTTGTAAGAAACTGACTTGTTACCATGCGGTTCTTCGGTAATTAATATCAAGTACATTGTTCCCGATTATACGATCTGCAGGTACTGGTAGATGATATAGTAAGGTATATTGATATGTATCACCTTATTGCCTTATTGCCAAACAATATTTAGTTGAATTCGATGTTCCGGTGTTTAATACACAATAACATTCACCATATTAACATTAGTATTCTAAGTTATAATTATGTGATGAATTGTATGTTGTGCTCCACCCTGTATATGATCCACAAAAGGCCACCCCAATCTTCTTTAGTAGAAGCATCAGTATAGAGTTAAGTCGAACCGGAAAAACGAATGAACATAATTGATTCGTTTCTTTAATAAATACAATTGATGCACTTTCATTTTACTTAATCAGTTTATCATTAGAATATTTGCTTTTTTTAAATTTGTTGTGCACGTATTTGGATTAAATATGACACGGGTTTTTGACAAATCGAAGGTTACGCAACGTTTGAGTTGAATACTTCTACAGTACTCGTCATTAAAATAATGCAAATAGTTATCATGTTCCAGATATTAATACCCATGACGATCGGTTGAAAAAAATCCGTGTCACAACCACTCCTATAAATCTTTAAAACAACACTCGCACAAAGATCTCAGATATTTGATTTTATGAATGCAATTAAAAGCCACACAACAGCAACACAAAACACACCAACGCACACGACGAATAAGAAATATAGTATTTCCGTATTACATGCGCGAAATTCACGCTCTAAAGGTGTATTGTTTTATTAATGTTATCAATGTTATTCGGTTGTATGGCGCCTTTTCCCCACGTCCAAAAGTGTTCACTGCGTTGATGCGATCTCTGAGTGTTCAGGCGATCAACGACGTCATCATGGTGCCAACATTCCGATTTGAAATAAGAATATTCATTAATGACATTAATTATGTAATTTCGTCCTTCTGTTCTTCGCGTTGCTGCTTATTTAATGGCGGCAGTACGCCGGAATAAAACCAAAACCTCGTTGTAAAAATGGAATATGTTCAGAGTATTTCCTACTTCGGCGTTACGTATAATGATTTGTGGCTCGCCGTAAGAAATCAAGTACGAATGCCTCTCCGGTCTGTTGGGGTAAACACGCATGCTAGTAACGAAATGCATTTACTTTGCACATGAACATACTGATTTGATTTTAATGTAATGCTTAACTCCTTTTTACAGTTTTACATTTACTTGTATAATCATATCTAATTTTTAAAAAACAATAACGTGCGTGTATAATGGCATTGTATTTACACGTAACGTCACTTTCTAGTGCTGCGAATTTCCACTCAGACAAGATCTGGTATGATTCGCATGCTTATCTTTGAAAATTACTCTATAAATTATATCATATAAATTATATGACGCGGTTAATGAAAAAAACTATGTTGGCTTACAATTCCGATGTCACATTTTAGTCTAATTTAAAAGACTAATAATGTAAAAACTTAAATTGCATATTTATCGACACCAATCCAATTGAAGGATTGTTCTTTTATTTAGCCAAATCAACCAAGGTAAATAATGAAATAATCGTTCGTCAAACGCCAATTAAAATCCTTGTGATAAATAGAACATCAATACTTGTTTTGTAGGTAATTATACTCTCAAACTCTTGATATTTCTTTTATAAATTGACAGAGTGGATTTGAAAAGCAAATTATATGTACAATAACATTAAAATGTGTAGGTTGATCGACAAGAATTGTTTATTGGATTAGTTCATGACAAATACATTTTTTTATTATTTTACAATAGACCACAATGTGTTGTGTGAACAGCAATTTGATCTTTATATACAAACATCTGCCACCGTTGCGGGAAGGGACATTATAGTTTTTACAAATAACATGTCGTGGTTTCCGGATGAAAAAAATTCTGGTAGCCAAAAACCAACAAACAGCCGTGTTCGTGAGGTCCAGAAAACAGATCAGGTCGCATTAATTTAGTTAGGGTTAAATATTTATAAAATATTAAAAGAATTTAATACGTCAATAGCTTTTTGGGGATTCATGCAAATTATTACATTTTATTATAGTAAAATATAATTATACCGTTAAAAAGATCCGATGCGATCTATATGTGTAAAGTTGTACGCTCTAATCAATTACGCTTAAGCCGCAAAGAGTGACGGTATCATATCCATATGTCTATTGAAAGAGCTAGCGAATGTGTGAAAGACTGGTACTCAAGTACATTAACTAAGTTTAATCGATGAATATATTTAATGACGGTATAAATGCTCAATGACAATTGTTACTTTTATTAGTAAAGCAAATCTCGGATATCGGTATTTCAAAAATCGAACCGTGTTCTTATTTGATCTAAATATCTAAATAGTTCATTAAGTCAATTATATTGAGCGCCTGTATAAAAACCAGCTAAACACTCGTTAAAGCGTGTAAAGATGTAAGGAAAACGCAATGGAAATGCTTTATTCACGTAAACGGTTGATTACTTCATCCAGTGCAGGAATAAAACATTCGCCAACCATAAATAACTGCTCAATGTTGATGTGCGTCTTAGAACTGAAGTTATTCGACGGACTACGAAAATCTATTTGCCATACATATATTGAAACATTGACTGAGGAATTTGTTGATATGGGCTCTTTAATTAGTGTTAATGTTAATTAAAGAATACAAATTTCCTTATAATTTTTGTGGTGTACATAGGTCAGAAAAAAACACAATAGAAAGAATAAATCAGTTTGTGAATGATATAAAATAAAATAATACTCGACTCACAAATCTGCGTGAAAGGGCGGGACAAACAACGCGGATGTAATTGGTATGTGAAGTGACCCCAGAGAATTTCATCTTAACAGGTAAAGTTTCGTAAGGACATGATAGATCGTTCTTTATGTTACATTGACTATAACTTTCAAAGAACATAAATATGCTTGTAACTTTTGATCAATCACATAATGTTAGAGAATTGTTTGATAAAATTGTCATCAATAATAAGGTTACACGAAAGCAATTGCTTTAGGTGTCGTAGGATGAAAAATAGGATGATTTAAAACTAAATTTTTTTTTATTTGCTATAGATTCCATCTAATACTCATATTCATCTTCCATAAAACGACAAATAGCAAAGTACATAACTATTACCCGCACAAGTCTGTCCAATTAGCAATATGTGATATTCAATATATCTAAAATCAAATAATTTATTTTATTTAAACTTGCAATTGTATATGCCTAAATAGATATTTCATTACCTATATGTTTCTCATTAATTAAATATTTGGTAAACATTAATTTCATAGAACGTGAAAAAATATAGTTACTATACGATGGTATCAACCTTTGTATCAATATGATTAATGTTCCTTTTAAGACAGAGTTAATCCCCGTAGAGTTTTATTTTAAGTAACATCAATAGCCTTCTTGGTATGTTTTTTTTCTTTTTAAAAAAATGCATGTACATGTCATCAATGCAGATGGTTAAGCCGTCTACTGAATAATCTCAGCATTAATATGTGTAAGTTAACTGATGGAATGGAATGCAACGCTAATTAAAAAATAACATTCTGAAACACCCATACAACATTTGAAGTACACCCATTTGGTTATTAAAAATTACGAGGCTTACGTGAGTTAAAAGGATGCATTTTTACCAAATTTATCCGGTCTCCTTGACAACTGAACTTAATGCATGTAGTCCAAAATCAGCCTATGGAGTACCCACATCGTTATTCTGTGACAGTTTCCGCTTGGACTGGATTCCATAGAAGCGAAAAGTATCGTCCTTGAATAGACTGTGAATTCCACAGGCTACTATGAGACGATACATTACGAACAAACATTAAGCCTGGTTTGCCAAGAGCGCGGTGCAATTGAGTCTCGTTCTGAGGAAACTGGGCATAATTCATGTGCTTAAAGTGTCGTCCCAGATTAGCCTGTGCAATCCGCACAGGCTAATCAGAGACGACACTTTCCGCTTTTATGACTTTTTTTCGTTAAAATGAAGTCTATTCTAAGCAAAAATCCAATTTAGACGGAAAGTGTCGTCCCTGATTAGCCTGTGCGGACTGCACTTTACGCACATGCATTCTGCCCAGTTTTCTTAGAACGAGACTCAATAAAACGTTTCTAAAGAAAAAGGAATCAACATCAAACAGCGACGCAGTTTAGCGCAGAATGAGTAGTGTCGAATAATTGGACAATCGTTGATTTTTAAAAATGATTTCTGCATAAAAATTTGATATATCACTTATTCGATATATCCATAATTCATTGTTTATGTTTATATATATTAAACAAACTAGGTTTTAACACCGCGATCTGTTAATTTACTCCCATACTGATCCTCAAAGACTACCACCGAGTTCCAATCACAAGTTACTTATTTGAACTGCAACAACAACATTCAAGCAAAAAGTTTTGTATTGATGTATAGATCAGGGACCTAGACAAACAAATAATTCAACGCTTCCCATATGATTTTGACAATTCAAATATTGACTTTTCCTATTGGGTCTAACTATAAATCATTTGTGACAAATTTATTGAACTACTGAAGATCATTCAAAACAATCCTCAGTCCAATTGGCTCTTATAAAACTAATTTGGCTATTAGGCTTTATGCTACTACTCAAAAGTATGAGCAATTTTCATGTTTACACAAATATTTGTCAAAGAGACGCTATACTTGTATGCTTACTCATTCTTACAATACGAATTTTTTGTCAAAGTAAATATATTTATATTCGAATTTGGAATTCAAAAACATAACCTTTGTGTAGTTAATTGTAATGTACGTGTTTGCGGTGAATTTGAAAAACAGATTGGTAAATATTAATCACTGAATGTTCAAGCCCATGTCATTATATAATGCAATTTAAAAACATTAATCGTATTGATCAGTTAGAGTGGTTTGAAATCACCAATATCTTTTGGTAGGAATGCGAAATATCTGAATGATCAAGATTGATTTCTATGATTTCTAGGCACACAGGCTTTAAGAGCTTGAAAGGTGCTTGAAAAATGAGGAAAAATACAGATGTTTACAGTTTATTGGTCAATGTTCGCCATTGAGGCCACTTCTGTGTGTGTGTGTGCGTGCGTGCGTGCATGCGCGTGCGTTCGTGCGCGTGCGTGTGTATGTGTGTCTTTCGAATTTTGAATGATAGCATTTTAATCAGCTGATTCAAAAGTTTTATCATTTATTTTCCAGATTTTAACACCCATGACAGTCCATGAAAACGAGCACTAACTAACAACACTCATCTCACATCCACTCTCCCTTTTTTCAAAAAAAATCTCATGTTAAAGCATATTGGCCGTGCTCTGTGAAAAGGGGGTTTAATGCATGTGCGTACAGTGTAGTCCCAGATTAGCCTGTGCATTCCGAACAGGCTAATCAGGGACGACACTTTCCGCTTTTATGATATAGGCGGAAAGTTTTATCCCTTGAGTCATATCTATAGATCGTATTAACCATTATTAAACATAATTAATGTTAAGAAATTCAATAGTTTTTATTTTGCTATAATTTGTGATAAAGTTTACATGTACGTATGAAAAGCTTAATGTAATTCCTATTACCGCTATGACCAACAGTAGATAATTTTTTCCTTTTAATATAAGTTTATTAAAACGCAAAACGAAATCACGCAGTGCAGTAATACATTTTTAATGCCACGCACACATCGTGTTTTGCGCATTGATATCGTACATAATACAATTTACCATGTTCAAGAAAGTGTCGTTATATAATTTACTGTTATTATTATTATTATGTTTATTTATGTACTTTGTGAACCAAATACATCGTCATGACACGGATATGATTTTTATGATAAATAAAGGATATTGTACAAAGAAAGATTATTTGACCTTGATACTGACCTTGACCTCTTTGTTTTATTTTAAAGTATTCTTCCACAAATGTATTGGCTGTTCATTGAATTTGTTTATTTGTTTTAATGAATGTTGAAATAAGTTTATATTTTAAAAACTAAACTATGAACGGCGGCCATCTTGGCATAGGTTGAGACCCTATAGGTGCGTAGGAAGGCAGTGGTTAATGTTGCTTTTACGAAGATCATAAAGGACTATGTTAAGTAACCATGCGAGTGGTTATTATGTTGGTGTGTTGGATGTTGGTGTGTTGGATCGCTGGTCGAAATGTTGTTTCCGTTTGGTTTACTTCGTTTACGCCATTTGGGTCGCATCATGCGAAAATATGTCTTAATCCCTAAAACGCAGTCGCTGGTCGCATTTAGGCCATAAATGGAAAACTATGTAACGGCCAAATTCACAGACTTTCGGGAACGGAGACTGAACCCGAGACGCCTTGGCAAGAAGCGCGCCTACCCGCTTAACGAACAGCACCAATGATACCACGAAACCGTGCGTTATTTTATATATCGTCCAGGGTTTCTCCTAACCAGACAAAAAATTGCAGTGGCTGGTCTGGAACTACGCTGGCCGCATATAGGACTTTCTGACAATTAGGTAGTTTTTCTTGCGTAATCACGTGATGTTCACGATGATCGAGCATTGTCTAAAATGCTTATGTATGCATTGACAACTTTGTGAACGTCGCCTTGCATTGTCTCATACGAGGCAGGTTTATTTAAAAAGCAATTATTGAATATATTCTGCGTATTTATTTTTCATATTTACGGACGGAGTTTTAATGAAAGGCTTGTTAGGAAGGAATATGCTGATAAACCATTTCAATATTTGAAGTCCATCTATTTGGATTTGACAACTTGCCAAGTCAAAGTCCATGAAAAAAAGAATTCATTTATTCGAATTGAGCCAGTCCCTTGGAAAACGTAGAGTGTTGTCCAAATGGTCCCTTTAATGTTTACACCCAGCAGATGGTTATCTGGGGCAACAGATTCCGCCTAGAATGGATTCCATTAAGAAGCGTTTCCCTTAATCGGAGACTCTCCATAAAATAAAAAAGTGCCATCCCTGATTAGCTTTTGCTAACGTCACAGGTTAATCAGTTTTTATCCCCACGCTTTTCGGAGAAACAGTGGGGATTATGTGGTTATCTCCGCCGTCTATCCGCCCGTCCGTCCTGGCCACTATCTCCTCCTACACTATTAGCACTAGAACCTTGAAACTTGCACACCTGGTAGATATTAGCATATGTGCGACGGTGCACTATTTGGAATTTTGATCTGATGCCTGGGTCAAAAGTTATGGGGGTTGGGGTGGGGCCGGGTCAGAGATTTTCCTGCGACCGCGATTCTATAAAGGCTTATAACTACCGTGTCCCTTAAGATATTGCTTTCATATTTTGTATGCATGTGTATCTAGAAAACACCGTCCCATGCGCATACAATTTTTTACCCCTGTGACATTGACCTTCAGGTCAGCGTTCAGGTTTCTAAATCTGCGACCGCGATTAAAAACGGCTCATAACTACCGTGTCCCTTCAGATATTTCTTTCATATATGGTACGCATGTATATCTAGACAACACATTTCCATGAAATTTTTGAACTTTGGGTCCGCGCTCAGGTTTCGAAACCTGCGACCGCGATTCAAAAAAAGCTCATAACGTCTGTGTCCCTTCAGATATTGCTTTCATATTTGGTACGCATGTGTATCTGGACAAGACCTTTTCATGCGTATACAAGTTTTGACCCCTGTGATCTTGACCTTGAACTTAAGGTCCGCGTTTAGATTTTGAAATCTTTTATGTGGTTATCTCCGCCGTCTGTCTGTCCGTCCGTCCTTCTGTCCTGCCACTATCTTCTACACTATTAGCACTAGAACCTTGAAACTTACACACACGCTAGCTATGAGCATATGTGCGACAGTGCACTATTTGGAATTTTGATATGATCCCTGGGTCAAAGGTTATGGGGGTTGGGGTGGGGCCGGGTCAGAGATTTTCACTCATATTTTTATGTTATTTTACATTAACTTCTTCATTTCTACACCGATTTACTTCAAATTGATACTGAACATCTCTTATGACAATACGGTCTAAATCTCAACTATGCATGGCCTCATTTCCAACCTTGGGTGCCCTTGGGTCAAACATGCGGCGTGGGGATACGCGTCGGCATCTGCCGCGCCATTTCTAGTTTAAAGATAAATTAAGAGTTTTTTTAAGGTAACAATTATAAAAATAACGACGCAGTTTTCGCAAAAAGAGTACTGTCGCTGTGTTTTTACCATGTGTTTTTTTAAACTCATTTCTGTATACGAATTGGATAGATCACAAATTCCAATATTCCCAAACTTCTGTATTTATGTTTTCATATATTAAATTAATTTATCCTAGTTGTTAACACTGCAATCTGCAAATTCACGTCGATACTGATTCTAAAAGATTTGCCATCTAACCTCATTAGCAAATGTGTGACTTAGATGGAATGCATTTATGTTTAATTTTGACCATTCAAATATTGACTTTTCCTTTTGGGGTTTAAAATATAAATTATGTGTGAAACATTTATTGAGCTTCTGAAGTTCATTCAAAGCAATCCTCCTTTTAACAGGCTCTTATTAAACACATTATATATCTAGTTACCATGCTACTACTCAATGAACGATGTTCATGTTTACACAAATATTTATCAAAGAAAAAATCTCCGGTTTTATTTTATGCTTTCTCATTATTACAATACAACTAATTGCTGAAGTGACTTTATCAAACCGGTCATGATATAATTATTCTACTTTAGAAATTAACAAAAAAACATTAACTAAGTGCAGTCAATGGTAATGTACTTTAATGGTGAATTCGAATAACATATTGGAAATATTAAGAACGTAGTATTTACGCCGATGTCATTTAACTGTGCAATTTAAATAAATTGATCACTTCGATCAGTTTGAGCGCATTTGACATCGTCCAGGTCTCTCTCGAGAGAGGAATGCAAAATATCTTTATTATCATTGATGACTACTATGACTTTTAGACGCATATACTCATTTATTTAATGATCTTGAAAAGGTTTCCCAACCAGGTGTTAGCGTGAAAGGTGCGTCAAATATTAGATACCGTAGATTTAGTTAAAATAACCACTAGTTTGAAGGGAGTATGTTTGAGCATTCATGCGGTATGTTAGTTTGTTGGTGTGTTGGGTGGCTGGTCGGATAATACCTATTATCAATTCGACTCAGTTTGTTAATGTTATTTGAGCCGCGGCATGCCAAAAGATTTAATTTTAATGGTGGTTTCTGTCCTTTGTTGAGTTGATTTGAGTTTTTTTTTTTTTCTTTAATAAATACAGAACAATTAACATATGATTGGATAAGGCGTGTGATTCAGGTTTGTTAAGCCTAGCTGAAAGAAGAATAAAGTTCTATGTATTGAACACTTACCTAGGATTGACTATGTATAATATCAAATGCTATCAAGTCCATGACAAATTACATATATACACAAATCGGTGTATAGTACCAATTCGTATATACGTAATGGTCATTAAAATTATCGGTTAATTTTACTGAACACTTCTTAAATAAAGTACCGATTTCACAAATAAACCTCTTATAATTTGTTTAAATGTTTGATCATGTCGATCATTTTTTATCATGTTGTACTTGCATAAGAAAGACTACTTTTAGGCCATATATTTATTATTATTAATATACACAATCTGGATGATTACATTTTACTTATATATAGATAAATAAATAAATAAATAAATAAATTAATAAATTAATAAATAAATAAATAAATAAATAAATAAATAAATAAATAAATAAATAAATAAATAAATAAATAAATAAATAAATATGTCAGTTTGTATGTCTGTGTATCTGGTTGTTCACACATATGTTTCTCCCTATATATAAATAATCGGCTGTGAACGAGTATCTTATAGATCCCGGAAAAAGGTAATGACGTTGTTGTGAAGTATAATTATCTCCCTTCAAAAACACAAATACTCATAATTTCACTGTATCTTCTAACGGATTTCTGCGGTGTTTCTAACATATATTAGGGTATTTATGAATCCTGATCGGATCGTGCCCAAATGCAACTTGTGCTTAAACCCTGAAAATTATCTACAAAAAGAACAATTTCCAATCCCCTGTAGTAAAAGCATTAGTGCATAAGCAAGTTAAACTGCATTAAAGTATAAATATTCTATTATATATTATATTTATAATTATTTATATTATACATATAAATTGTAGTAGTATATATTATGTTTCTTAAATGAATATCATTAAAGGGACCTTTTCATAGATTTTGGCATGTATTGAAGTTTGTCATTAAATGCTTTATATATATAAATGTTGACACTGGATCTAAAAAGCTCCAGTAAAAAACAAGAATGAAATTTAAGAAAGAAAAAAAGTAACCCTCAACTGGGCTCGAACCACTGACCCCTGGAATAAAAATCTAACGAATAGACTACTCGGTCATCCGTTTTTATACACTGAACAGTTTATTTCATACTTTATATGAGCAATCTTCATAGTGTCACAAAATATAACAACAACAACAGAACTCTCCAAATTATTCAACCGTTTCGCGTTGCAACGCTTAATAATTGTCAGATTTTTAAATCGTCAAAAGATACATATAATTTATATTTTAGAACATGGTAAATGTTCAGTATTACGATTTTCTCAAAAAATACAATAACTGCAAAGAAAATTTGCGAATCTAAAACATTTTTTTTTCAATTTACCAAACCGTGAAAAGGTCGCATTAAGACACATTCATTTGACTTAATGGTTTTGATCATTCGAATATTGACTTTCTAAATTGGTTTCGCTTTGCATTAAGTATGACCTAGCTTTTTTGCATATTGCATTTTACGCCACCTTTTGGGTAATATTTGTACATGACTTTTCACCACAATAATTATCATTTTGGTTCCAGATTTAAACACGGATGACCATCATTAAAAACTAGACCAAACACGATCATGGCCCAACCTATCCCAATTTATTTAAGAAAATATGTATTTAAATCATATCCATAAATCGTAAAAACAACATTCGCGTAACGATCTTCATTTTGACCTTTAACAATGAGCCTTTTCCAAATGCTTTTCAACTATAAATCATTGGTGACACATTTATTGGACACCTAAAGAACATTCTAGAGGACCGACTTTTCAAATTCCTGTTGTTCTACCATTGGGTATCCAACTACCAAGCGACCACGTGACAGTCTTAGTGATTGAAATCTTTTCAAAACAAACAGAACACACGAAACAAATAAGCAAACAAAACAACGAACATAATGAATATCTATTTAAGTATTACTTTATAAAATGCGCGAAAATTTACGTAATATCGGTGTATTATGCTATTACTAATTACGTAAGTCTTATAATACAAGCCGTTGTAAAGGTACACAACTCAATTAAAGAAAAAACATAAAAGCTATTTATTTGTCATGTTTATGTTTACCATGTTATTGGTTACATTACTATTGTCATAAAACTCGAAGATAATACAGTGTTGACACCTCTGTGAATAAATGAAACATGAAATTTAGGCTTATATAGTGACACGTGAAACATCATACATTTCAAGAATAATTGCTCGGTCATAATGTTTGATATGTGATATGTCTGAAAAGCTGAATTGTATTCACAATAACCGACCGGCTTCGCCCGCAGAAGATTATTTGTCCCCCTTAAAGCGATATTATACGATTTTGTCAAATATTTATGAATTTATATAAAATGTGTAAAAAACTTATTATACATATATTTCAATATAAATAAAAATAAAAGTAAAGAAGAACATGTGTCGAAAATGCGAAATAAGCCAGATATTTAATTCTGAAATCGAACATGTCTGTACAGTCGATTTCGCCAGCATGTATATCATGCATGTACGATGGCAATCTAAATTTAGTTTTATGGATCATTTTAATTTCCTGCAACGATATCTATTCATACGCCACACGAACACTAACTCCGATCCTTATAAAAAGACGAATGCTTCGGTTGTTGTAGGGAAATATGTACGAAATCACTCAAATATGTCACAATCGACTCGGGGCGCTAATTTGTCTTGCCACATTTTATGAAATTCGACTTCAATGTATAACTTTTTTTGCCTATTTTGTGTTACTCTAACATAGTTTTATCAATATATTGCAATTGAACACATATAAAAATCGTATAATCTCCCTTTAATATATGTTATGAAAATGTAAAAATATATCATGCAGTACCGATATAGTTTCTTATGCCAATCCCATCGTTTAACTTACTAGTTCACAGACTCTCTATATATGGGCCGTGCTCTGTGAAAAGGGGGTTTAATGCATGTGCGCTAAGTGTCGTCCTAGATTAGCCTATGCAGTCTATTTTGGTAGTTTATTGTTCTTCATTACTTAACTAGGCGATGAGTGCTTATTCTACTGCATGTTGACTGGAAAATAATTTAATTGGGATACACATTGCTAAAAAGCAAACACTCGTACAACGTGCAATAAATTATGCCGCCAATTCAAATTCTCTAAAACGCAAATGTAAGGCCGCACGTGACTATACAAATCCAGTCTCTCTGAAAAGGAACAGTTGCATTAATAATTATTTGACCTGTGAAACAAACATGATCTGAAGGATAATAAAGACTGGTATGTACTTTAACTCGTTTGTTGTCATAAGATTTGAAATACACGTTCAAATACTTGTTTCACATGAAATTAGAATTTGAAGTCCATCCAATTTGAATTTTATTGGTAAACCACGTCACACATCCGTTCAAGTAGAATGAACTCTCATCAAATAATTGTATATGAAGAAAACGGCAAAAGAATGCAAATGGGCCGTGCTCTGTTAAAAACGGGTTTTATGTGTGTGCGTAAAGTGCCGTCCAAGATAAGCCTGTGCAGTTCGCACAAGCTTATCAGGGACGACACGTGCCGCTTAAACTGGATTTTTGCTTAAAAGAGATTTTCTTTAAACGAAAAGTCGGAAAGTGTTGCAAAAATAGTAAAAAAAGTTTGACTTACTTGTTTGGTTTTGATATTTTGTATAAGAAATGTACAATATTGAGGGTTTTGGGAAGGGTAGCAGCTTGGGGAAGATGGTTAGCAGAGGGGGAGGGGTGGTAGCAACTTATGTTGAGTGCCTGTGTTTTGTTGTTCCCCTACGACACGGTCTGGTATGATTCGCATGCTCAACTATGTAAATAACCGTATAAAACAAATAATCTATATCATATTAATGAGGCGGTTAATAACAACAAACTATGTTTGCTTACAATTATTATGTTTCATTTTCAAATTTAAAAGACTTATGATGTAAAATCGTAAATTGCATATTTATCGACACCAATCCAATTGAGGGATTTTTCCATTATGTCGGCAGATTGACCAATTTAAATAATGAGATAATCGTTCGTCAAACGCCCATGAAAATCCATGTGATGAATGGAACAGCGATATTTGTTCTGCGGATAATTATATTCTCAAACTCTTGATTTTGCCCTTATTAATGGTCAACGTGGATTTGAAAAACAAACTATAGGCACAATAACATTTAAGTGTGTAGGTTGATCGACAAGCCGTGGCTATTGGATTAGTTAATGATAAATTAATCATTATTTCAAATCTTGTAATTGGACAAAAAGAATTGAATGAAAATCAATTTGATCTTTATGAACAAACAACCACCACCTTTACGGGAACGGTCATAACTATTTGTATCAATAAAATATCGTGGTTTCCGGATTTTCGAAATGCCTGGTATCCAAGAAACAACACACAGATGAGAAGTGGTGTTGTACCGGTTCTTGAGGTACGGGAAACATAGTCTCGCATTGAATGAGTTCGGATTAAATATTTACAAAACATGGTAAGAATTAAATAGGTCCACTGCTATTTCGTGATTCATGTAAAATGCAAAAATATTTATAATTTATTTATCTATTTATTATTTATAATAAGATCCGAGACACTCTATATTTTTTATTTTTTTACGCTGACATCACAAAAGGAGAAGCAGCAAAAGGTGAATTTATTTATACAAAGGTCTATTAAAGAGCAAGCGAATGTGTGAATGACGGGTAATAAAGTATTTTAAGTTAAGTCGATAAATACAGTTAATGAAGAGACGTTATGAATGTCGCATGAGATTTGTTACTTTTATTAGCAAAGCAAATCTTGAATATTTTGATTTCAAAGTGCGATATGTGTTCTAATTTGATCGATCATTAATCGAATACATCGATCATTAGTCAATCATATTGGGCGCCTATATAGGTACTAACTAAACACTCGTTAAAGCGTGTAAAAAAGACGCATTGAAACTGAATTATAGCCCCGTCACACCGGACTGGCGTCCTTACGGCGACCATAGACTGTGTTTCTGGAAATTTATGATTGTCGTAGTAAGGACGCCAATGACTATTTCGGTACAAATGCTGTTTTTCGCCTTCCCGTCACACCAGCGTCCTGGTTTGTGGCGTTCTGCGCGTCCTCACGGCGTCCTTAATACGTCCCTGGTGACCTTACCGCGTTCGTACTGCGTCCTTACGGCGAACAAAGCCAACCATACGGCGTCTGAGCGGCGTCCACGGCGTTCTTCCTGCGTTCTTATTGCGACCATAGTCGTTCTTTTTTTGTTCAAACATATATATTTCTTTTTGGCAAGTACAATATATCAAAATACACAATACAATAGTTATCAGAAAAGGATTGAAACGGAAGAAATAATTCTTATAGAGTTTCTCTCCTTGCGATTATATTCCACATAATTGGCAATGTATTAGGAATAATACAGCTTAGTTTATGCTAGACATAGGAAATATTAGTGGTAAGTATACAAAGGTTTTGAAAGAAAAGTAAATAAGAGTAGTAAGGGAAAAAAAAGGAAAAGCATAAGGAAAACAACAAGGAAAATGAAGACGAAGGATTGTAGATGCGAGGACTTGGATAGAATAAGGAAATTAGGACGAAGGATTGTAGATGCGAGGACATGGATTTGGAACAACAACAACTAACCATTACCGGATTGTTAGTAGAATCGCCGGGATTCTTTTATAAATTGTTGAACATGTAGAAAAATGTCAGAGTTTTCACTATCGGTAAGATGTGTCTTGCCGAAAAGTAGATTACCAAGCTCAACATCGCTGATTAAGCTTGAGATACTGTTCATTAATGTAGTACGTATTGCGTTAAAGTAAGGACATACGAAGAAGAAGTGGTAATTGGCTTCAATATCTCCACAGGAACATAGTGGGGATTCGATGATGTTTTTCGCGTAAAGGTGTTCATTAAGCGCACTTGATTTAGTCCTTAACCGCGTATGAAGTATTTGGAGATACCGTTTCCCTATATAAAAGTACGATGGTGTTTTAATCAAACATCTTTTAAGCTTTGATTTAAATACATTCAACGATTCACTACTTTTTACTTCTTCTGGTAGTATATTCCATTTTCGAATAACTGCTGGTAGAAAGGAATTATAATAAATGGTTGATCTTGATTCGGATGTGCGTAAAGCATTTGCATTACGGAGATTATACCTAGTAGCAGCTCCGACATGTTGAGGTACCAGGTCGCTCAAGTACTGAGGGGTGAGGGAATTTTGCATTTTGTAAAAAAGTATAAGTTGATGTTTGTCGCGTCGATCTTGAAGCGGTTCCCAGTTAATTTCTTTTTGCAAATCGTTTAAGGATACTAATTTGGATGCTCCACATGCAATGCGCGCTGCTTCGGTTTGAATTTTGTCAAGTTCATGTTTTTCTGCTTGAGTACAATCATCCCATATTACGTCTGAATATTCTATCAACTGTCGAATTAATGACGTATAAATTATTTCGAGTGATTTACGGTCAAGTTTAAATTTCAATTTACGCATAATATTGATTCGACTCCATGCTTTATCTGATATATATTTAATATGGATGTGCCACTTACAATCGTTAGAAAGGAAAACTGCTAGATGCTTGTGAGAGCTTACTTCCGGTATTGGCGTTGACAACATTGTGAAATTATAGGTATTCGGATGTTGCTTTCTGGAGAATGTTAGTGTTTCAGATTTGGAGGGATTAAATAAGACATGCCATTTTAAGGCCCAGTCAGATATTCGGTTGATATCGTTATGCAAAATTGCATTTGACGTGTTTGGGTGACCTATGATAATATATATAGGGATGTGTCGTCGGCAAATAGACAAATGTTACTTTGGATATCGTTTACAATATCATTTATGAATATTAGAAATAAAAGGGGCCCTAATATAGAGCCCTGTGGAACACCGGCCTCTAGAGAAGCCCAATTTGAAACTGCGCCTGGAAGTACTACGCGTTGACGTCTTCCATTACGATAGTTTATAAACCAAGAGTGTAACTTTCCACGGATGCCAATATTATTAAGTTAATGTAAAAGACCCAGGTGCCAGACTTTATCAAACGCTTTACTAATGTCAAAAAGACTGCTTTTACTTCTAATCCATTGTAGAGGGCTTTGCAAAACGTATCGTAAATATAGGTTAGTTGGTTTGTGGTTGAATCGCCTGGCAGAAAGCCAGACTGAAATGAGGTCAGAATTTTGTTGCTACTAAGGTGATTGTACACGTGTTTAAATATTATTTTTTCAAACACTTTTTCCATTGTATTAAGCAATGATATAGGACGGTAGTTAATCGCCAATTTAGGGTCACCTTTTTTTAAACTGCACTGACGTTCGCTTCTTTCCAACAGCTTGGCATTATACATGTGTCGAGTGAAAAATTAAAAAAGTCACATAAAGAGGGGGACAATTTGTGTCTACATTCTTTCAAGATACGGTTACTTATACCGTCAGGTCCTGATGCTTTGTCTACCGAGAGAGTTTTGAGAATATCGTGAACATCAGTCGGAGTGATAATGAAGGACTCTAGCAAGTTAGAAATTGGAACATAAGTAAGATCCGGTAAGTTTTCGTTATCAATGTCAATTTTTGACTGACTTTGAAAGAAATTGTAAAGAATGTTCGCCTTTTCAACGCAATCAGTTACAATCGAATCGTCAGCGGGATTTATGAGAGCAGACATAGAGTTATTATAAGGTTTATTGATAAATGGCTTAAGAGTTCTCCACCAGTCCTTAGCTGTGTGGTTATTCTGGTTTGAGTTTTTCGCATAGGCTGTCGTAGTTATGATCTTTCGCTTGTCTAATTAATGATGTGGTCTGGTTTCGAAGCATACGGAATTTCGACCAATAATATATACTGTGTTTTCAAATTCGCGTGTTTGTAAGCTCGTTTACGTTTTCTTATCATACGACGTATATGTATATTGAGCCAAGGGGCTTCACGCGGTTTGATCTTTATTAGCCGGTGAGGAATACAAAGTTTAGCATTACGAATAATAGTATCAGTGATATTAGTGCAATATGTGTCAACATCAATACTTGCAATTGATTCCCAGTTAAATGTAGAGAAAGTTTCGCGTAACAAATCGTAGTTACCGTCCTCATATTTCCATATAAGACGCTCGTATATTTTCGCTTTTGGATTGTTACATTTGAATAGACCAAAAATAGGGCAATGGTAGCGATACTGTTTTATCAAGAAAAGGATCACCGACACCTGATAATACCAAGCTGTTTGGGTTACTAAGAAGCAACAAGTCAAGGATTGCCGAGGACCTTTCTGTGAAATGCGTTTGTTCGTCAATAACTTGGACAAGGCTGTACTCAAGGAACCAAGAATCAAGTTTTCTTGCTAATGTTGGTATATTGTTATTCATGTTTAAATCACCCGTTATTATAATATCTGATATACCGGTGTCAATTGCTAAACCAATAGAGTCATCAATGAGTTTAGTGTAAGACGCATTTGCATTTGGTGGTCTATAATATAACCCAAGTAAGACACGCTTTTTACCCTGCAAGTGTAGTTCAATCCAAATGCATTCTAATGAAATAGGCTCAAGATCAGGTCTGCGTTCATAGTGGATAAAATCTTTTACGTATAGTATGACGCCACCGTGGCTATCATGTGTTCGATCTTTGCGCTCAGGGCGGTAATAAGAAGGGATAAGTAGATCGTCAGTTTCAATAGAATTATTAAGCCAAGTCTCAGTGAAGGATAATACATCAAAATTCGATAGTTCTGCTGTAAGAATATCTAATTTGTTCAAAATACTCTGAACATTATACTGAATAAATGAAAAGTTATTAGGCATTGTCAATAAGTCAGTAAGTGTATTTATCTCCGTGACAGAGGAAGCTTGAGAACTAATAGATACAGGGCCAGGGTTAGTTCGATATCCCCAGAAAGCAACATGATTGTGATTAGCCATGTAACTAACAAGACTGTTAAAAAGACAAAAGGTATTTTTCTAACAAATATAACATTAGACTAGTAGCGTTCTCTTATTGTAGCGCGTGTGTACGGACGTTTAATATGCCGGAAAAGTTGGGATTGCCCTCTGATGTTTTGTATAGACGATTCCAGAGAAATTTCGTCATTGTACAACGAGATTAAGACTAATACATTTAAAGTTGCGAACCACAATCCGAATGGTTTGTATCTTGGTAAAATGTTATATGTAGCCATCATTAAACATTGAGAAAGGTGAGTGCACTTTAACAAGATTTACAATAATCCAAGATCCATGAACAAGTCCTTCGTCCTGAGAATAATAAAGAAAAACAATAAAGCAAATAAAAAAGGTAATACAGAGGTTAATCAGGTGGTAAGAGGTCATTTTGTAAATGAGCTGGTCAGTTGGAGAATTAAGTGTCATTCACAATAATTGGATGGTATAAGGTGCACTTATTCGATGAAGACATACATACGTATGCTATAACGGTATTTTACACTTACAAGAAGTAGTAAAAGTACATAGTTACAAGAGAATAACATGCACATCATGGAAGTCGTTCTGAGGACGCAAAAGACGAACAAAGGACGTTCTAATGTCGCAATAAGGTCGCCTTGCAGTCAATGATCCTTTTCTGTGGGTTTGAGCGGCGACCACAAGACGTCCATGGCGACCTTACATCGACCCTACCACGTCCCTACTACGACTACTGCGTCTCTACCCCGTCCTTACGACGTCCTTAACAGAACGCCTTAAAACGCCGGACTTCGGCGACTACTTTGAACATGTTCAAAGTGATCACCGTGGGCTCGCGTCCTGAGCAATTTTCGGCGCCCTCACTGCGTCCTCTTGCGTCCTCACTGCGTCCCTCCGGCGTCTATGGCGTCCTCACTGCGATCTGGGTCGCCGTAAGGACGCCAGGCCGGTGTGACGGGGGTATTAGGCACGTTGAAAAGGCAGAAAAACATTAAAAAATTAAATTGTCAAAATAGAATGGAAATGCGCTATTCTCGTAAACGGTTGATTATTTCATCCAGTGCAGGACGTGCTTATTTATAACTTATTTATAAATATAGTCAAACTGAACCAAAATATCTGCATCAAAAAGCGGACGACACACATACGTGGATGTAATTTGTATGGGGTGTGAACCCTTAAAAAGGTAATTTATCTAATGAAACCGTACTATGGTCATGAGGAACCGATTTTTAATTAGAAGCTCAATAAAAATGTATAAATACAGGTAACTTGTGATCCCCAAGTAAAAAAGATAAGATTACCTAAACGACCATTTACAAGAAAATAACTTTTGCACGCACAATGCTGTAATTTTTTTAATAAGCACATGTGCTATATAATAAACCTGAAATTAGTTGGTTTATTTTACAAAAACTCTCGCATTTTTAAAAAATCTTCCATAAGAGACACTTCGTGACAAATATGTTTCGTATGTGTTCAATCTACGGTAAACACATATCGCACAGGACATGACACAGTTAAAAGTTCTAGTGATTATGCTATCGGTCTATTTATCAACATGATTGTTGTTTTTGAGACCCGAGTTAATCCCTGCACAATTGTATTTTACTTTGCATCAATAGTCTCCTTGATTATCTGTACTGATCCTCATAAAGACTACTACCGAACACCAATCACAAATGTATGACTCGGGTGAACTGCAAAAGTGCAACATTGACGCAACAAATTAAGTCATTGTTATATGAATCAGGCCTCTATACAAAAAAAATAGTTTGAATAGGTCATGTCTCAATGCGCTTGAAACACTTCCGATTCAATTTTGACGATTCTAATATTGACTTTTCCAATTTGTTTTCAAATATAACTTATTTGTGATACCTTTATTGAACTCATGAAGATCAAGAAAAACAATCCTAGTCAACTGACTCGTATTAAACTAAATATATATCTTGATACCATGCTTCTACTCGCTGATCGATTTTCATGTTTACAAAAAAAATGTATCAAAGAAGAAATCTCCGTTATTCGTTTATGCTTACTCATTCAACAATACGATTTGATTGCCAAACAAAAATGTACTTTCTCCTCGGCATTAACATAATTATTTCATTTTGGGAATAAACAAACATTAACTTAATAAAGTAAACTGCAATGGACGTGTGTATGGTGAATTTTGACATTTTAGTAAACATTAGGAACGTAATATTTGACTTAATGGCATTTTATAGCGCCAATTAAATAAATTGATCACATTGACCAGTAAAAGAGTGCATTTTAAATCACCATAAGCGATCGAAATGAATGCAAAACATATTAATTATGAAGGTCTACTTATATGACTTTTAGATGAATTAAATGATCTTGAAAAGGTTACCCAACCAGGCTTTGTAGAGAAAGATGCTTTAAATCTTAAAGGGACGTTTTCAAAGATTTTGGCATGTGCTGAAGTCTGTCATTAAATGATTTATATTGATAAATGCGAACATAGTATCTAAAAAGCTCCAGTAAAAACAAAAATATAATTGAACAAAGAAAACAAAGTAACCATAAACAGGGCTCGAACCACTGACCCCTGGAGTAAAAGTCTAACGCTTAGACCACTCGACAAATGCTCATAGAAAATATTCTGTATTGTTTACTTTATAAAAGCAATCCTCTTAGTGTCACAAAATATAACGACAGCAAGGGAAATCTCCAAATTATTCAATCGTTTCGCGTTGCAACGCTTTATAATTTTCACGTCTTTTATCGTCAAAAGATGCATATAATGGATATTTAAGAGCATGGTACATTTTCAGTATTACTGTTTCCTCACAAATATCATAGCTACAACGAAAATTTGCAAATCTGCAACATTTTTTTTCAATTGAGTCAATTTACCAAAACGTTAAAAGGCCCCTTTAAATACTGTAGATTGTATTTGATAATTCTTAATAGATCGAGTACCGAATACGATGGTATAGTGCAATTTGAAATTGTGTGAACGTGTGTACTGCTTGATGTTCAAAGGAATAACTAAGTACATTTGCAATTATTTAATTTAACTTACTTGGATGCGCTTTCAAAACAAATTTTATTTTCCTCAAGTTTATTATTTCTAACACACAATGAAACGTTAATACATTATTGAAATCTAAGCAATGTTTTCCCTAAAACTTTTTTTTGAAACAGCAAATAGCGTAAAAATGTTTGTTTTATATTCTTTAATTTGAGATAGAAATAGGTGGGACATTGTGTTGAGCGTTGGTTGTCACTACACGCAGATCCTACTGTATTATAATTTTCGTTTAAAGAAAGTATCTTCTTAGAAAAAAATCTAGGTAAGGCTGAAAGGCGGAAAGTGTCGTCCTGATTAGCCTGTGCGTACTGCACAGGCTAATCTAGGACGAAACTATGTACAAATGCATTAAACCCATTTTTAAAGAGCACGGTTAAAAATAAAAACACTTGAGGCACTTTCATTTAAATTCAATTTTTGTATCATTCGAATATTTATCGAATATTTTTCAATTGGTTTCGGAAGTCTTCTCTGCATTTAAATATTACCTGTCTATTTGACCCATTATAGGTCAAACCACTTTTTGGGAGGTATACCTTTACTTGACTTTTCAATAAAAATATTGCATAATAGTGTCCTTTATGTTCAAGATTGTAATCGGTTCAAAACTAATCATAAAAACCCCATATTATGTCACAACTATTCCCCCACACAATCTTAAATTTAATCTATAAATCGTAAAAACAACGTTCGAGTAATGATCATGGATATTTTACTTGTATGAATTCAATTAGAATCCTCCCATTTTAAAACCGTCCCATATTGCTTTAGCCAATTGTGTTTCAAACATAAATCATTCATGAAACATTTATTGGACACTTCAAGATTATATCAAATAATCAACTTTTCAAATGCCTGTTATTCAAACATTTGAGTATCCAGCTACTTTGCTATCACATGCCGAAATTTCAACGCCAGATGTGGTCTGGTAAAAAGGACGTTTGTAGATACAAAATGCTCGTTTTTATTATTGTTTTGCATATTTAATTCAATTTTTATTTCCCGCAACGATATCTATTCATACGACACATGAACACTAACATGGTACCATTTTAGAGTTCGTGTGTCGTATGAATAGATATATTCGCGGGAATTCATTGTGTCACAAATAAATAAAAACGAGCATTTTGTATCTACAAAACTTTATGTAATCATACCACATCTAGCGTTGAAATTGTGGCTATTGCCATAAGGAACACTGATTAATTAGTTGTTAACTTTATTTTACGAAATACTTTAACGAAATTTTCGTTGATTTTGAGCGTTATAGAGGCTTTAAAAACAACTCAGAAACACAACAGCAATAAACACACACCAAAAGAACATGGCTAATACGAAATTCACAGTATATAGGAATACTTTGTATCAATTGTTCGTTACAAATTATAAGTAACAGCCGATTTCCAGGTGCACAAATGTATTTGACAATAACGATCACAGCTATTTAAATAGCCTATACAATTGTTTATTCCGAAACACAAATCTATTGCAATAAAACCAACCGACTAAAAGCGAGTTGTCTCGTGTGAAATTCATGAGCCGTGCTCTGTGAAAAGGGGGTTTAATGCATGTGTCGTACCAGACAGGCAGGCAGCTGAGGCTAATCAGGGACGACACTTTCCGCCTTAACTGGATTTTCGCTAAGAAGAGACTTTCTGTAAACGAAAAATACCATAAAAGCGAAAAGTGTCGTCCCTGATACGCCTGTGCGGACTGAACAGGCTAATCTGGGACGGCCCTTTTTTCCAATACATTAAACCCCGTTTTCACAGAGCACGGCTCAAATGAAACATACGAATGAAAATCAGAAACAAGTAAACACAATTTATTCAAGAAAAGTTAAAATATCTTTTTAGTCGTAATTTTTTATTTAGTGATATGTCTGAAAAGCTAAATGGTATCTTAATTATCACCATTACCACAAATCAGATCAGTTGTACCTTTAATATATATTATTAAATTTAAAAAACAAATCACGCAGTACAATATCAGATTTCTTTATGCGTCTCTCATTAACTTTTTGGCGCATTGATATCGTACATGACCTGTTCAGTACTGGATTTTTTGCTTAGAAGAGACTTTCCTTAAAAGAAAAACTCCATACATGCGGATAGTATCCCTTTTCTTCCCATAGGGTTAAACTCTGCACGCCATAAAATTAGCGGAGCAATGTTACTCCACAAGGGGCCAGCATGATTAAGGTTATCTGCTCTTTTTTATCCTGTATATTTTGAACATCGTCTTAGACATTGTATCGTGGATTTATTGAGTACTGTATGCATATTATTTGTACAACAGTTATATACAACAAAATCATACCGCGATACAAATATATATTTTTGAAGTTATATTGCGTAATGAAAACTGTACAATTGAAGTATGAAGCATTCAGAATATTAAAAACCTTCGTTAAGAATTGTTGAAAGTGTTACCACATATTGTGAAACAACCTCTTTCACACGGACTGTTTCGTCACAAGATACATCTTGTCAACAAGCGGTAGGTTGACTGGCAAAGACTTTAGTGGATACTCATTGCTACAAAGCAAACACTCGCACAACGTGCAATAAATTATGCCGCCAATTCAAAGTCTCTAAACGCAAATGTAAGTCCGCACGTGACTTAACAAATGAAGTCTCTCTGAAAAGGAACAATTGCATTAATAATTATTTAACCCGTGAAACAAACATGATCTGTAGGATGCTAAATATTGGTATGTACTTTAACTTGTTTGTTGTCACGCGCTTTAAAATGAGCCGCGCTCTGGAAAAACGGGGCTTAATGCATGTGCGTATAGTGTCGTCCTAGATAAGCCTGTGCAGTCCGCCTAAAGTGGGTTTTCCTTAAGAAGAGAAACAAATAAAACCCATAAAAGCGGAAAGCGACGTCCCTGATTAGCTTTGCTGACTGCAATATGGTAAGGTTAAAAATGGGAGGATTTTAATTGTATTACGTTTTGGTTAATTGACACAATTGAAAAACAATCAGAATGCGAATACGAATGCCGAGTGATTAAGGCACTATACTTTTACTCCAAGGGTCAGTTGTTCGAGTCAAGTTGAATATATTGTTTTCTTTCTTTAATTTTATTCTATTTTTGTACTGGAGATTTTAAGTTCCAATGTTTACTTTATTACATGCCAAAGTCTGTGAACAGGCCCCTTAAGTCTGTGAACAGGCCCCTTAAGTCTGTGAACAGGCCCCTTTAAACACGAAGGTTTTGTGATTAGCCTATACTCAGAGGGTTTCGGCATCAAACGAGATAACATAATAATGAATTTGAACATCAAAGTAATTTTCACAAACAAAAGTACGCGTTTATTTTTTTTATAACTTCTGATAACTTTGATAATTTGGAGCATCATAGTTTTAAATTAGTAAATGACGTAAACATGAAAGTTATTATAAAAGTATATCGATATATAAACGGATATTATGGAGGATACGAGTTTTTTTGTCAATCATACAATACAATATTGTTCCACACTTCTTACCCTTAGGTTCATTGGGGACTTAAACAAGCAGTTCTGATGTTTAAGATAACGCCTAAAAAGAGATAGATTGATTGATTCTGCACACCTTATATATATCCGACAAAAGAATCTTGTGAATAATTAATACCTCATTTGTAGCGGAGACGGTGCGATCTTAATTACTTTGTCGAGCCTTAAAGGAAACTGTTAAATACGCGAACATAAAAAGGCATATCGTGTGCAAGGTTATGTAAACGAAAACTGTTTAAAAGGCTTATCATAAATATCAGGGCTGCTTTTCTTTGAGTGTTGATTATTTACCGAGGTTTATCAACATTTCTCTTACAAAGAATGGCAGTCTCACTAAAACGTAATCTCCGAACTTATGCCTCACATTCGCCTATCACAGAGTTGGACGAAAGCATGGCGTCACCGGTGAGTAACGGTCTTTCCGGTTCCAAATTGGAGAAGCAGCGCTCAGTAACGGAAGTGCAGAGCCACGGTATGGGTTCCAAGACAGCATCGCTCTATCTGAGCCGCACCACGTCGCTTATACAGCCCGGGGGTGGAGCGCCCGGGGGTGGAGCGCCGCTAGGAAGGAGGGACGGTGAAACGCGGGGGACGGATAAAGGCAGTCAGAACGGAGAGGATGCGGTCAGCGTTGCAGAGAGTTCGCCGTCAAAGAAAACGTCAGTTACGTCATTGAAGAGAGAATTTACGTTTACTGGATATGACATCATGGCAGACGGTAATTATTTTTCGCTTTGTAGTAATTACATTTATCACTAATTTTTTCTCTAGAATTCATGACATAATAATACCAAGATACGGATTGCACGGGATTGTTCAAACCTTGAGTAAATTAATTCATGTTTGTATGTACGTTATTTGTATATTAAGAATTCCAGATTTTAAGACTATCTAATAGGCCAGACCAAAATCTTTTTCAATTTTGTTATACGTGTGTGTGTTTCTCTAGAAATCATTACATAATATCAATTTATGGAGTGCATGCAGGCATTGGTTGTCACAGTATATGCCATAAATGAACTTTATTTCAATCGCAATATTTGTGTTTTAACAATTAAAATGACGTTTCTTCATATGATTGATATAAAGTTTGAAATAAACACAAAGACCGGTAAAAACACAATTAAAAAAGTATTGCCGACGGGATTGATCAAACCTTGCACATATTAGTTCGTGTCTGTATGTACGTTGTTTTGAATGATTAAAAAAGCCGATAGTAAGACTATCTAGTAGGCCTGACCGAAACCTTGTTCAAGTGTTTTTACGTGTGTGGGTATCGTGCAGTCAATTAACAAACTAACAAGTTATCGGTATTGGTTATTGATCAGGGAACAAGTACATGGATCATGTACAGGCTACAATTGATGACTAACGTCGAGTATAGATATCTTTGAGAATAGGGACACAAGACGACAAACAGTACAATGTGATTCCATAGACACAATACAGTATAATCATGCGTTTTTTTAATTTGCCCTTTCGCTTTCAGATTTGATAATATACTTCTTTAAGTTATACGCTTTTAAATTGCTACATGCAAAAAAGGCATTAAGCTTTTTCAATGACTATTTTGTATATTATTCAAGTACATAAATGTCTTCACATGAATACGTTATAAATAATTAATTATTTTAATTAACACTCAATTATTATTGGAATTACGTACAACCTATAGTTTCAGAAAAAATACCCTTTAATTTCTTTAGTTGAATATTTGCCGGTTTCAAAATCATTTCACTCATAAAAGCGGCGGTCACTTAACCTGAGCACACAATTATTTGGAATAGTTAGTATTAAGGTGTTAAGTCATTGTTGCATATACTTATGGTGGTTACTGACAACGGCTCAAGTTGATTCAAAGGGAAGGAGGAGAATGAACATATATAGGTTTTCAAGGTGCGTGAAGTTGGTTCGCCGTTCGACGTTCGACATTAGCTCAACATTCAAATTACCGAATGTCGAGCTGGCTCGGCGAGCCAACTTCACGCACCTGTTTTCATGACTAATCCCCAGAAATGTCCTGCAAGAGTCTTGGGATATTAACCCATTTATGCCTAGTGGACTCTTTCATCCTTCTAAATTGGATCAATTTATTTCCAAAATTAGGGATGTCTAGTATATTTATTTCTATATTTAGAATATTTCTAACTGAAATTCCTTTAAGCAAACAGCGCAGACCCTGCGGCGTCTCATCTGGGTCTTCGCCTTTTTTCTAGACGCTAGGAATAAATGGGTTAAAACTAACCAATTCAGTGAAATTAAAGGAAGAATAACCTTAACATGACTCAATGACTGAACCGTCATGCGCCCATAAATGATCCTTTCAGATGAGCCCAGCACCCCTAAACCCACAACGGAGGAGGAGATCTCTGAACGCGCAAACCGGAAGTGTTACCTAGACGCGTGCAAGGTTCTGGGGTTGATCCCCGTCAACTACATTTCCCGCCACATCAACGACAAGCATCTAGTCATGAAGAGTCACCCTCTGGGTCCCGTAGGCGCTCGCGCCGTCTGCATAGCGCTCGTGGTAAGTGTCCGCGTGCCAGATGTATGTGACCATGCAAAGTTTCCGTGAGTCCGATATAGATGATATGTTTACTCGGTGTTCGACTGTTCTAAATATCTTTACATCCATTTAAGGAACTTATTAACAGATTTCCGAATGTTGAATGTGCTCATCTTTAACTTAAGCATTTGAAATAGTCTTAAATACTTATACAAGCAAACAATGAATAAAATATGAAAGTTTGAACCAAAAAAATGCTTTGACCGAGGACATCGGATGCAAACTACCAAGTTGCTACCACTTGACCATTCAAGCTTTTTATTTAAACGGCGTGTTTCATTGGATATGTAAATAATAAGCGTATTCTGCAAATTGTTAATGAAAAACCTTGAAAGTGCATTTTCCGATTTTTATTGACGGTTATCCAAAAACGAGCTGATTTTAACTTTTTTTACACTGATGATACTATTTCGATTGTTTCAAAATAAGTTTTGCATTATTCGTCGAATCTATAACTTATTTTAACTTGCCCTTTGCAAGCTATTAGTTTTGTAGTTTAAACATATTTTATTTCCAAATTGACAATTACAAATGAATTACAATTCACAAAATATAATATGGAAAAAGGTTTGGACCTTAAGTTCTACAACATTATCGGGGGTCTTTCCCTAGCTATTGGATAAATCATGTTGAAGAACACCATCCCAATCACGGATGGTTCCCAATTTAACATGTGTATGTATTATATCCTGTAATTTCAGAACAACAGATCTGTGGAGTCTATAGACTTTGAGGACAACGATCTAGGTACAGATGGCGCTGTAAGCGTTGCGGAGATGCTGCGGGAAAATAACGTCATAACGGAAGTGGTAAGTACGATTTCGGAAGTCACATGATTAGCTAAAGCTCTATAGTTCTGAGGTGTATGTCGTCGGTGTATAAACAGGGCTTTACCGCCGGTTATTAGGTTTACGAACAGACATCGCGCAGTTTTGTCTTAACTATGGTTTCATAGAATATATGATGATTTGATGTATTTAAAATAATCGCCGTTCATATTTTTCATTTGTTAAACCCATTTATGCTTAGCGTCTAGAAAAAAGGCCTTGGCAAACAGCGTAGACACAGATGAGACGCCGCGTGATGCGGCGTCTCATCAGGGTCTGCGCTGTTTGCTTAAAGGAATTTCTGTAAGAAATATTCTGAATATAGAAATAAATATACTAGACATCCATAATTTTGGAAATAAATTGATCCTATTTTGAAGGATGGGAGAGTCCACTGGGCATAAATGGGTTAATATTATTTCAGAAAATTTCAGAGAATTTGATAGGCTCAAGAGGGGCGTTCGCTTTTACAGAGCTTCTCAAAGATGGCAAACTTTTACACACGCTGAATATATCAGGTAATCGCTCGCTGTTAAAAAGTATTTAGTTTTGAAAATGTACATGTCTTTTTATTTGTCGCAGACAATTTGTCAATTTTATCAACCTCGTAAATACAAAAATGTATAAAGACAGGATGCATATTTGAAATTATTTAATATTGGATTATACATATAATTGGAAAGAATTCCGGAATCGTTCATCATAAATCATTCTTGTAAAGAGAAACACTTATTTATTATTATTATCTAACAATGATAAAATGATTTGTATCCTATTACTTTCATTACTATTATACATTTCCAGGCAGTGGTTTAGAAGACTCTGATGGGAAATTTATAGCCGATATGATAGAAGTGAGTGAATATAATCGAATATTTTTGTTCTGGATAATGTATTCGGTGACTTTTTGGATAGTCAATAACTGTTCAATCATTCATACTAGAATGTATTTGTACCGAAAGAATATGGACTCATTTAAGCTCGTCATCTCAGCACAAACTGTTACACTCATGACGCTTAAGCATAGGCTAATCAGGGACGACACTCTCCGCCTAAACTGGATTTTTGCTAAGAAGAGACATTCTTTAAACGAAAAATATCATAAAAGCGGAAACTGTCGTCCCTGATTAACATGTGCGGACTGCACAGACTAATCCGGGACGACACTGTACGCACATGCATTAAACCCCCTTTTCACAGAGCAAGTCCCATATATATTGATGTGACCACGTGTTACTGTATTTTCAGTTTAGTTCCCATTTAAAAGTGCTCAACGTAAGTCATAATCGTCTCGGTGAAAACGCGTCATTAGATATAGGACGGGCAATGGGTGAGTGACCTTGACTTTTTCCCATTTCGGAATTAATAATTTGAAACGATAAAAAGTTATTTTCTATAAACCTTAATCGCAATGAGCCGAATATATATATTGAGGTCTAATAATCAACGTTAAGTGATGTCAAAAATGTTAAAAGTTTTACCACACATGCGCCCCACCCACTAAAACGCAAGCGGATGTACACACACAATATTTTCAAAATAACGACTAAACATACTTCAGTGAATGTTTGTTTTCCAGCAATAAACGACACTTTACAAGAGTTGGATCTCAGCTGGAACCACATCCGGGGTATCGGAAGTATCGCCATAGCGATTGGACTGCAGGTGAGCACGTGAATCGATGACGCCATGCGTCCGTTGCAATGTTTACGTTAATAATCCAAAAATAATTGTTTTGCAGATTAAAAAAACGTCTTGTTAATAACACACGTTTAGCGTTAGCGATATAAACATTGTGTTTTTTGTTTTGTTTTTCTATGAGAAACGCACAATTATGTGAACGACGCTTTTTAACATTGAACACAAACTTAAGTTCATAACCAGCTGTTATGTACGTTGATGTTTTTCAATACTAATTTGTCGTGTGCACTTGTTATTAAATAAACGGCGTGAAAGAATGAATGACGGGAGTTTGCTTTGTAACAAAGAATTCGAGCTTTCTCTCTTTCTGCTCAATTTTGTTTATATATCTATTTCTTCGACCCTTTTCCCAATACCTCTTATTCAAGTTAACCAGTCGTCAGTTACTGATATAAGCATTTGCTTTTATTTGTTTTTTAGTGCTGCTGTATCAATAAGACCGAATAAACAAAAAAAAGGTAACAGCACACGTATTTTGACGGTTTCAGAAAAACGTCACGCTAAAGAAATTAAACGTCTCATGGAACGGGTTTGCCAAACATGGCGCGGAGGGTCTGTGGCACGCGCTTGAAGAGAACCGAACGCTCCGGGAGCTGGACGTCTCTAACAACCGGCTAGGACTCAAGGCCGTTCCGCTTGTTCTCAAGGGGCTCATGGAGAATGACGGGCTAGCCACGCTGAGAGTAGGCTTATATTGATGCATACCATAAGTAGTATTGTAGGGAAAACGCTTCGACGAGAAAAGAGCACTGCACAATTGCATAGCGTTAAATAACTAAACAACTGTTGATATTTGGATGACACAATTCAAAGTCTTCTTCTAAATGTGTTCTTCTTGATTATCAAATCACGTGAATTATATTGATGATATATAATATCAAGTATCTTTTAAGTTTACTTGCGCTATTTAATTAAAGGAAATGCGAGAAATATAGATATTTGTATCCCGTTATTGATAAAATACAGTATTTCATCCTGCATGCTACTAGTATAGTCGTAATTTATTATTATAAACAGGAGGAGTTTTGAAGAAATTACAAAAATAATCTTTTGGTATCTATACTAACGATGAATGTGTCCTTCCCTTCGCAGATCGGTCAAAACCCGTTTTCCCCCGAGGTGGCCATGATGATACTGAAAGCTATCGGCGAGAGTGAAAAGTGTGTCTTGACTACTCTGGATATATCGGTAAGATACAATCAACATTAATAGCATTATATGTGATCACAAGCAAATTAGAACTTATTGCATTAAAACGTTCTATAAAGAATGAATAGAACGCGACTTAAACATTGCTTTCTATATAATTAGGTAGCAACCATATACAATCCAATTGAATTTCTTTTGATTAAAGGATACCGAAATATACATTAACATACTCGATCTCTATAGAAGTATGCGCCTAACTATGCTTTACGGCCGAGTTAAATCTGCACAGCGGTAACCTTATAGTCGCTTCCGCAAATTGCTATTAATTATTTAAGGATATCGTTGTTCGTACCGACTTCATCACAGCTTGGGACGAAATCAAGCGGAAACGAGCATTACCGTTGCGCATCCTGTTTGGGGCCGTTGTTAAAAGCGGCACGGAACCTGCGAAGGACCCTAACGCCATCAACTGGCGGGACCCAGTGACCCGGATGTTCAAGTTCATGCACGACCAGGGCTACAGGGTGATAGACTTACTGAAGAAATGGGACAAGGACGGTAGTTTCAGCGTTGATAGACACGAGTTCAAAAAAGGCTTTATGGTATGTTGGGGCAGCACGAATAATACTTTGCACTCGCTGTAACTTAGTTTATACACTTAACCCATTTATGCCTACTGGACTCTCCCATCCTTCAAAATTGGATCAATTTATTTCCAAAATTAGGGATGTCTAGTATATTTATTTCTATATTTAGAATATTTCTTACAGAAATTTCTTTAAGCAAAGCGCAGACCCTGGCGAGACGCCGCATCATCTCATCTGGGTTTACGCTGTTTGCAAATGCCTTTTTTCTAGACGCTAGGCAGAAATGGATTAATGAAATAAAATAAATGCAATTCTACGGAACTTTATTGGACTCAGTTCAAACGTGGCTTATGTCGGTTAATTCATGTTATGTGTGTTACGTTTGAGGTCTGTACCGTTCGAAGACTCGGTGATTGCGGTGACTAATTATAATAATTACTCGTTTATTTTAAATCTATATGTTTTAGCTCAATTACATCTTACATCTTAGCACATTTGTTTTATTGAGACATTATATGTATGTGCCGCGATCTGCGGCAACAGGGCTAATTCAAGTATCGTCCCAGATTAGCCTGCGCAGTCTGCGCCGGCTGATTAATGACGATTCTTGTCCGCTTCTATGGAAATCTTCGTTGAAAGGAAGTCTCTTATAAATTATTATCCAGCATTGGCGGTTAGTATCGACCCAGATTAACATGTGCAGACTGTACAGGCTAATCTGAGACGACACTGTATTCCCGTGCATTTAGCACGGTTTTCCCTTAGCGTGGCTCATATAGTATTACTATCCAACACATAATGCCTTGTAATAACAGGTTGCTTAAATCAGGCCAAATGTATTTAATATCGATGTGACAACCATTAAATACATATTGTCTTACATTATTTAATAGTTTTATAAACCTTTATTTCATTGCAGGATATTCAGGTTAGGTTTTGCACGATTGATTAGTTTTATTAGTGGCTGATGTAATTGTCCCGCATATTCGTTTATATAACCCTTGTGTACATGTTTCATGTGTTTTATAGTCAGGAATTTAGATAGGCTTTTAAATCCCTAGCTCTTGGTATGCTATTCAAGTGGGACATAGTCGTTTGATTGTTAATTTTGAATTTATTGTACGTATATGTTTATTGTAAATTCGTATAATTCGTTTAACTTTAGAGTTAACACAAGTTCTATTTCGTTGAAAACGATTAAATACCCGTATGTTCATGTGATTATTATTGAAATATGTTATTTGAGTGTGCGTATATGTTTACAGTAAAGTCATATAATTCATTTACTTTTAGAGTTAAACAAAGTTATATTTCGTTGAAAACGAGTAAATACCCGTATGTTCATTTGATTATTATTGAAATATTTATTTTTAAAGTGCTTTAGACTAACTGGGAGGCTGAAGTCTTCTCCGAAAATATTTGAATTAATTTTAGTTAATATATCCTCTAGAATAAATTGTACGATTTTCTTCTCTGCATCATGATTCTAGTGATGGGTAAATAAATACCTACTGAGTAGACAAGGTAGAAGGAAGATAACTCGTCTGAGTAATATTGGGCCCCATGAAACCGTGACGACATTACAAAACTTACTTAACCTGCAGCAAGGTTTTCGATCGGGTGGAATTACCAACCATGTGTAAACATCCCTTTTTAAAATCAGATTAATAATTGAATATTCAATCAAATTTGACTTTACTTAATTTTAGAATTACTTCTTATGATTGACTGTAGTCAAAACGAAAACAACACCAACGCGTGGGCCCCAAATGTTTTTCTGCACATGGGCCTCCAAGGTGCTTCAGGTACCTAATCGGCTGATAGCTCTAACGACAGGCTAATATTATGTTATTTACTGACTATGCATTTCTGCGGAAAACGTTTCTGTTGTAATAAATAAGCAAAGTATGTTATTATTACACGCGTTTAGGTTATCTTCCCTTAATATTCACCCGTCAGCTAGCATTATCAATAGATACAATTATATTTGAAATCCATACAGTCATTTAATTTTACATGCATATTTGTACGAGATGGATATTAGGAAATTTATACCTTTGGTTATAGAATTTCATATAATATACAAATATATACTCAAGTTATTGTCTATATATGGCGTGTCAAACGTTGCAAAATTTAATGTTTCCATATTTATGTGGTATATTTGAATATATATGTTCTATATTTCCATTTGTGTGTGGTATAATTGCATATATATGTTGTATAAATTGAAATATTTATGGTAAAATCCTATATATGTTTTGCATAACAAATATATGTTGTATAATTTCATATTTATGTTCGATATTTGCATATATATGTTCCAAACAAGTTCATATATGTATTCAATATTTTGATTTATATGTGGTATATTTCTGATATTTGTGTGGTATAATTTTCAAAATATTTGTGTGTTCTAAACTTTCATATGTGTGTGCAATAATTCCATATATTTGTTGTAAAATTTTCATATATATGTCCTATAATTTGCATCATGGGAATTTTTTTTAACGGGTATGACTAAAAAGCAGATATGCCTATTTCGAGCGTTAAGTGCATCTATATGTCTTCTTCACGGGTGAACCTTCGCGATGAGTTATATTTTTCACATTAAACAGGCGTCCATTATTCCAGTAGCAGGCTTATTCGGCCTATGCCTAATACATGGGTCTATTCGGCTTCAGCCTTATTCGGACCAAAATCAATGGGGCTTATTCGACCCTATTTTTAATTTAACATGTTCTTTTAACTTAAACACCTTGTGTTGTTTTCTCCAGCTCAAAGGCCCTCACATGATAAGCACTTTTTTTACGAAATTCTACCAACTAAACTGATCGCACAAAGTCCGATTGATTCTCGTAAAGTTTACTTAACCATATACCGCCATAAGATATGTTAAAATCGTTCTAAATTGTTAATAACTTAAATATTCATTAAATTGTTTCTGTCAAGTTTCCTGCAAGCAAAAACCTTCACCTCCGAGGTTAAATTCCAGAAGGATGATTGGGATTCCATCAAATGAAATCCTTCGTTTCAAATCGGTATGACTGAATAGCGGGAAGTGCCCATTTCCAAGGACAGGGCTTTCTATTAACGGAAAGGGCCTCGTATGTTTTATTTTGAGTATTTTCCAACAAAATATTTCCCATGATGCAAATTATAGGACATATATGTGAACATTTTACAACAAACATATGGAATTATTGCACACAAATATGAAAGTTTATAACACACACATAGTTGGAAAATTATACAACACAAATATCATAATTATACCACAAATACATCAAAATATGGCATACATACATGAACTTTTAGAACATATTATGGAAATATCGAACATCAATATGAAATAATACAATATATATTTGTTATACAATACATATATACGATTTTACCATATATATATGAATTTATTCAACATATATATGCAACTATACCACACAAAAATGGAAATATACAACATATATATACAAATATACCACATAATTATGGGAACATTGAATTTTGCTACGTTTGACATGCCATATCTATATAGCTATCAAATACACTCTGAAAAGCATACATGTACACGCATTTAAGTAAATATGCAACGCTTGATGTTTGCGAATTGATAAAAGATTACTAGTCACTTCAGTTCGAAATGAAAATACACAATCCATTTATATGTGTACCTCATGTGAACAGACATACTTAGCTCTATTTCAAAAACAAATCTTATCAGTTCGTTACCAAGCTGATCCATTTAAATATTTTCAAAAACACACGCCCGATCAACATGGATATGCCATATGCAAAAGTTATCTCGAAGTGCTCTTGTTTACAGGCTGAGAACTCTTCGCTCACGGAGGCGCAGTTAGACGAGGTGATGGACCGTCTCGACGTGGACGGAGACGGGGAAGTCGATCTCGGGTAAGTTAGGACTGGCGGGGTAACTTATGGTGGGTTGTGTGAATAACTAAAGGAAGCAATAACTTAAGGAGGGGGGGGGGGGGCGGCTAATTCACAGAACAAATACGTACTGATTTTGTATGATGGTATAATTTTAAGAAAATTTTCATTAACATAAAATAAAAGTCAGTTAATCATTGTAGAATATTGTGGATGACATTAGAAACATCATACGGGTTTTGTTATATTATGAAAACAATTTTATACACATGATTTAAATTCTTTAAAGAATGAAAACGATTGACAAAATACGTATTTGCTGTGACCATTCATTGAGATATCTTTGTTAAACTCTACTCGAGGGACTGTAAGTTTAGACACTATTTTTAATTTAACCTGGAATTGGTAGGTCCATACTTGTTTACAATGTTTAATATAAGTCTTATACAATATATTTAATATGTGTAAATCTGTGAATTAGCACAGTTTATGTGAACTAGTGCCGTTACTAACAATACTACTGTTACACCAATATTTTTAACCAATTTATCCGTTTATGGTAAAATGTCAGGTAATCATGTGAACACATTCATAAAGCACCCGACATCCCCGATATACTGGCTATTGACAATCATGAACATTTAAGTTTTTAACGGTTTCTCCTTTACCTCATTGAACTAATTTTACAAACCTATTTTTGCGAAGCATGATAGTATTTAACAATTTTGTCATCAGAATGGCAAGATTTTGCATAAACAATCTATACGATATTGTCCTTAAAATAAAGCACAAGTCAATCAGAATTGTGAATACTGAAACAGGTTACATCAATCTTTCCATACGTTCCCTATCCTTTTCACCATGATTCCAGTCATCTTAAAGATTGTATGTCATTTTAATAGCAATCTTTTTCATTGCATTTATTATGTGTGTACGTAACACTACAAAGGCAGCAGTTTATTAATACTGCCCATGCATATGTGCATGAAAATGTGTCGTGTATATGTGTATAATGCATTCAAGCATGCAAATATATTGGCCGAGTAAGGCAAAACAGTCTAATGCCATATTCGGCCAGCGCAGGTCCACACCAGCCTTCACATCCAGGTAGTCTGGTCAGGAGCTATCCTGTGCGTTAACGTGACCGTAAAACCTTCTGTGACTTTATATAATTTCGCATGTACACAAATAGCAACTCACGTTACTAATATCCACTAATATTACATATGTGTTTATATGTCACACGTTGTTGTCGTATGTTTAGAGTATTTAGAAAATTGATACAGGTAAGTGATAATTCTTTTTAAATCCTTGGCTAGTTCTTTTATTGTTGTCTGGTATTTATACAATGTGGCTGTTATTGGGTATCGTTTCATGGCTGTCATACATTTATTTGTAATAGTGTTAGACCATTTGTAGCATGATTTTTTATTTTGTTGAGCTTATTTTCAATTTTGTTTTATTATAAATTGCTGTGAAGCTTAGCAAGTATTGCATTATGTTTTGTACTTCGGTGTTTTCTTTGCAACCTATTTTTGCTTTTTGGAAATTACGACCAGTTGGTGGCGGAGTTGAATACTTGCCAGTGTTTGAGTCGTTTTCTGAAAAAAACTGGGCATAATGCATATGCGTAAAGTGACGTCCCAGATTAGCCTGTGCAATTCGCACAGGCTAATCAGAGACGACACTTTCCGCCTTTTATGGAAAAATGTCATAAAAGCGGAAAATGTCGTCCCTGATAAGCCGATGGGGACTGCACAGGCTAATCTTGGACGACACTTTACGCAAATGCATTATGCCTAGTTTTCTTAGAACGCGACTTATTTAAGCATGTGCATGTTAATAAATGTTTATTTTTATTGAGAATCGCTTACGATTTTTGTTTTGTTTTTAAAACATTGATTCTTCTTTCATTATTGCCGTTTATTGAGTAAGATGGCAATTATATTAAGATAAAAACTACAACTATAAACATGACTGCTAATAAATATTTTTTTTTATACACGTTTTTTTTCGTTACAAAGGTCTGAAAACTAAACGCAACGTAGCTTTCCAATAATCATAATGGTTTACCGTTATATGTACATGCAGGTTTATCATTATATTCAATAACAAAATACCTATTATTTTTATTGATGATCAAATTCGTTTACCGCATGGTTAATAGGAGATTTTGTTACACGAGGATTTATTTTGTAAGATCAGCAGTTCATTTAATGCTGAAAGTAATACATGCCATTATATATAATATTTAATACATGTATAAAAGTGGCTGTCAACCAGATTGACGAAAAAAGAAAAGTTCTAAAATACCGTATTTTCTTATAATTATAAGTTTATATTGATTCAAATATCACGACTGGTATATTACATTACTTGAAAAAAGTTGTTAATGCATGTGAATAAAGTGTCTTACCAGACAAGCTTTGTAATCCGCATAGGTTAATCAGGAACGTCGCTTTCTACTGTATGTTATGTTTCGTTTAAAAGAAGTCTCTTCTAGACGAATAGACTGTCTAGGCGTAAAAGGGTCGTCCCTTATAAGCCTTTGCGGACTACACAGGATAATATGAGACGAAACTTGAAGCACGTGTATTAAGCACGTTTTTCACATAGCGTGGGTCATATTATACTTGACGTCGTTTAGGAGACATGTATTACATTGTACTAAACAGACAGACATTGAGTACATTACACTTGATCTCTCTCTCTATATATGAGCCTTGTTCTGAGAAAACTGGGCTTAATGTATGTGCGTAAAGTGTCATCTCAGATTAGCCTGTGCAGTCCGCACAGGCCTATCAGGGACGACACTTTCCGCTTAAACTTGATTTTCGGTAAGGAGGGACTTCCTTGAAACTAAAAATACCATAAAAGCGGAAAGTGTCGTCCCTGATTAGCCTGTGCGGACTGCACAGTCTAATCTGGGACGACACTTTACGCACATGCATTATGCCCAGTTTTCTCAGAACGCGGCTCATATATAAACGTTGTAATATCTAAGCATCTGATCTTAAGCTTAACAGAACTGGTTGCATTTGTATCTTGTACAGCATTAACGAGACTTAAAAAATACTTGTGTATTGGTCCTTGAAATACTTAGAACTTTTTTGTTATATGCGCTGATTCTTGTCATTGATTGCTCGTTCAGAAGAGTGATAAATAACATATAACGTCTTTCTTTGATGTCAATATTTTTACTTATATTATTTCAAACTGCAACGAATAGAATAACATATAACACATCATTCTAACGATGCAAACTCTCACAGTGCGTATTTTTTACAATTCGCCAATAAGTTTCTGTAAGGAGATATGTATTCGATAGTGTTGTAGTGTTGTATTACGGTGTAACACGAGAATCTTTCACTTTATTTTAGAGAGCTACTCAAAGCTGAGAAAGAGTTCCGGCGAAGGATGCACTTGCGACTCCGTAAGTTGGCTGCAAAAACGAATTCAACTACGGACAAATTAGACGCTGTGTTACAGAGAGTCATGCAAAACGACTAACTCTTGACCACACGTGCATAAATCACAGGGCATTCCTTTTTTACTTCAGGCTTTTCTATGTGAGTTATTATCAAGCCTCCGCATGCAAAACTTCCGCATACACCGTTGACAGAAAACACATGTTTATCATGAAATGTAAGTCAAACACTTGCGTTCTGGCTCTTAATCCCAAACACTTTGTCAACGGAATATTTGTGTTATGTTTATTCAGACGTTTGTCGTAGCGACAGTGGATTTGAAATAGTAGGAGCTGAACCTTTATGAAATAGACCATTCAACTCCCTATAGAGGCTGTGAATTCAGAAGAATATTACATAGTGGTTTTGATGATGATTAAATTTCGAAAGCTTTGGCAAAACTGTATGAGGATTCATATGAACAAATGTCAGTTTCATTATAAGTTTTGTTATGAGAAGAGACATTGTTCTTAAATACATTGTTCGGGGTTAACGGTATACACGTATGATTTTTCTGTTACCTTTTGTACAGTGGTCATATGGGTGCTGTCAAATATTGATGTCCTGTTGTGTGTACATTTATTGCTTAATCCTATATAGTACAAAGGTAATATATGACTGATATCAATTGCACTTTAAAATAGTTTAAAAGTAAAGTTTTTTTTATCGTAGTTTAACTAATTGTTTCTCATTACTCCGAACTCGTTTAATTACGTGTAAGGAACCATGCTTTCCACGGTAGCAAGGAAAATCCATATCATAAATACAATTTAAACGATATCACGCACGGTTTGCATTAAGAAACACGCATTTTTTTGCAAATGTTATTGCGATTTTCTTATAGTATTGTCGTAGTTTCTGCTGCAATTTTATCGGATACATGTTTACGGGTAGTCGCTTATGGAGCGAATGACGTCAAACGAGAAAACGCATGTTACAAAATATGTCACATTTTGGAGGTATCGCCCCTTTATACGTCATGCACGGAATACATGAAACACTAGAGACATCAATTACGAAAAGCATCACATACAAAAGGCGTCAAACACGATAACTTGAAACACGAAACACTTCAGACACAAAGGTTGCGATTATACACGAAAAACATTAAACATGGACATCAAAAACGAAATAAATAAATCACGATATAGTTTTAACACGAACGAAATGAAACAGAAAATACATTTAACATGAAAGACACTTACCATGAAGAAATGATTTTAAACGTTATACATTGAGCACGAGTGACATTAAACATGACATTAATGACATTGAACACGACAAACAATGAACACGACATACATCAAACATGAAAGACATTTAGCAAGAAACATATTTAGCATGATATATGTACACAATGATGTGGTTTAAGTCTTCTTTCCGTTTATTTATATAAGTTCCAGGGTGAAGGATCAACGGCGTTTACAATGGTTGACACACTGCCGTTTCCGGCATCATCACCGGATATCAGGTTTTAGCTCGTAAAAATATGAAACTACCAACAAGATGCGTTTTATATGTCTCAATGATATGGGTTTCACTCGCACATAAGTGTACAATAAAATCACAAAGTTCGTTTTAATCGCCGGATATTGCCATATCGTTGTAAAGTGTCTTGTCCTCTACATTTGCACGAGCATTCTTCCCGTTGCAATCATGGTTGATAGGAAGCAAGTGATGTATGTCGCTGTTTCCTGCATAAGAGACATTGCTTTTATATTACAATTACATTTGTGTCTACACACGATAGACCTAAATTATGTGTCTATTAATGCTACACAACTTTGTAACAGGAAACAGTCTAATACATAAGTGTTGGCGTTAATACGCTATTCTACAACACTGTTTACTCAACAAATGTATAATTCAATCAAAGACAAAACTACATTCTTGTTATGCTTATGAATCTTTAAAAGATGGGTCAAAAGAAGTTAACTTAAAAGATAAAAAAGTGGTGAAAATATGCATCCAGCATAATAGTATGGCATACGACTCATGAGCTGCGTCATGGGAAATGGCTTTTGTAATGGTTTCTCATTTTTAATCGCCATTAACATCACAAGGTGAAGACGAGCGATATTTTGTTCTCTTATTCGAGTCAAGTACATAGTATTTTGTCCACCCAAAGTCTAAATTTACGAATACTAGCTTCAAAAAATGTTGCAATCAAAATATAATTACAATTGTATTTCACAAATCTATATGATTCATATGGAATGCAATGAAACTCACGTTATATGGTATACATTAAAGGTAAAATAATGTAATTTAAGTTATCTTGACGAAAATACAGAATACTTTGACATTGCGCAACATTTCAGTGTTACAGATTAATTCCCATAAATTGAATTACACCAAACAATACCAATTAATGGTCATACATTGACCGAACGCAAACAACTTCGGTGTGATGTTCATACACGTATCCTAAACAATGAAAGTTGAACCATACGCAACGACCTCCACCACTTCCATCAGAACTTAAAGGAGCAGTTGGGTAGAGTCACTCGTGTTCCCTTTATTTACAAAACATGCGTACATGTCTCTTTTAAGGATGTATATTCCTTAATATAATAGTAGAGTCGAAACCAACCCAGTTTCAGTTAAGTGTATGTATGTTTAATAAAAGAAAAAATAAGTTATACACTTGTTTCCTATACGTATACTGTGGTAATGCATATTATGGACATATGACTGAATACATATATAGTGGTTCAAACGTGTTTGTAACTTTAAACTTCTAACCAACAAACCAATTATCTTTCAATTCTTCACAATATAATAGTTGTTAACACAACACAATACTATTTACACAAAACGTAAAGCTTTATCTGAAAAAAAAATCAAGTTGTACTAAGTTAAGCTATTTGTTAATTACCTAAGTAATTTTAACTTTTTAAGATTTTGAATCTCTCTAAGATTTGTTTGTAAATTTATCAGATAAAGAAATTCATTTTGAAAAATGAAAAAAAACAACAATTAAACAGTAAGCATAAAATAAGCATTTTTATGTAAAAGCATAATAAAAACATACCTTGCTCGGGTAGATGAGTGAATACACAAAAGTTCTCTCCCTTATATATTCTTCGATTTATATTTCTACATGAGCTGTGCTCTGTGAAAATGGCGTTTCAGCAAAAAAAAAATCCAGTTTATGCGGAAAGAGTCTTCCCTAATTAGCCTGTGAGGACTGCACATGCTAATCTGGGACGGCACTTAACGCACATGCATTAAACCAACTTTTCACAGAGCACGGCCCAAATCAATGTAGATGAAAAGAGAGGGGATTGTCTAGCGTACATTATTTGAACTCTTTTATCTAAATTAAATGGAATGGGTTTACTTAGATAAAAACTTTAGTAAACGAACGCTTTCGTTTTCCTTTAAGTTGATCAAATACAAACATTTCCCTTGTTATAGTGGCATAAATTACGTCTGCTTCAAACTTCACAACAGACGTAACTACACATGCAACTCCAAACGGGTTATTGTATGGATATCTCACGTATCCATTAAACAAATTTATTTCAAACTGACCGGTGAAAAAAGGGCATTGTAACCTACTGTTTGCTCTGTTCCGATAAGCACATTTTTTACATTTACATACAATGACAGAAGAAATACAAACATGTACACATTATGTTCTTAAGAATAACATTGTATATTTTTTTATTGTCTCCATGTCAGGCTTGATTAAAGTAACTTAGCACATGACATAATTTGTACTGTTTTAATATGCTCTTTGTAGATGTACATGTTTACGGGTGGTTGTTAATTTGATGCCAGGCTTTAGAAAAACCGAAACATTTAAAGAAGACCTTTTGTTGAAGTTTTTTTTTAACTTTAAAAGTTTATCTATATGAATAATGAAACTATAGCTTTAGCAGTAATTACACATCTTATCTCATTTGAAGTACTGCGTTCGTCGTTAATAGTATATAATCTTTCAGTTAATTTACTATGACTAGTACTTACGATCTTAATATGGACCAAATCATATTTTCCACAATCGGAAATGAGAACAGGAGAAATGAACATGCCTTCAACGATATACAATAGATGCACTTTGTTTTATTTATCGTTTTTAAGACTTTGAACGTACACCATCAGTTTGTTAAAGAGTACCGGTAATATTGTTAAAACCTTTATCGCGAACAACTTCTCTTAAAATGCAACACACAATTTTAAGTCTAAATGAAATGAATCATTTAAGCAGGCGAAACATATCGCACGTGTTATCCAACCTTTTGCTCCTTTTATCCTAACTTATGCTTCGTGACGATAATTTATTATAGGGGATGACAGACAAGATGGCGACGTCCATTCCGGGACAGGAATGTTTCGCCGTTTTTTACCCTTATTACTTTTTTTTAAAACTTTTAAATGCCGCTCACTTTTCAGTCATAACAGCAAGAAAGTGATTATCGTTTATTTCGTCTTTATATTCGTTAAATATATCGACTTTACTCGCTACGAATTTTCTTAGCGGGAGCTGTAATTTTGTGTCACCATCATGTTTGTCACGTGATTACACCCATCTGTCAATGCCATGCTCACTATCTTTAAATATAGATTTTTTATTGACAAGTAAGAGTTTATAAAAATCTATATCATCAATTATATTTTTATTTTATGGTTAACTATACAAAATATAGTGAGTGCAACTAACTCATGCGCTAAATTGGTATGTGCTTGACTCATTATTTCCTTCTAAATCTCCAGCTTCATCAACCAACACAAAGATTATAGTGAGGAACATACGTACAATCGTCCAACTCAGGTGTCATATACCGGGTATATAAGACACTAGGGCCGAAACAAGAGCCCCGATGGACACTTAATTCTATTTAGTCTGCGTGTGTGGGATTGATTTCATTTTTGTAATTTTTTCAAGTATGATAAAGACCAGAATAAATATAATCTGTTAGAACACAAGCGATGTCGCCTGTGGGCTTTATCATAACTACCATGGCGACTGTGAAATCAGAGCTGTAAAAACTACATTGTGTCACTGCTGGTCTTAAAGTATGGAGGTAGATTGTTTGTTGGTTTGGTTTGTTTCAATACAAAAAAATTCACATTCTAGAATTACGACATTGTCCGCACTCTAATTAAAAGCCCATAAAAACTCAAAATCAACGAACATTTTCGAATAAGATTTCGTTAAATAAAGATAACACATAAAAAATTAATGTTCTTGATGGCAATAGCCAAATTTTCAACGCAAACAGATGTTGTCTGGTAACATAGATGTAACAAGATACAACATGCTCTTCTTTGTATTTTTGTGTGACAATATGAGTCGCGTTCTGAGAAAATTGGGCATAATGCATGTGCGTAAAGTGTCGTCCCAGATTAGCCTGTGCAGTCCGCACAGACTAATCAGGGACGACACTTTCCGCTTTTATGACTTTTTTGTTTAAATGAAGTGTCTTCTTAGCAAAAATCCAATTAAGGCGGAAAGTGTCGTCCCTGATTAGCACATGCTAATCTGGGATGACGCTTTACGCACATGCATTAAGCCCAGTTTTCTCAGAACGCGTCTTATATTTTCAATTAATGTTCATGTACCATGTAAGTGTTCGTATGTCGTTGGAATAGATATCATTGCGCGAAATTAAAATGTCATATATTGTGCCACAAAAAATAAAAACGAGCATTTTGTATCTCGTTTAATCTATATAACCATACCACATCTAGCGATGAAATTTTGGCTATTGCTCTAAGATTTTTTTTTTTTTTTGGGGGGGGGGGGCGGGGATGACTTTAATTTACGAAATAGTTTGCGAAATATTCGTGGATATTGAGTATTTATGTTACTTTAAGACTCGGGAATCGATTTCTACTGATTAATATTTTGTTGACGCGTACTTGATTTTGATTATTTTTCGTATTCATACAGATGAATAGACCTAATACAATTATAAAAGCATGTTGATATATCACACTACTTATACTGGATCACTGTTTTAAGAATGCTATTTCCTTCAATGTGATATCACGCGAAACATGTACCTTCTATTGCAATGATCAACATATCCAGCGCTCATACTGGGCAAAAACAACAACATTTTCATGCATTTTAGCTGTAATTAGGCTGAGAGCACGATACATCAGAATTGAATGATCAGATACGAAGACTAGAATGAATGATATGATTGTTTCTATTTTCAATCATAATGGAGAACGCTTCACAAAAATCGTTTCATAAAAGGATTATTGAAAAACATCAACAAAGTAATTACAATAGTCACTGCCACATCATCAGTATTTGGCCATACAGCGTTGTCCTACGCATGGCCAAAATAATGCGATAGGCTTTTCACTTTTGGCTTCTGCTTCCTTCATTTTAAATTGACCAAGACATGTACAGTTTCATATAACATATTCAAGGTGGCGTTCGATGACATTGGAACATTTAACTTAGTTTTGAAATCGATAAAATAAAATTAATTATGACATCACCTGCGTGTCGGATTGTTCTCGTGTAGATATATCATAGCGACCGATTGAACCGGACGAAGTAACTGATCGAAATAGCAATATGACTTGTACTATACATTATAACAGGCACATAGTTTCCACCAGTCCGAAAGATCTGCACATGTTGCAAAAACGTATAACAGTTGCTTGTGTAATTATGAGTCAACTTATATGTGCATACCTGTTTTATACCAGAGATCATGAACATAAATGAATGATGCGTATTTTTATTCGTCATACTATTACACAATTTAATGATACAACAACCCTTTAATCTTTATAAAAACTCGTACATTTTTTCTGCAGTACTCTGGCATCATCACCGCATATCCGGTTTCAGCCTTCATTTTTTGGCAGATTTTGCTTTAAATGACGCTTTGTTTTTACACAACGAGAGCTAGGTTACATGTATAGAACAAATTACTCATATATTAGCAGTTTATGCAAACCACATTGAGTATTTTGATCGCTCTCATAAGTTCCAGAATTTACACGTATAATTTCCCCGTAGTTAGCATGGCCGTCAGGAGACATGCAAGGTAAGACACTGTCGATGCAGAAACGGAGTTTCCTGCAACAGAAATGCAATTATTCAATATCAACTGTGCATAATCGCAAATACATATATTTCCGAAACTTATCCCTATACGAACGTTTGGGTATTATAGGCATACATATTAAATATACTTTATACATAAATCATTATGCTAATTTATTGTTAGCTACGTCTAAGGTCTTTTCTTTGTTAAGTCTGTTGAACATTTATATGTTTCATAAGAACACATCGGGTAATGAAAGAAAAAGCTTAATTTGTTTTATTTTTGCTATCACATTGCATTCGTAAAGCTATGCACAACTGGACACGCTTAAAAATGTTTAATCAATTATAATAAAGCATATACTTTAATGAATGATAGTGACTAACCGCCATTTCCGCCACTGCCGCCGCCACCGCCACTGCCACCGCCACTGCCACCGCTAGGGGCACTTGTAGCTGCGTCGGAATCGCTCACTTTAAAATATGCACGCACATATAAATGCCTCTCTTAATGGCATCATGAAAAGAATCTAAACATGCGTTAGCATAAGCGATAGTTACAATAATTCAACTCCCAGCTATCGACCCTCCGGGTTTAGTTGTACTTATGTACTAATAGCATTTAAAAAGATCTAGTGTACGCGAAAGCATACAATAGTAATGCTCGTCTACAGTTACTTCCAAGCAATTGTTATATCAAGCAATGTTGTATCTTTAATATAATTTATGAATTGAGAACAATATATATATATATAACAATATATATATATATATATATATATATATATATATATATATATAAATATATATATATGGAAACAAATAAATAATACATACACTGCAGACTTAGAGTCAGAAGGACAACAAGCAAAATGTACAGCTTCATCTGCAAAGTTCAAATTGGGGTTTATGGCAAATCAGTTAATAATTTGAAAACACATTCAATGTAGATTTCTATCCCAATTAATTGCCATAGACTTATGTTTTGAAATGTGGTTGAATAATTAATATGAATGTATATGTTTATCAGAAATAATAAACCGCGGTCGAACTTTCCTATCTTGTATCATCATCGCTTAAATGGTATTTTTCGTTTAAAAGAAGTCCCTTTTGACCGAAAATCTAGTTTAAGCGGAAAGAGGCGTCTCTGATTATCCTGTGCGGACTGCACAGGCTAATCTGGGACGACACTTTACGCACATGCATTATGCCCAGTTTTCTCAGAACAAGACACACATAATGTTAACTTATTTCAATTCGCGGTGCAGTTTCATTTAGTCAAGATCATAGTATTCTTCGTCTAAAAGTAAGTATATTGCTGCCTGTGTACAAAATGACTTTAAAAATCTTACCTTTAATGGCTGAAGATCTGAATCTGCGGTCTGCGGTTCAATGACTCTTTATATACAATATGCCGCAATCTTGTTTTTATCTTTGATTTATTTCACGTGGATAACGGTGGACAAAACACCGTCGATAACGATGGCATGTTAGGTTAAGGGTACACTCAGTCGGCATGACTGTTAATCTTGACAAATTGGCTCCAGCGAACAACAGTATCAAATAAATCACACCCTGATATTTGAGACACAAGAACCACTACACAGTTCCTTTATATAGTGAATGTTAATAATCGTCCAAGGTACTCACTTGTGACAAGTAAAGCCAAACACCGATATCTTATCATGGATGCCATTCAATAGAAGTTTCTACTGCTGCTAGGTTCGTTGATATCCCTAGCCTATAGGGCGTCAGCTGCTAACTTACCCTTTGTGGTAGTGTATTGAGTAAATTTTAACATGTACTCTGGTTCAAGAAGGGAAACTTTCCGTTTAAGAATAAATGTTTGTTGAAATATTTTTTGTTTGTTTAACGCAAACAACGTCAATCTAATCGGCATACAACTTTGATATGATGTAAACAATCACGTCTATTTGGAAACAGAGCTTATAACGGATAATACACTTTTTTTATCTTAATTATATATTTTGTTTTAAACTTTAATTATCGAGTTACGTAAATTCGACGCTGGTAACACAAGGTCTCTTTAGGTCACACGTTTGTTTAATTAAGTGTTATGGTACAAAGTTGGTTGGTTCGTTGGTTTAATATAACAGAAGGAAATGTCTCCAACATCAAGATCTCTGGACGCTGCTTTGCTTTTTCGTTTACATAAGGTCTATTGAGTTTTCGAGGAAACACACATAATTAAACTGTTTGTCGTAATTGGCGTCTTTAATAGGCGATTCAGAAGCCGATATTTCTTTTTGATACTTATATAAATAATAATGAATCTTCAACTTTCAATATTCTTAAAAATTTCATTCAAGCCTTCATTCAAACAATTACGACACCAACCGATTATTTCAAGAAAATATTTAAAGCATCATATAAATCGTACCCAAGCGCGCAATCTTCCAAGGTACTACGCTAAGGCAATAATGATATTTTATTCAGTATAAATGGGCCCGACCATTTTGCAATAAAAACAACAAAAACAAAAACCTTTCGAACGTACTGTATTTTCTGATATTTTACCATATGTTTCGAAACTGAAATGAGCAATATGTACGCATTTGTACGTTAATAGTTTTTCCGCTGGTAAACACGTGTTATATTTACAGTAAAATGTACATAGAACGTTAATACAAAAGAAAGAATCATTTTCTGAGCTTGACTAAGGCTTTAACACAATGGCATGTCATGCATGTTCGATCGAAATGTCATCTTGAGTGTTCATTGCATTGTTAAGTCTTAATATACCTTGTTCATTGTATATTTTTCTTACTGAAACTGTTTTTTAAGTCGACATATTCAGACGAGTATAGGCACATAAGAAAATCGTCGTATTGAGTAATCTGAGTTTGAAAAGGAACTAAACAACTACATTAGCAGCAAAAATATTAAAAGCAAAACTCAAACAGTAACAGGTATGTAATATGTGAATGCTTTATCTTAGTTATAATTCTCGTCATAAAGAATACGAGTACTTTTTCATATTTCGCATTCGGCATCATCGCCTTAAAATTAGGCTTCAACCGTCCTAGATATTGTAATTATTTAAATTCAATTTATTTTTCAGTACCATGCTATCAATGTTTGTCTGTTTTATAGGCCCGTGTAATACAGGTACATCAATCGGATTGATCTCTCATGACGAGATGGCTTCTACATGAGAGTTCTCCACAGGGTAAGCACAGCAGCTACCAGACATGTGGCGACATCCATTGACAACGCAGCTGCGGTGTTCCCTTGAAATGACATAAATCACAATTGTTTGAATAAAATATTTCAAATGCGTTTATTTTAATCAAAAGTTGATATGTGTTGTTAATGATAACCATGAATCTTTTTTATCGAAATACAAAATGTCTGTTCGTGAGCGTGATTAAAAAAAATAAAACATTCATGAATATTGACAAATAACCAACTAGACACAAATTAAAATTACATCAAATTATAAGTCATATGCAACTCCGTATAGGTTTGTAAAGTAAAAACAAAACTATTAATATTAAATCATACACGTAGTTATTTGTTCAGACTTATTCATAGAATACATAGACACAAGCTTTGGTTCTGCAGTAAATACGAGTTAACATGCTTGTATTGGTATATAGCGTTTAGATTAAAATGTCGTTATGAATGTTATTGAAGTCAACAATGTTCGATATGCTGAACCATTACATATTTATTTTATTTTATTGGAACCCTTACAATGTTACCCTAACATCACATGACATTCATACTACCTCCTGGAGTGGTGGAAGCGGCTACTGTGGTTATAACTGAAACAGTGTAAAGGGTATACGTTGTCGAAACTAATTAGCAAATAAAAAAAACCTTAATATTATTGCATATATTACCATAAATAGTAACACAATTACGTATATTTGTATGATATGAATTATATAAGGCCAGCAATTCATCAATGTGTTGTTGTTTCTTTCCTACTTCCTTTTGGGCCAAATACCGGTTGGTATCCGGTTCGCGACCGATTTCAAGAGCCGTCGTTAACTGAAATTGACTTCAGAGTCAAACTTCCTGTGGCGGATCGTATGCTTAAATTGTGTTATTTGGATTAGATGACTAAGTCATGTACATATTACGGGCCATGCGGTTATTTTCGGCGAACTTTTCAAATACAAATAACGTTAATAAACACTAAATAAATCGACTCAAACGATATGTGCTTAATTATGGAGTGTTGACGCGTTAAAAGAATGAAATAAATAGGTTACTACTTGGCTATCGTGTCTCTTTGGCCTGTAATAGCACACTCACGTTTGGATGAATTGGACGTGTTGTAACCTAAACTTATGATTATATATTGTATTCATGAACCCTCAAATGTCGACTCATAAATAAAATAGTGTATAAATCAGGATAATACTGAGCATACTTAACTGTAAGTCATTAACTTTTGCAAAGAGATCAATATTTTGATAAATTGTGTATGTGATAGATCATAAAATTGTACAGCAACTGTTGACGTCTCTCTACTAGTTTAAAGTATACAATGGTTTTAGTCAAAGAGTGTAAGATTTATAATGAGGACATGAGCTGTCGTCCATCTAGATTGGATTCTTTAGAAAACAAAATCATGGGATATTTAAATTGTGGTTGTGTAGCATAGTTGACTGAGAACATAATGACACGATAAACGTAGACAGAGTCCAATTCTGATTTCTATGCGTTTTATTTCTGCTTCTTAACACAACACAAAGATTGTATGAAATTTTGTACAAATTTTGATTATTATATAAATTCAATAATGCTCAAAATGTGCGTTATGTTACAGTTTACAAAAAAAATGCCACATAGTATAAAATGCCATTTAGTTTATGTATTTACAACACTGTACTTTTGGGGATAGTCTCAAATAAGAATAACTGATAAAAAATAGTTTGCTTCTGATGGGAATCACACACAAGGTATTGGGTGCAAAAGCGTATGCTTTACCTCTACACCACTCAGACATATTGGTATATACTTGTGAATAACAGTTTTGATTTTGACTAATTTATCTTATATTTACGCACATACTCGGAGACTGAATGGGGAAACGGAAATGTACGAAATAAAGCTATAATACACAAGTTCATTAGAGGTCTAAGACCCATAGTTATGTATGGAATCGAAGACCGAATGTTTACAAATCGTAAACACGTATTTATAAGCCCTTTGTTGGCATATTAATGTTATTTAAGTTACATTTATTTTTTGGGATAAGAACAATAATACAACACTTACGAAGCAGACTCAGCGTCAGGAATACACACATCAGAAGGAAGGAGTTCATCTGCAGTAAAACAACAACAACAACATTTATTCTATGGCTTTGCATACGAAATAATAAACATTTATTTTGGAATGTGTTGCGCTTATACCACTGATGTTTGCAAACGACAAAACACAACAACAATATGTCAGCATTAAGGTATGCAAATATAAACGAAATAAATATGCCAATGAAATTAAATGTTTTGACTGCATACATTTACGAATCCTCTGCTTAATTTTATAATTTACATACATTATTTTTGTACCAATTTTTTATGTTTAATACAAATATGGCACATAATCTGAAACAACATACCTTCGACTGTTGTAAACTTACGTCCTTATGAAATCGCAAGTGAGCTGTCCCTATATATAGTATAACACGACCGGACTTCTTTTTTTATTATTTTTATATGTATTAAGATAAAGATGCAGTGGAGCTCGTGTGATAACAATGGTATAGAGTATTTATCAGTCGGCTTGACAGGCATGCTAGATAAATTGTTCCCTATTTATGCATTGAATAACACTCTGATATTTGTTGCAACAAGAACTCTGTCTAATTTATTTCTGCACGCTGAATGTGCAATCGAAAAGGCTATGCACCTGCGATAAGTAAAACAAAACATAGTGCTTTGTATGGGTCTCATGCAAACTACGTCAACATTTCTGCAGGTACGCCAATGCAAATATCCCCTACTGACAGGGCGACAAAGCAATCAATCTTTCTTAGTAATTTATTTTGTAAATTTTGACATGCTTAATGTTGCCATAAGCAAACTTTAAGAATTCACATTTGAAAAAATTAGTTTATACTGCGTTGTGCAAACAAAATGAAATCTTGCTGTAAAATACAGCTTTAAACTATGGTTCACTTGTATAAGACATTATCTCGAAAACATGGCATTTATCTTTCCCTCAACAATTTATGTTCTGTTTTAAGATTACAGGAATTGATTGTGAGCTAACAGTGACTTCCTTTTTCTGTATAATAATAAGGCATGTTTAAAGACATTAATTTGTAATATTTGATATGCCGTTTTTCTAAAGGACGTCATCTTTATCAATATTTCGATAGAATAAACATGCACAATTTCCGCGAGAATGGACTGTTTTATATACATAAGCAATTTTAAGGATGCACATGCTTTCTATATATATTAACCTGTCATTTTCTTTTGTTGGGTATTTTGAAATGACACCCTAGCATTTTAAATCTAGAATATTGACACAAACAGGAAATGTTAACATACTCAATACGGCCGTTATAATAAGTGTATGTTACAATGTGCTAATTATATATATAATATTTGTTCATGCCAGTGTAAGATCGTTTGTTATTTCACGAGTGATCATAGAAAATATATTTTTACCAGTTGCGAAAATTTTCTGTTTCATTTATGCCCCTTTTTATGTCCACCAGTATATACTGGGGACATATTGCTTTTGCCCTGTCTGTTGGTTTGTTGCTTTGTTTGTTTGTGAGTGTGTTTGTTTGCGCCAACTTTAACATTTGCAATAACTTTTGCAATATTGAAGATAGCAACTTGATATTTGGCATGCATGTGTATCTCATGGAGCTGCACATTTTGAGTGGTGAAACGTCAGGATCATCCTTCAATGTCACACAGGTCAAATATAAGGGTCAAAATCGCTCATTTAATTTACACATTTGCAATATTGAAAATACCAACTTGATATTTGATATGCATGTGCATCTCATGGATCTTTACATTTTTGTGGTGAAAGGTCAAGGTCATAATCCAAGGTCAAAGGTCAAATATATGGGTCAAAATCGCATTTCATAGACACTATAACTTTGCAACAACTTCTCATTTGCATATGTATCTCATATAGCTGAACGTTTGTATTAGTGATTTAGAAAGGTCAAGGTCACCCATCAAGTTCTAAGGTAAATTTCTTAACGTCATAACCTCTTGTTACAGATACTTCATATTAAACATGCATGTATTACTCATACAACTGAACGTATTCATCGGTGACATGTCAAGGTCAAGGTCATCTTTCAAATTCATATACTTAAAATTGTCTATATCTTTGACACAGATACTTTATATTTTACATGCATGTGTTACTAATACACCTTAACGTATTCATCGGTGACATGTCAAGGTCAAGGTCACCCTTCAACGTTATATACTTAAAATTGGATATACCTTTGTAATTATTGTAGATAGCAACTTGATATTGTGTATGCATGTGAATTTCTTACAGCCTCTTATATCAGACAAGACGGAATATCTCCACTTTCTGCTCGGTAATAAAGACACCCACAGCAACAACGGAAACATGCCATTTGTGTACCACCTGTGTAATAGGGAATTTAGCACGGAAAAACTCTTTATCAACTACAAGTGTTCGTACTGTACATAGTGCGGAAAACTTTGCAGTATATATCACATATATAAGAGCCATAAATGCAATAAAGTTGTACCTACATAGGCATCCACTTTGTCCAGTAATAAACAAAGTGATAAGGAACTAATTCAAGAAATAGTGATTCATGGATGCTGAATATCAGATGATATAATTATCAAGGTGTTACGCTTAATGGCACATCAATGGCCTGAATTGATCATTGGATTTCGATTGCCAACAGAAGAAGTTCGAAGGAGAGAAGTATCCACAGCAGACATGTTGTTAGTGCCTGTGAATAAACACAGTGTTAACATACACTACCTTGATAGTCACTGGGTGGCATCATGGCAAGACCCATGCGATATTACTGTTAAAATATATGACTAAAAACAGGACAACAAAAGATTTATGAGACTGCTACCAATTCTGCGAACAGTATATGACATGAAGGTTTACACCCAAAGATACATTGCTGTAAGCCAACAATAGAAAGCTGCTTTGGGGTCTTTGCTGCAGCTTTTGCAGTGTGTTGTGCAAAACACAAACCTCCAGAAAGCTTCAGCTATAAATCAGACATGGAAATGCGACAACATTTGAAACAGTGCATCATTGATAGTGAAATGACAATGTTTCCCCCTCAGCCAAGGGGAATGAGCACTCATATTACACACGAAACAAAGTCAGTTATGAACATTTTACATGAAATAGAAAGGCAGAAACAATTTCAGCACGAAAATGCAAAATCTTTGTCACGAGGATGTGAAACAAAAGATCTGGTTGTAAATGTCAGGAAATAAGTAAGGGAGGTTAAAAGGAGATGTGAATATGAGGTGATTAGTAATAAGAGACTAAAATGCCAAAAGGACAGACAGAAAAAGATCAGAGAAAAGGAATCTGACACTGAGAAGAAAAAAAGACTACTGACATAAAAGGAAAGACAGGAAAAGATCAGAGAAAAGGAATCTGACAATGAGAAAAAAAGAAGACTGCTGACAAACAGGAAAGACAAGAAAAGATTAGAGAAAAGGAATCTGACACTGACAAGAAAGGAAGACTACTGACACAAAAGGAAAGACGGGAAAAGATCAAAGAAAAGGAATCTGACACTGAGAAAAAACACAAGACTACTGACAAAAAAGGAAAGACAGGAAACAATCAGTGAAAACGAATCTGACACTGAGAAGAAAATAAGACTTCTGACAAAAGAAAAGACAGGGTCTTCGCCAATCAGCATCAATACTAAACAGAAATAAAAATGTCATAACTGGTTACTTGTATTTTTTTTTAATTATTTAAACAAATTACTTATCATTTTCCAAACGAAGTTCTGAATACAACAGTTAAGGTTTCATTAAGACCATTTTACCACAAACTACTGGTTCTATCGTCTCAAAGCCCATATAAATGTATCACAGAACGTTGAAGAAAAAATATGGACTTTTTTCCCCGTATGTTCAAGATCCGTCACAGTTTATGCACATTTAACGTTCACGTCCATCTGATCATATCTGTTTTAACGTGTTAAATTCATTATAAAAACTGTTTCAGAGTATGGCATATTTACTAATATCAAGTTTGACATAATTAAAACATTGTGGGCAGTTCTGTATGTAGAGCAGAACAGATGCCATAATGTGTTGGTAAACTACAAAAAAGCTATATTGCTTTGTAGAAATGATTTATTTTCTTGCCATAGAACAACAAAAAATTATCCTGTCTTGAACATAGCTGATATTTTTTGTCTGAAAACTCTTAAGGTTATCCGAAAATGGTTGTACGGGGATATAACAAAAAGACAACGCAGTCTGTCGAAAATTCTGTATACAATCGTTAATTGTTATAAAACGTTGTATAATGCAAAATTATTAACCAGTGACTCATTAGTCTTCGGCAATAGTCGACGGGTGTCTTTTGATTTCCCTCATTTTCGGAAGCTGGCATAACATTCCGTTAATAATGATCTAAAATGTTCTCTCTTTCTTGTCGGTAGCATATTGAATTCAACATTATTGTAACGCTTAAATACGAAGACTCATTGGATTCCGGGAAAAGATAAATAATCGTTTTTGCGTCGATAAAGTTGGGTGCATCTTTAATATAGTTCAAATATTTTTTTACTCGTTAAAAAACATTGGGTGCGAACGCACCCAACGCACCCCCCCTGGCTACGGGTATGCCAACATCAGCTGGTATAATCCCTGTGAAACTTCAAAGGAAGCAAGAGTACAAAAGTCATGTCCATTTGAACATGTTAGGCCAAATGTAGTCCATGAATCATTACAGTGGTTGAAAGAAAACAATCACCACTATGCAGAAGTGATTGGTGTTTCTGACACGTGGGAAGAAACTTTTACTATGAAGGACAGCGAACTTGGAATCATCTCACTCAACCTACAACAGACAATATGGTATCAGAAGCTGTCACCAACATGGAAAATGATGATACGAATGAAAGTGCAAATACATTTCATGATCATGAACAACTACTTGAAGCAAAGACCGACCATCCCCTTGATACATGCATACAAGTCAGCGACATAGCTTAAGATGTGAGCAAGGCCATAAGTATCTCTCCAGGGCAAGGGAATACACCGGTTGGGCACATGACAGATTCCGGTTGTGAAGAATTATCCTTTCCAAAACTATTTCCAACTGGCAAATTTGGCTTCGGCACACAAAGGGAAACTAAAATCACACCAAAACAATACTTCAATGCCAGGATCTTGAATCAGACAGGGAAGTTTGCAAGCAGAACAGAGTATCTTTTTGCCCAATACATTACAGAGTAGAAACAAGTCTGGGACAATATTTCAATTGCTCTAAGAAAGACTTACAGTCGTACTGAACCAGACCAGTGCCTTACTTCAAGCATGGCTCAAAATACAGAAACACTTGCCTTATTTATCAAAAAAGATCATGAATATCAGTTCATACTGACAGTGAGAGGTTCTCCTTAATACTGGAGGAAGGCAATGCACATGCTTCTAGCTGCTGTTAAGCAATTTGGAATCTTTACTTTTCTGTCACACTTTCATCGTCATTGTTCAAGTGGCATGATACCCTGCAGGCCATTTCCAGGCAACAAGGCAGACCTCTGACTGATGATGAAGTTGACCGCCTGTCCTACGAGGAGAATGCCACCCTATAGATTGAGATCCAATCAAGTGACTGCAGCCCGACACTTTGACCACAGGCTGCAGAGCTTCTTTAGGTTGTTCTTACTATCACCTGCACAGCCTCTATGGAAAATAACCCACTACTCATACCGCATTGAGTTCAAACAGAGAGGCTCTTCTCATGCCCACATTGTTTTGTGGGTTGAAAACTCGCCATCTCCCAATGATGAAGATGATGTCATTTGTGACTACATTGATCGCTTTGTTACATGCACGATTCCAGATGACGAAGAGGATCCAGAACTGCACAAGCTGGTAACAACAGTCCAGCAGCATCATCAAACTACAACATGTAGGAAAAAGGGACTTTATGTAGTTTCAATTAACCTAAACTACCCTAAAAAAACAACTGTACTTGCTAGAAAATTGGAAATTGAAGACCTTGAAGAAGCAAAAAGGCTACAAGAAAAGAACAAGAAAGTTCTAGGAAAGGTTCATGAAAAACTTGAGGACAAAAACACAACCCTCTCATCATGTGAGGAGCTGGTGGAAATACTCGGCGTTTCTATGGAAGACTATACCAGTGCTTTGAAAATGTCCAGTAGAGGATCTTCTGTAGTACAGCAACGTGCACCAGCTGAGACCCATACCAACTTCTAAAATGAACACTTCCTTAGAGCATAGGGTGCCGACATTGACGTTCAGTTATGCCTAGACCTATACGCTTGCATTAAGTACATGGTGATATATATCACCAAGGATGGGAGTGAAATGAGTCAGATCCTAGATTCTGTGTCTAAGGAATGCTCACGTTTTTGTTGGAAACAAGAAGAATTGTGCCAAAGCATTTTTGAATGCTCGAGAGTAGGTGCCCAAGAGGCAGTGTACAGACTATTGAGTTTTCCTATCTTTAAGTGCAGTTTTAGAACAGTGTTTGTGCCTGCTGACTTACCACAGAATCGGGTTGTCTTCCTGAAGCCTCTCTCAGTCATCAATGCCATGGATGATGATGAAAAGGAAATCTTCCAGAAAAGCATTATTGATAAATATGCCTTTAGACCAACATCACTGGCAACCACCTGCATCGCCTACTTTGCAGTGTGGTTTGTTACGCTGTACAAGAAGGGACCAGATAGGAATGATAAAAGTGACAGTGACTATGAGCCAAAAGGCAAAGTATCAAATACAATAATTCTTAAAGATGAAGCAGGCTACATGAAAAAGGCCTCTATTCCAGCAGTTCTAAGGTACCATAAGAAGTCTGAACAAAAGGCTCCAGAAGCATATTATTATGGTCAACTTCTTCTGTTCTTGCCATGGACATAGGAAGAGAAACTACTCGGTTTGCCATCATATCTACAGTATTTTCAGGAACACGTAAGTACTATAGATGCAAACAGAGGCAGCTTGGAGCATCATACTGACATTATTGAGGCAGCTATCCAAGACTTTGAAGAAAATGGCGCCCAAGACATGCCTTTGATGAGATCTCTCCAGCTGAAGAACAAGATCAAAGTGAGATGTTCGAAGAAGGAGTTCAGTTGGATCCTGAGACAGCAATTCTACAGCCACTTCAAGAACAGAATAAATCAGGTAACTCTGCCATAGATGCTGTGTCTGGGAAGCCATTTTTTACAGCATAGAAATGAGACCTGATGTCCTCCCTGATGATGACTATCATACTCTAGTACAGTCATTAAATGAGAAGAAGAGAGATGTCTACCAGCATGTTTTAAAGCAAGGCTATACGATTTGTATATGTGTTAAATTTATAAAATATTGATAGAAGTATGTTACAATAACTCAAAATATGCAAGAACAAGTATACATTGAAGACGAATGTCATAAAATGCAACAAATTAGCGCCCCGAGCCGATTGTGACGAAGACATTTCGTACATATTTTCCTTTAATAACCGAAACGTTCGTCTTTCTATGAGGATCGGAGTTAGTTTTCATGTGTCGTATGAATAGATTTCGTTGCAGTAAATTTAAGTGATCTGTAAAAATAAATTAAGCTTCACATCGTACATGCATGATATACATGCTGGCGAATTCGACTGAACAGACATTTAGGAATTTCAGAATTAAATATCTGGCTGATTTTGCATTTTCCGACACATGTTCTTCTTAACTTTTATTTGTATTGATATTAAAATATTTGTATAATAAGTTTTTTTACACATTTTATATAAATTCATAAATATTTTACCAAATCGTATAGTCTCGCTTTAAACGGGTGTTCCAGCATGTCCAAGAAACAGGCATCACCCCTAAGCAGCTATGTCTCTTTGTATCAGGTGGTGCTGGCACAGGGAAGTCCCACCTGATTTCAGCACTCTACCAAATGGCAGTCAGGACACTGCAGGTTGTGGGAAACAACCAAGATTATGTGACAGTTATAAGGGCTGCTCCAACTGGGTCGTGCGCACACAACATTTTTGGTGTCACTCTACATGCCGCCTTTCTTCTACCTTTCTTCTTCCTCTGGGACAAACAAAGAATTATGTAAGATTGTAAGATGAGAAAAAGAGCCAAGGCAAGAAAGCTTCAGCTACTCATCATTGATGAAATATCCATGGTCAGCTCACTCAGCTGTAACATCCTTCTCCAAATCCACAACAGAGTATGTGATTTTAAAGGAGCGACAGAGCCTTTTGGTGGAATTTCAGTTGTTGTGTTCGGTGACCTGTATTAACTGCCGCCTGTTATGCAGCCATTTGTATTCAAACTTGAACATGATATCATAGCATTTTGTCAGGATCCCTTTGGAGACTTTTCTACTACAAAGAGCTAGAAGAAATAATGAGACAGAAGGATGACATGGACTTTGCCTTGCTACTAAACAGGGTTAGGAAAGCAAAGCATACTGACAAAGATATAAAGTTCCTGAAGTAAAGAAAAATTTATAAAAACAGCCAAAACTATCCCAGAAACACTCTTCATGTCTTTGCGCATAACTCAGCTGTTGATAAGTACAATGATTCCATGCTGGATGCATGGGAGACAACCAAGGTGTGTATTGTTGCAGTTGACAAGAAACCAGTAGCTTTGGCAAATTTTGACGTCAATTCAGATTCGAGATTTACGGGAGGACTTGAATCTGTGATGCGTGTGGCCGTTGATGCAAAGGTAATGCTGATTCGCAACATAGATGAGATGGGTGGATTAGTCAATGGGGCACATGGCACTGTAGTAGGTATGACTCGGTCAGGATCAGAGGTTTCTGTCATCCTCGTTCAGTTTGATCATCCAGTTGCTGGAGCAAAAACTAGGGCTAACTTAAAGCATGTTAAGGAAACCCAAAGATTTTCCCAGGCTACACCTATAGAAAGAAGTGAGATTTCATTCACTGTACACAAGAATAATAGAGGACTAACTATAACCAGACACCAGCTCCCACTCAAATTGGCCCGGGCTTGCGCAATTCACAAGGTTCAAGGCCTCACTGTATCAAGGATTGTAGTGAGTTTCAAACATAGGTTCAATGATGGTCAAGCTTATGTTGCTCTTAGTAGAGTCAGATGTGCTTTTTCTACTCGACTTTGATCCTGCCAAGATTCGTGCTAGCAATGCTGTTCTTGAGATGGGCATACAAACGAAAAAAATATGTCTTTACAGCATCTTCTCTAAAGATAGCCAAGCAACTGTTATATTAGTCCTCAATGTTAGGTCTCTTCCAAACCACAGCGCTGACGTATTGAAGGACCCTACATTTCTTATGTCTGATGTGATAGTTTTGATCGAGACCTGGCTTTCAGGAACCATTGCCTTCTGCACTTTATTGCCTAGTGGACAGTTCAATGTGCAGCTAGTAGACAGACGGTCTCCGGCGGCCAATTGCCACAGAAGTGCTAGCGGTGTCCTAGTCGCAGTGAAGATGCCATAACAGATGACTATGTTCAAGAAATACACTAGCCAGTATATCCAGATCATGACGGTACACATAACTGCCCTTCAACAAAAAGGGTTGTATGTCCTGGCAGTCTACAACTCCTCAGATCGACATAACAGTCTAGAGTCCCTTCTGCAGCAAATTGAAGCCATTCTGGCCACAATACCGCACAACGAGCCATGTATGATCCTTGACGACATGAATGAGGATGCACTGGCAACTACACATGGACCCATACAAACCGCTCTAAAGAGTTTACACTTCCAGCAAGTTGTTCAGTCACCTACCCACAGATCTGGAGCCTGCCTAGACCACATTTACACAAGAAAGATTGACTGTATGGACACATGTGTCTCAGCAACCTACTATAGCGACCATCACTGGGCCTCATGCAACTTGAAGTTTTAATTGGTTTCAAGTGATTAAGTGACATATAAATGGAAAGAGATATTACAAAATAAGAGATGGATAATTGGCATTACCTGTTTGAAGTATGTCCTTCCATCTTTGTGTTACCTATCTTAGTTGTAACTCTGCTGTTTTGTAACTATTTATATCACAGTCGCTTGCATTATTACTATGAAAGAGTTGTCTAGACCTATTGATAGTGCAGAGATGATGTCTGAGAGATTTTTTTGATCTGACTTTGCATAGATCTAAACATTGCATGGAAATGATAGTGTGTTGAAAATAAGCATTTGATATATGTATAACGTATAACATGTATATTATGTAAATGTTATTATACGGTACTTTAACTTACTGCATTGACATAATTTCCAATCCCGATCAGATCCGTTCCAATCTGAAATGGCTGATACTATTATTAATTTATTGTATTGTGACATAAAATCTAACTGTCGAGGCAAATAGTTTAGAGCCAGGAGAAGTGCCGAGTTACTCAGCGTCGCACCAGGCTCTAGACTATTTGCAATTGTGATGAAAGTAATAAAAATATTTCAAAATGATCCACTCCCATTCCATTCTAGTTGTCAATTTAATAAGTTGCAGTGCTGTACTCAGTGCTCTTAAGGCAAAAAAGAAATTGTGTTTTCGATAACATGGCAGAAAAGTTATGTTGGTAGGAAGCAACTTTTATATTTGTTTTTTTTTAGCTCAGAATGGTACATATTAATATAAAAAGGAAGTGATATTTAAGCATAAACTATCCCAGATAGCACAAATGTTGACATAGAGGCAGACTAGCAAATAACTGCTGGATTGTCGGCTGCCCGTCACTATGTGTGCTATTTTGAATGAAGCTATGCATTGTGGCTTGAGGAAAAATATGCAAAGCACGTTTTTCTTTATATTTTTTGCACTTATATGATTTGTTGTTTCGGAAAGACAATAAAAAAGGGTTTGGTGGTGGAAGGGTTAAAAAGTAGGACTGGGCGGGTTACAGGAGACAAAAGGTTTTTGGAAGGCCATAAGATATACAAGCAATCGCAACCAGATTTACCCCCAGGTTATACACAAGTACATGCATATTTGCCAGAAGCATAAACTGTATTTAGCAATGGCCATGGTGAGCAAATGACATAAGGTGATTTGCTAATATTGGATGTACATTGATATTACATTGTGAAAAAAAGTAATATTGATGGTTTATATTCGAATATAATAGGTAAGGATGCTTTTGAATTATCAAAATGCTCGAAATGGTTTGGTTGCGGGGATCATGTGGGGTCTATTGATGCAGCTGGTCTGAGATTTAACTGCTCACTGGTACACTGTTAAGGTCTATAATTAGATCAAGCAGAAATATACATTTATAGCATTAATTATGCTCTCAAAGTACTTGAATGGACGTCTCACAACAGTGTCGGATATGTGTTTTCATGGTTTTAACAAATTCAATGCTAAAAGATTTCAAAAAAGATGCCTCGTGCATATTTTTTATGTATTAGCTAAAATGCCAAAATGAAAAATACGATTTTCTTTCCTTTTTTCTTGCCATGAAGTAAACTGATAATTCTTGAGGTACCCATAGGTGATTTAAGTATACCCTGATTAGACAGCTCCTGAGGAACTGTCTAATCAGGATGGACTTGATTTGCAAAAGTCGCCCCAAGTCGTCACCAGAGCTGAACGAGTTAACACCGTTTATGCTAGATTGCTGGTCACAACCATCAGAATGCAGAGCATGCACCATTATTTATATGATGTCTTTTCTTGATTTGCATTACTTTTGTTAGAGCAATCGTCTGTAGGTTAACATTATTTTATTAATGTACTTTTTGTGTAAAAACATTGTGTAAATAATTGCAGTATATGCTATGTAGCGCTTATTATTACAAAATGTATCTTTTGCTTATAAATGCTTGGTATTTTGGGCCGGGGTCCTTAATCTTTCATAAAATATTGTCATTGTCATCTTTGTCCTTTGCATCAACAGTTTAGTACAGTCAATGACATTTCCAATGCCAGTAATGGTAAGTAAGCCAGGATACCTACTGGGGGCATAGTGTTTCACAAACACATCTTGTTCAAGAAAATAATTAACAGCTGTTTCCCTTTCGCTGGAAAGTTACCCTTTCTCCCATGGCGTGCCTCAACTCATTTCAATACACAAAATTACGTCATTATCCAAGCGAAATTCTTTAGTTAAACTCTTAAACAATGTAAATAAACAATGAAAAAAGCATAAAATAAATAAATAAATAAATAAATAAATAAATATATATATATATATATATATATATATATATATATATATATATATATATATATATATATATATATATATATAAATTCGGTAGAATATCGATTGTAATTCACTTGTGATCATAAAAAATCTTGATATAATAATAAAATAGAAATAGTAGTTCCGAAAATTTCACTAAAGAAATGTCATATTTTATCATAAGGTATAAAAGAAATTTGAATCTTAGGTGCTTCCATGAACATGGTCTTAGAAAACATCAACACGTCTCAGCTTGCGTAAATTTAATCTGAAAGCCTTTTGAGACTCGTCTAATGCTGGACAAGTTAGTCGTCAAATGCTTCTTTACACGATGGTCATTTTAAATACGCGCGCTTTCAAAAGTTGACAGTAGTGTCTTGGATATAGGCTGCAACGAATGTTTAGCAGGATATAGATAATACTAGGTTAGCGTTGAATAGAGAGAAGTTTATGTTGCGAGGCTTTGAAAGCCTTTTCAACGCGAATCCTAGTATTATATTTATCCCATCGCATTTTTACTTAGCAAGAAAAATAACAAACACACGTGGCATGTTTGGAAACTTCAAAAACAATGAAACACAGCTAATGAGTGTTTGTTTATTCATTTGAAAAGTAGTCCGTGCACGCGAAAGGTTTATTCAACAAGGTGGGATAGAGGCTAGTCTATTCCATGGGGTGATATACCGTCAATGTCGCGGTGAAGATGGGATAAAATTCAGTTGAAAAGGAAACATTGTCTAGATATGGCATTGTTGTATTATCGTTGTATTATTGTAACCGGGTTAAAACATTCATTTCAATTATTATGTTCTTTCGTTCTGTTTTAATGTAATTATTTCCCTTTATCTCATTATGTTAACATGGTTTATTTATTAAGCTGTTATCCTGTGACCAGTCTAATTATTTAAAGTCAGTCAAGCATGTGATTATGTTAAGGTTAGGTAAATGTTAAGTCGTGCTTGACCAGTGAGTTTTTCCGCTCTTGCCTTTGTCTTCTGGTCACTTTCCACTTGGCCACTGACTTGTTCAGATCTACCTTCAAGAGTTTCCATTACTTCAAAATAAGGTAAATAAGGTTAGTTCTATTTCTACCTTTTGCATTTACTCTTTCTTGTATTTGCATTGAGTTGTATTTATGTTGTGAGTTGATATAATTTGATAAGTAATGAGGTTAAATTCAGAAAAGCAGCATTGTCATTCTAACGTGCTAACGAGTCCTATAATTCACAGTTTCCCATACTCTTCACATTTATAATCTTATTTGCAGCATAAGCACAGTATCCGCAGAGATTGATTTTAGAGAGAGAGTTCTGTACACATTCCTCGAATGGTAAGCGAGAACGAGAAAGAGTTGAGATATAATGTATTTGTATGTTTATGTTGTATATGTACCATTTTGACATGTTACCAGATCTTTTATTTATATTTCATTGTAACTTGTTAAAGGCCAAACATGATATGTTTTATATATATGTTACTTTGCATATATTGACGTAATGTCTGATACCATGTTTATAATATGTTTCAGTGACATGGAAATCGTATAAATATACAAGAAATCATATATTCGGGTTGTTTTGAGCCGGGTACTGCCCGGTTATATTATTAAAATCATTAAGCCATGTTGCTGCTGATTTCCGAGAGATATATACAGGATCGATTCTACTAAGCAAAACTTACAACTGATTAAGCGTGTACGAGCGTTTAGTATAGAAGTGTAGTTTTGTGATGGAGGAACAATTATAATTATTTTAGATGTGTAGATTATAACATAAAGAAAGCACAAACAACAATAACATTAACGGCAACAAATAACCTATGTAAACAATATCTGATGTGTACCAAAGAGAAAACTACGAAACGAATCATCGCATATGTACACATGGACTACCACAATTAGGGGTAGCGCAAATATTTACTATAAACGACAGGCAAGCCATACTTTTTTTTCTTGCTAAACATTAGAAAGCTTATGTTTTGCGCCAACTTTAATTCTTCTATAAGATGCAGGGGGCGTTTCATAAACGATCGTACGACAATTTTAACTTACAAGAGAATTTTGTAATCTTAATAAGTAGACGAACTAGCTCGCCATGCTCGTAAAATATATACGGCGCTTGAGATGAAAATGTCATTAATTAAGTACTGAGATTTATAATCATATAATATGAACTTAAGCAATTATGTTTCTTCGAAAAATGTATCGTACCGTAAATGTGTATTACGATGTTTATTGAAACGGTCCCCAGATCATTTGTTCATTTTGATATTGGTCAAGTCAAGAAGACAATACAGTTAAAAAATCGATAATACTATAAATACACTAATCGGCATTGTTTTCATGCACAGGTTCGGAAGTTTGTTTTGTGGACTAAACAGAGTCAAATGTAAAATGTGCCTACATTATAACGGAAAATAAAAAAATAACGGTGTAACTGACTACTGAATGGATGCAAAAACATTTCGCCGTATTTTCTAAAAATTGCATTGACCGCAAAACGTTTATACTAAAACACTCTCATGTTCGAAGCAAACGTCAACCAAGGAAGTTCAGCTTTGCCTTGGAAACGACGCCTGTGTGTATAATCTTCACGCTTGCCTCAATCTCGGTCTTCCCGAACTGTAAGCTCACCTCGGCGCTCCGGTCCTTCCCGTGTCCCGGAACATCAACCTGCATCTGACCCAGTTTCTTACAATCACCCTCATCCACATATTTTGGGTTCTCACTAGGCGTGTAGTAGAACTGAATCGTCATACCATCCTGGTCAGAATGGTGGACGCTGTATTTTTCTGTCGACTGGACCTCGTTGTTGCCCAAGACCTGACCTGCTTTCACATGAACGCTAAATACATTGTCAACATGATCAATGCCGTCTTTATCAGTGTATTTTCTGTGTACTGGATGGCGGTCAGACGAGTATACTTGTGCACAAGAAACGCCGTACGTATACTTGCTGACTCGCTGAGTGATAATGTTAGGACGGTGACCAAATATTACTGCGCCTTTAAGGACCGCTAAGCCCGCATCCATGGGAACGATGACCTGTGTGCTTGGGAACTTCCGGCGTACCTCTTCCTGCAGCATCGGGGACTCGGAGAAGCCGCCGACCATAACGATGGCGGCGCAACCCTGCACTTCCGGTCGCCTCATGAGATTTCCGATGTGCTCGACGATGTGCTCGAGCGCGTCCTTAAAGAACAGCTTGAATACAGAAACATCCACGCGCATCTTGTCACCTTGAAAAAACAAACAGATGATTTTTACTGAGTGTTAAACGTTATGGATTAAGTCGATCGTTTAGAGTGATGTTATGGGCATCTAACAGTTTATAGGTGTCTATCGCAACCGTTGTTTATTTTTGGTGTTTTCACTTCATATACACTTATATGTGTTAATGCAGCATCAACATATTTAAAAAATATCCCCGAAAGAGAAAATAATGCTTTTGAATATCAACCGTACTTTCGTTTTGACAACTGACGACAGAATTGATTCGATTTACAAGTGAATCTAAATTGAGTTTTATGCAGATTCGTTTATACGACACAAAGACACTATTTTATTTTACGGAACATTTCGGCTTAGAGGACTGACCAGTCATGTAAAATAGACAACAACTGGTAGCAAGATGAGTTGTCGATAATTGGTCAGTAACCACATTTTAACTAACTCTTTTGACCTGTTAATTCTTTTCAGCTCCATTCAACAGTGAAAAAATCCCATAATATCACTTTAATAATAAAACATTCGATTTGAAGAATAAATATATTCCATGAAACATATATTTTTTATGTTCTTGACAGTTTTACAGTTACGGCATTAGACAAACAACTCTAAAACTAGCCGTTTGTAAATAAGAATTTTTAGAATTATCATAAACGTATGTACGTTAAGGTTATGCTGGTTTGATTGCATCACATTCTGTTCAAAGTGATTTCTGGGACACATGCAAAAAATATTTAATAGATCAGAAAAATGTCTGTGAGAAGGAACGAAAACTCACTGCCACAACTTATTATATATCCATTGTAAATCAAACAAATTATTTGTACACACAAAACTATACATTAATATTGTGAACTATTACAACTCAAGAATCTTCAAAGGAATGGCAACGATCTTCCGAATAATATTTTACCGCGGTTGCGGACGAAAAAAGGGCAAACAGACTTGGGTGTGTCGTTGTCCGGGCGGGTTTGGGTTACCATGTGGTGTTCTCATTCGAGAAGGAATCGATATAATCATTAAATTGTTATGCAATCTAAAACGTGGTTTCGTAAGATTGTCTCTCTGTGTTTAATGTATTTAATCCATTTAAAGAACATTGTATTATGATTATCGAGCATGAAGGTCGTTTATAATAGCTTAGCAACGGCAACCTTGATCCCTCGATAAGGAGCCGACATAACGTACCTATGTATGGAGATAAGTTACACACACCGATTTGTTCTCGAGAAACATTTTAATAAACATTGACTTTAACCGAGACTAAACCCACCACTATACAAATCCTAGTGGTGTTTCAATATAAAACAGGTGTGGATAGTTCTATGAATGAAGTTTTATTAAAAACAGACGGACATAAAGACCGACATGTGATTATTACAGAACAATGCAAGGAATACCGGGTCTCATGTATAATATAAACATACCTAACTTTAACGGTATATTGGTATTTTAAGAAACCATACAATTACTGAGCCAACGACGCCCCTACCGGTCATAGTAATCTTCCCGGCGTACGTCGTTGACGGCAGCGCGTCTTTCAGCGTCTCGTCCGTCTCCTCCTGATACTCGTCGAGCAGCGCAGCGGGCATGCGCACTGTGATGAGGTCCTTCTTGGAGGGCGCTATGTCCCGCTTTTTGATCTCAAAGTCGCGGAACATGTCGATATAGTCCTCCATATGCTTGTCTATAAACTTGCGCATCACGGGCGCACCTGAAGAACGCAAGATATCGATTGTTCGATGTAGATTAAGTTGAATTTCAAGTTAAATCCAGTATTCGTTCAACGGACTTGCATTATAAATTCCTCATAACCTATAACGTTATTATATATTTTAAAGATGTGCTTATTGATCAAAGGTGGTCAACTCAAATTCGTTTTACAAACTGACACATAAGCTGCGGTATGGTGTATATGTGCATGATTTTACCAATAAGTTTCTGGAGGAATTTGAAGTATTCATCGTCCACTTTTGTCCCTCCCCACCCGCCGCCACTAGCTTTGTGAAGTTCCTTGAGGTCACCGCTTGCTGTCACCTCGTGCACAGTGACGTCGACAGTGCCACCTAAAGAATACGCATGCTGTATTTGAACTTTTTTAACAAATGTTTAGTGTAATGCAGCCTGTAATTTTGTTTCAATTGCGCTTTTTGTAATTAATCTCGCTATTGCGCTTTCTTGGCATATTGATACGAAAACGAGACTTCTTTTCTGAGTAAATAAGCATGATTTCCGGTTTGTAATTAAGTTATTAAATAGCAGTAAATGAACTCTAACAAAAATGGATCTTCGTTCGTTTTTTAATAATGCTTCTTCTAGTGTAATTCATAGAACTTCTTCTGCAAAAGTGGCCATGCTCGATGTTTCTGTTTGTTTTGTTTCGTACCCACAGTTTTAGAATCAGGAATAAGTACCTATATGACTACTTAAAAAGCTTTTTGATCTTTCAGTAGTCACTCGATGTACAATTTTGAATGCTTAATGTGCATATTTCATTATAATTTCTACGCTATGTGATTTAATTTAAGGTGTAAAACTAATTGTTTTTCTAGTTTTTAGTTTTTCCTGTTGTTCTGTTACTAAAGATATTTCACACTGCGTCTTGTACCTTTGCATATTTACGGGATAAAGTAAAACTGATTACTTCCGACTGGTCTTGTTTACAACAAATATGAGACCATGTATAACACTGCTTAATCAAACTATGTTCTTGTTACGACTTCGATTGACAATACCTTAGTTTGGTTTAGTTACCAAAATTAATGCTTTTCCGAATGTTTTCAATATGACTTACATTAATCGTTAGATATATACCATACTTTCTTTATGTTCTTTAATGTACTGTTGACCCTGGACCGTTAAAAGTGGCTATCGGTAAAAGTGCGAAAATTTAATTATTTTTATATCACGCTTTACACAAAATTAACTAGAAAAATCACCTCCGCAATCGAGGACCAAGTACTTTTTGCCTGCCTTAAAAGAAGCAAGCGATACAGAATTATCTCCCGTGTTCCTTTCCACCGGCAGATGACGACAATATAGTGAAGCTGCTTCCGGTTCGAGGGCAATGCTAAGTTGGTTTCCTGCAATTCCAGCCTGGAAAATAAAAAAGTTTGCATTCGATTTCTTATTAATACAATCAACTGTACGACACAACACAATTTTTTTTTACTAACGTCTTAAATTGCGACAGTGGCTTAGAACGATCTTGTGTTTCTAAAGCTGGTTTAATACTTTCATTCTTAAATATAACATAATTTAAAGCATTAACGCCATGTAAAAATTTATTAAACTATCATAAAATGAATAAATCCTCTGATTTAAATAACATATCTAATTTTTAATTTATTTTAAACTACATAGTTTTACTAGACAAAATTCATTAAATTTCATTAACAATGCCTAAAAACGGGTTCAAACATAAAGATTGTAGATAATCAATCTCTAATGACGGATGTGCCAAGTGAAATCCTGACGACAGCGACACAGGAATCACACATTTTCTTACATTTACATGTTCTTAAATTTAATGAATGTTTCCGTTTTTGTTTGAATACATTTTCAAAAAATAACTATTTCATAACTGAATTTAGATCGGATCGCTACACATGAAAGTAAAAAGAATTGGCGATCATGCTCAGCGGTTGCTCTGTCAACTCGCCGATTCCATCTTAACATGGGCAGTCTTGAAAAAGCATTTATCTGGCCATTGATGACAAGGAAAGTAAGACTAGTAGATACTCTTCTCAGTAATCGATTTCATTAATGATTCGTTATAATCGACAAACCTCCAATGTAATGAGCCTATCCTTGGGCTTGCAAGGATTTTTTGTAACTGAAAAGTGTTGGAAAATATGGAGTTTTTTGTATAGATATAATAAGATTTATTGTATTTTAACTGATTATACTGTAAAATGGTATGAAGTCAATGAATATATTTATTAGTTTGCATTTTCGGGTATGGAGCCATCTTTTCTTTTGTATTGCTCTTTTAAAAGTCGCAATAGGTTCTCCTAAGCCCAATAACAAGGCCAATATTAATTACACATATATTTAACATTAATTAAATGAACTACTTATTTCATTATTCATTGTAAAGTTGCAATGAAAGAAACACTATTGGTTGCGTGAATGCATGTTTGTTTTGTCTGTTTTTTAAAATCATTATTGTGGAAAATAAGTTTCCACACAAATAGTTTTTTCTTCTTAAAACTGAATCCAATGTGCGGATATAAAATCGTGTGTTGATGAATTTCAATATTTCAACCCTTAATGTATCACTTAGTGCACATTATCACTGTGTTCACCTTCTCTGCTGCCTCCCGCATGAATTGCTTGGCGGCGTCGTCCCAGATGGCGGGCACAGTGAGCACCCAGTGCACGTCCGCGTCCGTCACCCCGCCATCCTTCAGGCGCTGACGGGACATGTTCATAACGTCATCTTTCTAGAGTATAATTGATACAAGTTTTAATTGAGTTTTGTGTTTTAAGGTTAAGTAGCACTTTTTTCAAAATTATTTATAAGGGTTAAATAGAAGACTTAAATAATTTGCTAGCTAGAGAGGCCTAGAAGCACATCTTTAAAATGATACGCTAAAGATACAGAAAGCTACGCACAACATTATTTGACCCGCTTCGTGTGAAAATGGGTCTTATACTACGTGTGACAAGTGAAGCTCCAGCCCAGTCTGCGTAATCGCGAAGTCGTAGCTCGTGACTGCGCGAATGTGCATTCTGGTGCTACGCTGACCGCATATGGCATAAGAACCATTTTCGCATGACGCGGTGATTTAATCTAAACTCTTTTTTGTTTGTTTATAAGTAAAGAACACTACAAAATGCAATTATTCCTTTTAATGGTAATTTCTCGTAATTTGATGACAAAGACATGCATTTATGTTATTAATTACTTTTGGCTTAATCATAAAGCGCTTATATTAAATTCCTACTCACGAGAAATCGTATTGCCAGACTGAAAACTATAATTGCCGAAAGTTCCTTATCAGTAGCGTCTTTGATTTTTACGTCCCGTTTGACACCCTGAAAATTATACAAATCTTACAAATAGTATAATAACAACAATTATCAATCGACAATATCATATAGTTTGTATGCATGTTAAAACTTGTGTAATATTCGTTACTCAATTAATGCTTTTATTGAATAAAGTCCAATGCAGTCACATCTGATTAATTGAGTTTGATTGTTGTTATAAGTGGTCAAGGACGTTCTATTAGTTGACCGCTGCTTTGGTTTCACTTCTCACGATTTAACATGTACAGAGATTTTTTTGTATTGTTTGAAACATAATAATGCATTTTAACCATAAACAATCCGTTTTATGTCTTCTCCGTGTTTTTAACTAGGACAACATCCTCGTTTTTATATCCTTAGACACTGTATTTCCTGTTTGCCATTAATGTAATTGAAGAGTATTTTTTCTGAGACAATACCTCGTTAATAACGCATACGTGGCACAATTAAGCGATGCATTTCTGACATGAAACTGGTCTTATTTCTGGACATTATTTCAGACATAGGCGCCTGGTTTGTTCAATAAGGCTAGGATGCCTCAATATTCAGTTAAGGACTCTACTTATATGCTGATATTTCGAAAAAAAAGCACCAAAGTACCACCAACATGTCATTGATAATATGTGTGCACAGTTTCATCAGTGTGACAGCAAAACATTTTTACACAATTGAAATCTACTTTTTGCTTAAAAGGGCCAGAGCGCCGCCGTTTTTCTCTGACACATCAATACTCACCCCTCCTTTGCTGTAGAGCTCCATCTTGAAGCGTTTAAAGTAGTACCACTGCTTGTGCGCATGCGTCTCAGCCAGGTCGGCGTACTTGGATTCCGCGTCGTACCCGAACGCCTCCAGGGACTTTCCGTCCGGTTTGATGAGCACGCATGTGGGCCCTGACCGAAATTGGGAAATATTACGTCATATAATAGTTTGTATTTGGGCCGTGCTCTGTAAAAAGTGTTAAAATGCAGGTGCGTAAAGTGTCGTCACTGATTAGCCTGTGCAGTCCGCACAGTCTAATCAGAGACGAAAATTCCCGCAAAAAACGGGATTTTTGCTACGAATATACTTTTTTTAAAGAGAAATATCATAAAAGCGGAAAGTGTCGTCCTTGATAAGCCTGGCACAGGCTAATCTGGGACGACACTTTACGCAAATGGATTAAACTCCTTTTTCACAGAGCACGGCCCATTTGCCTTCACTTGACGTTAATTTAAATGTCATAAAGAGAAATAGTCAATTTGGCTCAGAAGACTAACTACTTTAATTTAGATATTAGAAAACATATTTTGTAAGGTGAACTTCTGTTCTAAATAAAATACTCGTAACTTGCAACATATGAAGCTGTGTGTATACATAAACGATGTTTAACGTACGTGTCTAAAATCTTTCAATGCGTGACGTACCTTTTGAAGAAAGCAAACTTCCCCCAATCCACTGTTTGGCCGAGATCTTTAAGGGGTCAGATTCGAACTCGTGTTTGAACGAGAAAGCCCAGCCGGAGTATGTGGTGCCGAAATCTATCGCCGCAACTACAACTGCGCCACTCTAGAGGAAAAGTACAACAGTTTTTATTTTACATTCACTTAATTGCATGTTGGACAGCTAGAACACAGAAGCTGATTTACTAGCATCATAAAAAAATACGGAACGAAAAGTGAAATTAAGTAGCATTTGTAGAAGTTATATGTTAATTATATGGTTAAACAAATCTTCATATTAGAATACGATCGACACGTCATAAAATAAATTAAATTAAAAATTCTATTATATCGTATATCAGCCAGCATACAACCCATCCTCTTGAAAATAGGTAACTTTATTCAGTTGGTCGGCAGGTGTTTCGTACAGCATCACCATAATGCTACGGTAAGTAACGTGATTTAGAGAACCCAAATATTGCACCACATAACAAGCTATAAAACTAAAATATCAAAGAACGCTTATACAGTTTATTAAAGACTGGAAGGTATTCGTGTCAAACCCTTCAGCATATGAAAGAGCTGTTTTTAATTTAAAGGGGTCTTTTCACAGATTTTGGCATGCATTGAAGTTTGCCCTTAAATGCTTTATATTGATAAATTGAAACATTTGCTCTAAAAAGCTCCAGTACAAAACAAGAATATAATTAAAGAAAGAAAAAAAGTAACCCTCAACAGGGTTCGAACCACTGACCATCCGTGCTCTTAAAATGAGCGATTTTTTTTATACTTTATATAAGCAATCCTCGTAGTATCACAAAATATAACACCAGAACTCTCCGAATTATTCAATCGTTTCGCGTTGCAACGCTTTATAATTTTCTGATTTTTTAATCGTCAAAAGATGCATATAATGGATATTTTAGAGTATGGTTAATGTTCAGTATTATTGTTTCCTCACAAATATCATAAATGCAATTAAAATGTGTGAATCAATTTACCAAAACGTTAAAAGGCCCTTTAAAAGTTAGGTTTCAAAATGTGCCTAAAAGAAAAAAAATATTTTGGCAATACTTTAATGTTTTTAGAGATTAAACCGCGTCGGGAATATACCGAATCTTGCTTTTCTTTATATTTTACAAAACACATGCGTAAATACGTTGTATTATAAGAGAAAATTATATAAGTACATAAAATAACTCGAAGGTCACGTATGTAAACAACACATGGGTTGATGGTTTTCCTTTAATAACGTTTGTATTCCCGATGGTTACAATCTTGAAACAAAAAGCCAAGGGAAGCTAAAACACCGTAGAACCGAAAGGTAGTATTAATTTTAAGGAAATATAAATATGAGTGAAAATACAAGTAACTACTTATCGAAAATCATCAAAAAGACGCCATTTTGGAAGTCAGTTCCAACTACATGTAACCTCATTCAGTCCCAGTCAGATCCCAAATACGCATGTCCTCCTGTTAATCGTTGTGCCCACCCAAAACAAATTTTTAACAGTTATGTGTTTTTGATCAGGTAAAATCAATCATATTCGCATCTGTTTTAAATGTACATAACTAAATTGTGTTACAAAGAGATTTTATACAGTTCTTTCGCTGCATATCCTAATTAATATTTAAAATAACGTGCATAAAACAATAATGGCTTCTGGCGATCTGACCCTTCTTGTTGATATTAATAGATAAAACCAAGAAATGTCATCGCATAATAGGGGTTCTATTCATGATATAGAGCTGAATTAACGAATCTGTTCGTATGTAATTATAATAATATTATTCAATATAATTTTTAAAAAACGCAATAAATAAAAGGTCATGATCTTAATGTTCCTTTTAAAAACAGAAATTTATGTTGAGTCTAGACATTTCTACATTACATTTTAGAAATTAAATTTAATTGGAGATTTCAACATATCAGGAAATCTAGCATGTATGCAGTAACATTGTAATAAGTTCTCCCTTACTTCAATAATGTAACAGTTTGTGTTTCACGCCGGGTATGCGGATACTTTGATAAGGATGGCACTTCGATAACAACAAAAGCCACGCGCGAGAGTTGAGTTCTTCAGCTTTTTGCATTTATGTTCTGTTTATTTGGTTTTCAAACATGTAACATTGTTTGGTCGATTAATGGTATATTACTTCGTATTGCGGAGCAAGAAAGTCGTGAAAAAAATCAGTGGATTATAAAAAAAGAGATAAAATTTCGTCGATAATCGTCATGAATTCGATGATCAGTACGTATTTCAACAAAATAAAAATACTTGGAAATGAATCACGAACGTGCCAACCAATCGAAATAAAAGATCAATGTGTCCATTAATGTTACAACATGTTACATTTTAGTTGAATAACGTATTTGAGAAAATTCAAATGTTTTAAGAGTCGGATGCCAAATTTTCATGGACACTTCTTTTACCGATCATCTCAAAGACAATGGCAATTCGATTCCAGATAACTCGACATTTTTTACCAGATATAACACGCTCTATTTAGTGAATCAGAAATGCAGAATTCGCTGTGGAATACTGCTATAGAAGGCAGGCAATAAATAAAAATGTATGTACTGACGTAAATTAAAAACGAATTACCGAAACATGTTCTTATCCCTTTGGAATATGATAATAAAAGGGGAAGGGAAGTGTAAAGGGAAGTGCTTCCTATAAGTAGAGCTCAATATAAAGGGAGTTTTCAAATCTCTTTTTAATTTTGTGGCTACGCATTAGTATCGTCTTCATGATGCGATTCTAATCAGCACCATTGACAAAGAATTTTATGAGGTGTATTTGCCGCTTTAAGACCCCTTGCTCCCCTTATCTGTCCTGCTATAAGTTCAATTGAACACAGTCGTATTGATCCACATGATCCGTTGTATTCTCTTAATCTCAATTTACAACTTACAAACAAGTTTATTATTTAGACAATTATTTTCGGTCGTCACTTGAAATATATTACTTCAGAAATAAGCATTTGAATCTTATTTAAAATTTGCACTTATAATATTAATTATATAAAATAATAGTAATAAGATTTTTGAAAACGAACAACGCCATTAGTTATATTTTGCATGTGTATGTAATTACGTTATGCATAGATTCCCCATGTGCCGGGCTTGACAATACAAATTGATTCATACTTCAAAATGTTTGGTAAAAATAGCCATAATATACATAAATGCATTTCAGGTAGAAGATAAAACTCGGTTATCAGAGTGCTCAATTTGTTAAAAGTCTCTGTTATCCGAAGTGTCCTATATCGGGAATCAAAGTACCCGCAACTTCATGAATACCACCTATTAAAACATGATCTATCTTCGTTTGTATTTCATTGAATACTATCAAAATTTCAGTATTTGAAGCACAGTGATTTCTCTACATGCTGGAATATCAAACAATTTCTTGCAATAGTTCTAAGTAGTTTTATTTTGTTGAAATGTTTACTGTTCATCCAGTTTATGCTGTTTTCCGACCGAATTTTCTATTTATTTGGGAAAAATCTACCATTCTTCCGTGATGTTTTTCTTTGCAATAGAAAAGGATACACCATTTATAAACTCGACCATGCGCCTTGTCTAAAAAAACTAATCTTTATAATATAATTAAAAAACCCTGATGAACTCACCTCTCGCGCGTGGCTTTTGTTGTTATCTGGTATCGAAGTGCCATCTGTTATCAACGTATCCGCATACCCAGCGTGTGTTTGATAACAGTACATATTACAATTCATTACTTGGGAGGAAACCAGACATAAATCGGTGATATAAAGTAACATAGTTGTCCACATTTGTTCTTTTAATGTGTATGTTATGTAGGTCATCTCCCTGAAAGTCCATGGACCCACCAACATTTAACGGGCCATACGCTCGTAGGTTCCTGATAATTTATATCCCTGATTTTGCATATCATAAAACACGAAACGAAATATCAATAGTTAAGTTTAAGGACTTACCATATTTGTGTCTGTCTGTTTTCCGTATTAACTGTAAAAAATAAACAACGAAATTGCAAATCATACAAATCACGCATGAAACTTTTGAAAAGGCAATACTGCCGGTAATGTTCGTAGTCATGCTTGTGGTTCACACGTCTTGGCAGTAACAATTATACGTGTCGAAACAAAATATAAGAATTAAAACATACCTTTCAATACGTTCACATGAACGTTCACTCATTAAATATGTGACAACGTCGGTTTATTTATAAAGTTTAAATATATAAATGAAAGAAATGAGTTTAATAACTTACCAATTGGTAATAAGTAATTAATCAGTAAAACCCTACTGTTGAATTTAAGGCAAGTTTTGTTTTCAAATCGAAAGTAGTACCCAACACAGACGATTATCGATACACTTCCTTGTCTCGAAACTATGAACGAGGATTGCGTGAACTTCGCAGTAACAGATAAACATATTAAATGCAATGTACACTCGTTTAGATTTATAAACATTCAAATATTGACATGCGATATTTAAAACCATAATCCATCGAATATTGCATACAGTTATTCTATTGTAACGAACTGCTTTATAAATAATGGATTGTAGTTATCAATACTTTATACATAACCATAAATACACCGACATGAATGTAACATCAAACTCTTATGCGCGCTTCCGCGCTTCATTAAATTGACATTAATTCGTATATATTAAATATATTATAAGCATTTTCGAAGTCGAGCTTATACATGTGTTGCTGAAATATCGATGACAAGCGTTTCACAAGCTTTATTTTGTCAGATCTCGATCAATTACTTTTCAATAAACTAACATATATTTTCTTTTAAATCAGGACTATTATTTTGCTTACTTAAATATACTGTATACATTCTGTGTACAAAGGAGGTAACTCACTCGCTCACTCGCTCGCTCGTTCGTTCGTGCGTTCGTTCGTACGTTCGTACGTTCGTACGTTCGTACGTTCGTTCGTTCGTTCGTTAGTTCGTTCGTTGGTTCGTTCGTTCGTTCGTTCGTTCGTTCGTTCGTTCGTTCGTTCGTTCGTTCGTTCGTTCGTTCGTTCGTTCGTTCGTTCGTTCGCTCGCTCGCTCGCTCTCCACTCACTCACTCACTCACTTTCTCACTCACTCACTCACTCACTCACTCACTCACTCACTCACTCACTCACTCACTCACTAACTCACTCACTCACTCACTCACTCACTCACTCACTCACTCACTCACTCACTCACTCACTCACTCACTCACTCACTCACTCATTCACTCACTCACTCACTCACTCACTCACTCACTCACTCTCACTCACCCACCTATTTATTTATTAATTGATAAAAACCGCCATGAAAAACAACCTAAAATGCCCGCCTGCTTGCTTTGAGAAATAATTATATTTATAGTTGTTTATCGGTTAATGAAGTTTTTTGTGGGCAAAGTTTTTTTGCCGAAACACACTCGACTGGTATACCTATTCTAACATTGTCTGAATATATGTTGCAACTTAATTTAAAAAGATATTTTAAATGCAGTGCTCGAGTAAGGGCCCTCCTCGTGTACTATTTACAATAGTTGCTGACCTTATTTTAAACAATAAACGAGTTCTTTGTTGATAGATAGTTCAGAGAGCATCCCGTATGATACATAACGAATATATTATATTACCCTATTTGTATTTAAAATATAATAGAGTGATCAATCTAATATGAAAAGACACTTTTCGGTCACCGAATCATGTACGATTTGTCTCCCTTGATTCAGTATTGAAAACTGAGAACACGTCTTTTAACTTAATTTTTATAAAGAAAAAATAATTACATTTTTTAGGTTATCACTTCTTTTGCATGTGAGACTTTTTTAATATACATAGTATACCGTTGTAATATAACTGTGCAGAAAGGAGAAAATCAGAACATAATGTTAACCGTACTTGCATGTGGAACGGCATGCCAACATGAACCTGATACTCTAATAAGTATCGCTGTTGAATTGTTTCCTATACTTTAATTCGGTTGTGTCATGTGGTCGACGAGTTCTATGATGCCATCTTAGTACTTCTGGGCTTAATCCTTTGTCTTAGTCTAGTTCATTTGATTTTTTTTGTATATCATTCAAGTTCTGTCTGTTATAAATATTTGGACGGGATTGAATACACTGTCATTATTGTGCGTTTCTATATTTACAATTTGTTTACATATTTTTAACGGTGTTATCTGTAAATAAAAACGTTGGAAATGCGATCTTCATTATTTTAATAATTTTACTTCATTTCTTAACCGTCCAGCTCAACACTTCAGTACTGGTACATGTAAATTATCCAAGTTGAGACATGCTAGGCGTCGATAGTGAAATCTAACACTAGCGACCATTTCTTTTGAACTAGCAATTTATAATTGTTACATTTTGTTGGATTTTTTAATAAGCACACCCTCGTCGATGGATAAAATCTAAGTTATAAAAGACGGCAAATAACCAATGATAAACTTTTTTATAGTTATACATATTCAAAGCTTTATAAATATATTTCATAATGAATATACGAATGTAAATTCAAATCTGAATATATATATATATATATATATATATATATATATATATATATATATATATATATATATATATATATATATATATATATATATATATATATATAATCTATTCGCGGTATACACTACAATTGATTTGTAATCAATACTTCTATAACGTTAACTAATTAAATAAACATCAAATGATGGTGCTATGAAATGAATGATGCAAGCAAAATATTATTGTAAATATAATGGACACAGATTTTATAATTAAGCTTTTTGGAGATACATGATTTTCCCACTGCTAGTCCTGTAGGGATTTTAGGACACATTACCAAAAATCAAAGGATGATCATTGAAAAATGGCAAATACATGTTAAAGTATTTATACTATTTCTTTCTGATATACTTTAACACAATTTTAATGTTAACTTTAAAGCGAGTATATACGATTGCATACCCACATTTTAATTTCGCAATTTCAAACAAAATCATGAACATGTACAATCAATCTTAAATGAAATCAATATACTATCTTTGAATGGTACACGCAGATTAAAATTAGTTAACTTTAATTAAATTTATAACGACAATTTTACGCCAAACCTTCACATATACTCGCATTTGTAAAAGTATCAAATAGTATATAATTTCGAATGCACTGCAGAAATTTATTTGTAAGTGCATACAATTCTAGTTTCGTTTGTTTTTTTATAATGCTTGTTCTAACCCTTAATTCCAGTTATTTTAGTCATTAATGTTTAACCTTTTTTTGAAGAGCCTATACACTCGCTTTTATTTGTACATCATGTTCGTGACAGCAATTATTTCCATTGACTTTAGTCCGTTTAATGTAAGACACTTTAGTTGTATCTGTAATAACAGACGGTTTGCCAAGTTTCGGGGGATTTATTTGAACAACGAATTAAACAAATTTTTGGTCAATATATATCAGGTTTGTGATACACAAAATGCAGCCGTCTTACTGGAATACTTGAGTTTTCATTATCTGATATAAGTAAGGAGACAACCTTTTATTAAATTATTGTTAGATGTAAAATTAAAAACAACTCACTAATACGATATATGTACAATAAAAATATCACATATAATACATTTGGTAACACTTATCGTAAATTATGTTGGACACAAGCTATGAAAGACATAATTGACAATTCAGCTTTAGTTATATATGCCATGAAAACATTAATAATATCAGACAATAATCCGAACCTCGAACAGTAATACATAAGTCGAGTAAAGGTTCTGATATCATTGTTCATTAATTCGCAAAAAGAATAAGATTATTATGTAGAATTGTAACAATATTATAACTTTCAAATATATACCGCATACGTTGATAACGGTTGCCAAATAGAAGCTCTGACAAGATTTTGACTCTGTGCTAATTCATTAGGTATTGAAACCGGAAGTTATAATAGTACTGCTAGAGAAAACAAGAGATGTAAATTGTGTAGGACTTACATGGTTGAATCAGATTATATATTTTTATTTTTATATACGCGATATAGATATATAAGAAATCAGTTTTAATGAAAAAATAAGTTTTACACTGTCTACAAGTTCACCTATTATGTACTGTACTTACACTAGACAAATATGTATATATTTATGTACAATGCAATTTAAAAACGGAAATCATAGCATTGCTAGTTAGTTATTGTGTTGCTTTATGATAGCTCTAACGTTATCAAACAATTATGTATTTACATATTCGCTGCTCTGTGAAATGGGGGTTTAATGCATGAGCGTTAAGTGTCGTCCCAAATTAACCTGTGTAGTCCGCACCGCTAATAAGGGACGACACTATCTGCTTTAATGATATTTATTTGTTTAAAGACAGTCTCTTGTTAGCAAAAATCAAGTGTAGGCGGAAAGGGTCGTCCCTGATTAGCCTGTGCGGACTGAACAGGCTAATCTGGGACGCCACTTTACGCACATGCATTAAACGCCCTTTTCACAGACAGCGGCTCATATTCTATTAGTTATCTATTAACGTAAAATCAGTTCTGTTAAGTATTTCGTTTAAGTCGTCATTTTTATGTATACTTGATCATATTGTGTACAAAGGAATGTATTTGCTGTTTCTGATAATTAACTGAAACATGAACTATCAAAACAGTGACAAAGAGGTTTATAGTTAAAATTAGATAACATACCTTGCTACATAGTAATATATACACCTTAATCAAATAATATTTATTACGTATTATAGGATATTTTCATCGCGTTTAATAACTGTGGCGTACACCGCCGAGCTCCCTGGGGTGCTCTCTAGTGTTTCTACACTGTCTGCGTCATCTGGTGTTTTCTTAACTAAATCACTGATTTCACTGTAATGATCCTTGTCGGCGAGTGTTTCACTGTCGACGTCAACGTCACGCTGTCGATTTACGACGGCAAAGTCGGGTTGTGGCTGACTGGAGACGTCAACGTCAGGATGATGCGCGAAAATGGGATTTGGGTAGTTGATATGGGTGGAATCATATTCCTTTGCACCAATGGATTGAGCAAATGGTCTAGGGATTTTGAAAGAATATCTGAAAAAAAGTATATCACTGGTAAAAAATCGTTCTTTCTTCTTGTATTGTGAATGTGGGATTATATATATATATATAGCCTGGGAGACAGAGTTATTTTCAAAATCAAACAAACATCCAATAGCCTACTTCCGGTTTGTTGATGATGTTTGGGGCTTGTGGACACATGGTTTGGAGGCACTAAAGACATTCCATGCGGTTGCAAATGAAATCCATCCACGAATACAGCTAGAGCTCCGTTACTCCACAGAGCAGCTCGAATTTCTAGACACCATGACGTCTATTCGAAAAGGAAGGCTGGTTTCAGACCTATATACCAAACCAACAGATCGGCACCTCTACCTGCACATGGACTCGTCGCATACCGAGTCTACGAAGAAGGCCATTCCGTACGGCTTAGGTGTGAGGCTAAAAAGAATATGTTCGGAAGAGACGGACTACAAAAAACACAGAGATGAGATAAAAGAGCAACTACAGAAGCGAGGATACAATGGCCGATTCGTCGAGACAGAACTGAAGAAAGTTGATAACAAGAAGCGAGAAAATCTGCTGCATACAAAAGTGCCTTCAAAAAGTAATTCCAGGGTACCGCTCGTTATCACTTTCTCCAGAGCGCTACCAAATGTCGGCCATATCCTCCGGAAACACCTGCCAACACTCCACATTTCAGATCACATGAAAAACGTTTTTCCTGAACCCCCGTTAGCAGCATTCAGAAGAGACTGCAACCTTCAAGACATATTGGTTCATAAAAAGCACAACCGGATGTTTTTCCGAGTTCACAACAGGAGCGGACCTTGTGGGGCACAGAGGTGCGCAATCTGTCCATACATGATGGAGGCTGAAAAGTTCAGCGACACCACCGGAAAAAGCTACAATGTGCGGAACGAGGTCACCTGCAAATCCACCAATGTAGTCTACGCTGTACACTGCGAACGGTGTAAGACCTTCGTATACGTAGGAGAAACGGGAGATACCTTGTACCAGCGACATCTTCTTAACCTGTCCCGCATACGGACTCGACACAACGACCCGGTAGCCGAGCACTTCTACACAAACGGCCACAGCGTCGCAGACTTCCGGGTCTTGGGACTCGAAAAATTAAATGGATCCGACGAGTACCGGAAGACCATCGAACAACTTTGGAAGCGCAAACTGAGGACGTTCAAACCATATGGACTAAACATAAAAGACTAAAATTGGCGCGCAATGTAACGTGCGATAATATAACGTCACTTCCGCTAAAGATGATATGCTTATTCACAAATAAACGCCGCTGAAGAAGACCGAGAGGTCGAAAGCTACGGCAAATTTAATAAAAGCGTTTTATTTTATATAAACGGCTAAAAGCGACTTTATTATATATATATATATATATATATATATATATATATATATATATATATATATATATATATATATATATATATATATATATATATATATTTAACTTGATTACCTCTTTTAACGTTTCCAGTCAAAAGTAAAATATATTTACTATAAGAAAAATAGTTCGCGTTTTTCTTATAAGAACTTATAGTAATGAACATGTTTTTTTCCGTACAAAACTGTTGTACTAGCCTACATGTACCTTGAGGCCTGTCCGTCAGTCGAGGCCGTCGACGAAGTGTCCATGAAGTTCTCCCGACCCCTCCTGAAACACATAACGACTGCTACGTGTGTAATTGTCGTCTGTGTATCATGCAAGTATATAACATGCATAGCATGCGTGACAGAAATACCTTTCACATCGTATCCATCCAAAAAACAAACAAACAACACTATTGGAATTTATTATCTGTCTATCCAAAATAGAACCTGTACCTACCTTTTCCAGCGGATGAGCGCAACGATACCGATGATGATGCCTAGTAATGCCACGCTGCCCACACAGCTACCGATGATGATGTCTTGTATCCTTTTTATCTCTGGAAACAGGTAAGATATTATCATGTTCCTTCCTTCTGATCGATTTGTTATTATTACAATTGTATTGATACAACTATGTTAATAAGTCTGAGCAAATGTTGGAAATAGTACAATCGACAGACACAGGCCGTTTCAGTATCTATATAACCCCGATAAGTTTGTGTTCTTTCAAATATTTATATACATGTATCATCATACAGGTATCCTTAAAGCCACATTTATACTCAAAATCAAAGAATATTTCGTACAGTATTTCATAAAATAAAGTTAACCCATAAAAAAATCAGCGTTCGTTGTATCAATAGCCAAACTTTCAACGCTAGGTGTGTTGTGGGGAAATAGATTTGTGGACAAACAGTTTTGTGGAACTACGTCGTGCTTCCGACGCTGCCCGAAGCAAATCTCGCGTCTTCTCGTAAATTATCGGATATCGTCGCGGAAAATTCACATGGAATATATTGTGAAAAAAAGAGCATTTTGTATCTCGTTAAATCTATGTAACCATACATCATTTAGCGTTGCAATTTTGGCTATTGCTATTAGGAACACTGCTTTTTTGGAGAAATTTATTTTTGAAATATTTTACGAAATATGCGTTGATTTTGAATATTTATGTGGCTTTAAATTGTATACTCGTATTAAATATAAGCTGATATGTAAATGACATTTGCAATCTTTTTACACTATGGGGTATATATTTAAAGACATTACAATCGTTTCAATTTATATTGCTGATAAAGATTTTTTCCTATAATTTGTATGAAATGACGGCATCGCCCATCATCGCCTGACTCAACGTGAATGATATGCCATAACCATCCAATGAAACGGTTCGTTTTCGGATGAAATAACGTCACCATCCAGCATGCTTTATTCTTATATCAGTTTATGTTGTTTCGTATTGTGCTGTTTCGTACTGTTTTGGCAATTGGCCACTTGCCTTAAACAAAGGACCAACAAATTGTAAATAAAAAGAATGCAATACTGCTCCAGCAGCTTGAGTTTTACTTATTTGTAATGCCTTAACGTACTTGATTTCGCTCGTTCGTAGGCCATTTTTGTGTCTATAGGCGATCGTCTGCCTGTTCCGTTTGTACATGGCTGGGGCTTGCGGTGACCTTGTTCTAAGGAAAAAAATATAAAAAAGAAAACGTTTCAACTGACCAATATGCGTACAAGTATAACAATTTTTACCAAAAAAAAAACATCCAGAAAACGTCATATAATTTGACCATCAATTAAATTGAATGTTTCTTTTCATACACTACATTCTCGAAATATATGCTCATCTAGAGTGTTATTTAACTTTTCTTATCTAGTTTTTCTGTATTCTCAGGCCAAATAACATTATTGGGTATGTTGACAATGTGTGAATACATTTAATTACCAATGCCTTAGGAGGCGCTTTACCAAGGCCTGCGTTACCAAAACTTACTGAAAGATTCTTCCACGCACTGGATTTCATCCGGAAACGTCGCATTGATATCCTCAGGACTGGCATCTCTTAAACTACCCTTGCACCTGCACTTGCCCTGAATACACGTTTGCTCAAAGAACATGTAGCAGTCCTGGAAAAATCCGCCATTGCATTTCTCTCCAAGAAGCGGGAAATCGATGCCGAATTTCGATTGCAGACGACACCACCTTCCGTTGTCGCTGCGCTCGAACCCGTCTGCACAGTCGCAGACGCCACTGTCTGTACATCGCGTGTTGAAGCCTTGGCATATGGTTTGGTTAGAACACGTCTCTCCCAGCGTGGCCACTGGAATATTTTGAGCTTGAAATCAACATTGCTGTAGTCGCAAAAGACTAACTCCGAAATGGAAAAGGCTTTGGTGTGATAATTGAAGTATGATCCTCCAAACAAAATTATGCCAATTGGTATTTATAAATAGATTTAACAAACATTCACATTGACGTGTGACAACACAAACAATGTCAATTTTTATCTAAAGCTACAATCATTTTAACATGTTCAAAACTTCTTCAAATAAGTTTGGCATATTCGGACAGTGTTAATGTTAAAGGTATGGTCAACCAGATTGCTATATACATGTATAAAGAAAAAAAGAAAAGTTGTAAAATACCGTATTTTTTACAATTATAAGTTTATATTGATTAAACTATTACGACTGGTATATTACATTACTTAAAAAATGTTGTTAAGTTTTCATAATTCAGTATATGCGGCAAGACGGTTTAACTGATTTTGTCTAACAGGTAATTTGGAGAGTTTAATTGTTGTCGTTATATTTTGTGGAACTACGAGGATTGCTCATATAAAGTATAAAATACAAGTCTCATTGTATGAGCATGGATGGCCGAGCGGTCTACATGGGAGACATTTTAGTCCAGGATTCCAGGGGCCAGTGGTTCGAGCACTGTTGAGGGTTACAATTTTTCTTTTTTGTTTATAAATTTAATTCTTGATTTTTTTACTTGAGATTGTTATATCCAATGTTTTAATTTATCAATATGAAGCATTTAATGACGGTATTTTAGAACTTTTTTTAAAACTTCATTTTTTCGTGATAAATTGCAATCTGGTTGACCATCCCTTTAAAACTTACATTTATTGCATGTTTTTCCGTCCGGACTCTCTGCATAACCAAGAACACAACGACATTGTTTTTCTCTGCATGTGTCAATTTCGCACTCTTTGTTTTCAGCGCATTCGCAAACTAAAATAAAAAATAATTACGCATGAAAAAGCAAATTATTAAACGTTTAGCTGTCTACTTAATTTATTCAAATCGAGCGTTTTATCACCTAAATATGCTTAAGGATTGAATGAATATTAGAACAATAGAACTATAGATGTATTGCCATTGACTTTATGAGCAATAAAGGTTATACAACGTCTTGAATACGAATGATTTAGCGATATTTTATCGCGTACGTATACGTATTTGCGTACCTTTTGATGTTGACATACCGGTAGTTGTTGTTGTATCTGTATCTGTAGATGTAATTGTTGGCGTAGATGTGGTTGTTGATGTAGTTGTCGACGTTGTGGTTTCTGCATATGTTGTTGAAGTTGTATGCGTAGAAGTTGTTGTAGATATATTTGTTGGCGTATGTGTGGTTGTTGATGTTGTTGTTGGCTTAGGTGTGGTTGTTGATGTTGTTGTTGGAATAGGTGTGGTTGTTGATGGTGTTGTTGGCGTAGGTGTTGTTGTTGATGTAGTTGTTGGCGTAGGTGTGGTTGTTGATGTTGTTGGTGTAGGTGTAGGTGTGGTTGTTGATGTTGTTGTTGGTGGTGTAGGTGTGGTTGTTGATGTTGTTGTTTTTTGCGTAGGTGTGGTTGTTGATGTTGTTGTTGGCGTAGGTGTGGTTGTTGTTGTTGTTGTTGTTGGCGTAGGTGTTGTTGTTGATGTAGTTGTTGGTGTAGGTGTGGTTGTTGATGTAGTTGTTGGCGAAGGTGTGGTTGTTGATGTAGTTGTTTGCGTAGATGTGGTTGTTGATGTTGTTGTTGTCGTAGGTGTAGTTGTTGATGTTGTTGTTGGCGTTGGTGTGGTTGTTGATGTTGTTGTTTTCGTAGTTGTGGTTGTTGATGTAGTTGTTGGCGTAGGTGTGGTTGTTGATGTAGTTGTTGGCGTAGGTGTGGTTGTTGATGTAGTTGTCGACGTTGTGGTTGTTGAAGATGCGATTGCTTCCGTGGTATTAGTTTCAGTTTGGGCTTTTTTGCACTCCTTACTTGACAGGTCTACAAGTTTACCTTAAAACATACAATATCAATATCAAAAAGACATTATAATTAAAGTCATTTAACTATTTATGATAATACATGTACTACACACATTATCGTATGAGCATATACTGTAATAGGTAATGTAGCAATCAGATTACTATGAACAGCCATACCGAGTTGAAATGAAGTAGGTCTGCATAACTCAGTTGATTTTGGGACTGCCCGAAGTTCTGTAACATTAGCTAACCGTGTTCCGTTACCACACTGGCATGTACCGCTGATGCATTGCAGATCATAGACACATGTTAAACGAGGGTCGGTTTGGCAACTGCCATTGATTCCTACAGCAGTTGTGTTGCCTTGTAATATCGGTATACACATTGTCTTGTCATTGGATATAATGTATCCAAAAAGACAAACACACATGGGAACAGTTCTCGAATAATCGCATTGGCTGAATGGTCCACCGTCACAGGCTGTTGAAGTGTTACACGTGCTTTCAAGTGGAACAACTATAAATTAGGAAAAACACAACATTTGGTTACAGTTGCATATCAAAAGGAACCGTTAGATCATGTTACCTCAAATGACCAAAGTGCATTCAAATGGACGTGCGCATCCACATATATTAAAAAACGATGCACCCATCAAACGCATTATGTATTGTTAATCACAAAGTTGACATGTACTAACATTGAATAGCCTGAAAGCAAGATAAACGTCGCTATTTTTTTAATTGAAAAAAAAACACAACAAAATTCATGAACGTCCGTGAAGCCTAGGTCAGAACTTCATACGTCAGGCGCAGTCAGTAGACCAGCTGCGAGAATATAAGTTCAAGCGATAAACGAATGCGTTTTATGAAATAAAACGCATGCATTTGATGACAAATTACGGTTGAAGAAAGTTTATACATTTTTCAAAACAATTCATGTGAGTCTGCGCATGCTTCATCTGATATAGTGTCTGATTTCTGCCAAATCGTTTTAATGTTTTTTTTCAGGTAAGAAGAAGATCGCAAACACGCCCACACGAAAGAACGACAACTACGACATGCTATATATTTTTAACCCATTTATGCCTGGTGGATTCTACCATCCTTCTTAATTGGACCAATTTATTTCCAAAGTTATGGATGTCTAGTATATTTATTTCTATATTTAGAATATTTCTTACAGAAATTCCTTTAAGCAAACAGCGCAGACCCTGATGAGACGCCGAATCATGCGGCGTCTCATCTGGGTCTACGCTGTTTGTCAAGGCATTTCTTCTAGACGCTAGGCATAAATGGGTTAAACTTACTAGCCGTTCTGACCACTATATTTGTTGTTTTAATTCGAGCTTGGGCAATTCAGTCCCGCCAATACGCCAACATAAGAGATCAACATATATATCAGTAAGAACGAAAAAAAAGATAGAATACAGTTGTCATTTGTTGTCCTTGTTGTGGTTATGGCAGGTATATTTGATGTTTAAACGTTCTGTCGTGTTTGCGATTTTCGAACCGCCAATATGCCAACATGCCAGCACGAAACAAAAAGTCAATTATACCCTCAAAACGACACAAAAGGCGCAAATGCTACAATTGTTACTTTTGTCGACCTGTTTTGTTCTGGCTGGTGTATTTGTCGTTCTTGTCTGTTATTTTGGTGGCGACTTTCAAACCTACCAACACGCCAACTCAAGAAAACGAAAAATATACACTTTTAAACGACAAAATGGGTACCAAACCGACAATTATGACATGAATTATCCATTTTTGTCGTTTTGGTGTGTTCTTTAGTTGTCGACATTCAAACCCATAATCGCGCCATAATGATATGGCTTACTATATCTGTGCGTTTTGACAAAAATCTGGCCGCGAGATCGACGTGAATGCGACAGAACCCTGTTGTGACCATGGCTTTAAATATGATTTCAAGCTTCCAGAATTACATACCGTCAACGCACGACGTTTTGTTGTCGTTTGGTAACAATGCGTCGTTGCATGAGCACCTTCGCCCTAAACAACCAATCCACGTACAGCTGGATCTGTCTGGGCATTTTTCAACGCCTTCTTTACATTCTTCATGGATTTTAAGTGCGTTATTCACTTCAACTAAAACAGTTGGATGGAAGAAGTCCTTTTCTTAAAAACACTACTACTTTGAGAAAAGATGTCACAAAAAACATTTTAAGGTTTTACTAAGAGTTTTTGCGATAAGCGTAAGAGTACTTAAGTGCAATACAAAACATAAAATCACTATTTAAGTTTTAAATTGATCTACATCATTATTGTTGTTTAATAAAATGCTAAATGCTGAATCGATGTTTGGGTCTGTATATAGAAAGCCATTAATTGGATAATCGAACTGGTGTTTGCGCTTTTTTTAAATAGCGGTTTAATTCTGAATCAACTGTCATAGAATTAGATTAAAATAAATGTCTACACATATGTTTATACTTACTTAGAATAAGTACTGCCCAGAAGGTTTTTGCGAGTAACACCATGACGCCTGGGCAGCTAAAACAAATACGATACGAGATTTCATCAGCTGTTTATCTATATAATATGATAAGGTGTTTATATAAATCGTTTAATGTTTTTGTAAGAGGCGTTTCAGTGATTATCAAATTTAACAAGACTATTGCCAAGCAATAAAAGTCCCCTACCGGTGAAACTCGACCATTTTCAGCAATATTTCTAGTCTTTTTGTTGCCATAGCAACAAGAATTCTTTTTGTAGGAACAAAATGAAATGACGAGCATAATCTCCATATTGCCATCTGTCCATGTTTCAAGTTTCATGAAAAATATGAACAACTTTTAAAGTTATCGCAGGATCCAGAAAAGTGTGACAATCAGACACACAGAGCGCAAACCATAAGTCCTCTCCGGTTTCACCGGTAGGGGATTAATAAATTCCATTACAGACACCATTTTAACTTCCGGTTGCTTAAGCAACACATACATACGCCTTGACGAGTAACAAAGACGTGCTTTCAAAGCATAAACACTTTCTATAACATACGAATGCATTAAGTTTTCATCAGACAGTATGTTGTTGCAATTGTAACCGTACCCGATGTAATTTTAGTTAAAAATGATATTAATTAATAGTTGATATATGTTCATTTAAATATGCACAAGAAACAATAAATTACATTATGGCTATGGAAAGAATCGGTATACGAACTGCCAAGCGAATAATTTCCCGTTGATAAAGTTTAGTCCTTGTTGGTGAATACCGCACCAGATATATCTCAAGAACAGTCTATATTAGACTATTCGGTTTCGATAAAGGTTTCGAGGCTTCAAAACGTCCATGTGAGCTCAGATATCAACACAACTTCAAACAACCTCAGAGGGTGCATCTATTGCACAAGATATGAAAACACCAAAACATTAAACACCAAACTCCACGCCAAGGTTATTACAAGTCCTTCAGTCGAATATAAACCGCTAATTGTTGGCAAACTTCGTCATTAATCAGCGAGCTACTTTTCCTCATGCTGACCTAACGTTATCAGCTACTCAGTTTCCCCCGTAGCAGCTTCTATCGCATACTTTTCAGGTTTACAAGGGGCTTTATGAAGTTTCCTTGGACACGCAAGAACGCGGGGTCTTGGGAAAGCATGCATGCAGATTAAAGGGGCGTTGTCGATAGATACTGACTTGTATCTAACTGAGGCTTACTTCCGTATACACAGGGCGAATTGGACATGGGAAAAACGGAGCGAGTTTTAATGCATAAGGTAAATGTTTCTTCGAGATAACAAAACAAAGACGCCGTCGCGCTATTTTGGAGAAAAATATGTTACCAACCACCGTTGTTGGAACTTACTGGAGACACGTTTTACCGGTTCCTGTTGCGTGTTTTGTTTTGAGGCTTTGACCTGTAATGGACTGTGTTCGCCTTATTTCTCAAGTGATTGCACTACGAACAATTACCGAGCATGTGCGTAAAGCTACACAAATCGGTCAAAATCAAAACAAGATAACAGCATCATTTAAATTATTATTATTGTATTTTTATACACATTATATAAACATGCATTTAGTCTGATTTATACGTCTTTGTCTGTATATAGTTCCAACTTCTATTACAACCTTCACTGCCTTAGCTTATAGAGATGATGCTTAGATTTACCAAATACCAAGTTGAGTGAAATTAACTTATTGCTTTAAATTGTCATAGGCTATTTTGTATTTAGTAAGTTCATATAAAGAGGACGTCGACGTGAATACATCAAATAGGATTCACGGGTGTAAAAACTATGCAATGACGACCTTGTTCTCGGAGCAACGCGGCGGCTTGTATTTGTTCGTGGATAAAGATAATGCTTTTGAGAATGTGGTTTGCATTTTTTTTAAGTTAAAAGAGCCACATCAAACAAATATTTTTTGCAACGGTTTTCTTAATAAATGGAAAAAAACCAACAACATCTACTGCTGCAATATCCTCTTTTAAACGCTAAGAATGATTTGAGATGCCGTGGACGCGGTGCAAGTTCAATACTTTTGTCAGGACCATGCGTGCTTTTTTCAATAGCACACATCTTAAATTTTTACCACTAAGAAACGCATTTTGACGCATTTGTTTTGTTTAAGAATGTAGCATTGAATTTAAGACCTTTCTTACTGGATTCATGTTTTTAAGGCTTCATTTATTACCCTTAGATGCTGATGATCAGCAAACAGCATAAAACCTGAATTGACGGCGAATTACTCGCACACTGTTCTAGTGTTATGCTGTTTGTACATAGCCACCTTAACTTTGCTTTTGAATGCGGAAGAGTTAACCCATTTATGCATAGCGTCTAGAAAAAAGGCCTTTGCAAACAGCGTAGACCCAGATGAAACGCCGCATGATGCGGCGTCTCATCAGGGTCTGCGCTGTTGCTTAAAGGAATTTCTGTAAGAAATATTCTAAATATAGAAATAAATATACTAGACATCCCTAATTTTGGAACTAAATTGATCCAATTCAGAGTGATGGAAGAGTCCACTAGGCATAAATGGGTTAAGAAGCAATTATTTTCAATAATCCTTCCCGAAATTATACGAATTCGATAACAAACTGAAGAGGACTATTTTTACGTTTCTATTTTACTATTTTGTTTCATGTACATATCGATAAATTTGGTATTTAAAGTTAGAGTGAAATTTGAACTTATCTGTACTTTTACCAATACAGCAGAACGGTTGATAAAATGTTAACGCAATATATTTAATTAGAACGTTTCACGATTTAAGGATTTAATGTGCTTCGTTAAAAATAAAACACCAAAACACTAGACTCCGACATGCTCTTCTTGTTTGACAGACAAACGTGTGAAGATCTTTTGACGCCGTAGGACGGACAATATCGCTGCCTTTGCAAATTATTGCTACCTTCGTATACTGCGTTTGCACAGCGTGTACGCTTTAACGATTGCTTCATTGATTGGAAAAAAATATTGATTAGTTTTATTAAACACCTAAATATTGATGCTAAAACCATATACAATGTATATTAAAATGAAACATCAAGAGGCGACAAAACGACAATATACCCAACGATAACGTGAAACTATCTTCGCTTATATGATGATCTCAGTCCAGAATGCAATATGTATGTACCATTGCAAATATTTAATAAATAGAAATAGGGACTGTATTTTCATATGTTGTTCCCTTGTTTTGTTAGATGCTATGATACGTATAATCTTTGGCTATAGAAAGATCCGCAAGTTATATGTAATCATATGCCATTTAGTTGTAAACGGATACACGGTCCATGCACAGGGTGCATGTCAACTAGTTAATTGTTCTTTTGACAACTTTTATGAGCTAAAACTGATAAAATTATCACCATTTTGTTCAGGAATATGTCTTAATGTCAAAAGACATAAAGTCATCAGCGTTGCACATATCACATAACTGTTTTACGAGTTCTTATGTTTTGCAAAAGAAGTTATTCGTTTTCAACATCAAAATTCAGCAATTTTGTATGTTTCGGCGTTTGTGTTGGATCACATTTTTCATAAAGGATATAAAATAACATAGACGTTCGAAATAGCATATTTAACGACATTGTGACCGGTTGATGCATAAACGCTCTCAGGAAGAATGAAGACAACTGGAGCCTTGTTCTGAGAAAACTGGGCATAATGCATATGCGTAATGTGTCGTCCCAGATTAGCCTGTGCAGTCCGTACAGACTAATCAGGGACTACACTTTTCGCCTAAATTGGATATTTGCTAAGAATAGACTCCATTTAAACGAAAAATGCCATAAAAGCGGAAAGTATATATATATATATGTTTCATATATATAGTATATAAAGTATATATATGTTTCATATATTATCGTTGATAACATGCAATCATGCATCAAAGGGCATCCGCTGTATCCGTGATTTAACATTTGTCGATGTAAAAGAGCGTTGCCTTGTTAATCGAAGACCGCATTATGACGATCAATAAATCATGATCGAGTATCAGTTTCATATAGCGTCTTCAGTGGTTCAGCTGTTTAAATTGTGATATCTTTATCCCTGGATTAGCGTTTAATCGTGTTAATCTACTTAACTCTATTATAACTCTAGTTATTCATTGAATTTACCTTCAACGTGATCAAAATGAGCTCGTGCGTTAACAGATTTAGACAAAGGACGCAATATTGAATAGCATCGCTCTGGTATAACAATACAATATACAATTATTTTAAGCATTGGACCTTAATTTTTTTGTTCACGTTTGTGCTCTAAATGAAAAAGCGTCTATTCGTGAAGTGGACATCGCTGATAAATATATGATACACAAGAGATACGCAAATGCACTAAAATAGATCATTAACCCAGTATCAACTAAACTTGGCATCGTATAAATGATACGTACCATGTATATTTATATTATGTCATGATTGCCATAGTGTGTCTATATGTGAAATAGTACCAACGCAAGTGTCTGCTGGAGATGTAAACCGGTTGGATTTTGGTGTAATTATTCGAGACGTTCAGTAAATACGGATTGGGGATTTGAACAGCGTCTCACAATGTCATCCATAGCAGCAGACTTTGAAACCATGAGCGGCAAAAATAAGGTCAGTTTCTCATAGATACAAGTTATGGAAAATGTTATTTAACTAATACGTTGATGTACGTTTTCGGCAGGATTAAATCATTCTCATCAAAGTTTTTATTTTATTTGATATCATTTACACCCATAGTTGCATGGATTGCTTAGTGTTTGATAGATTTAATCGATCTCTTATATCACAATTTTACTGCTTCTTATTTGTGTAAAAGCACAATTAAACTCTTGACCGCTTGTAACAAAATGCTCGATTCCGAAACATACAGAAATAATTCTTCATAACACATCAGACACGGTTCACCGGTAAATAAAAATAATTAGAGATGTAATAATCTTAACAAAGGAACGAGCTGCATGTAATGAGGTAATCGTGGCAAAAGATTTGAGAATTACAGGGGTTTCGAGACAGTTTGCAGAATGGTACAACTGCGAGTTCTAATATCAGGCAAAAAATCGTGGGAAGAATGTCAAAATATTTGCCATTTAGTACCCCAACCAGATCGGACACTACCGGTAATGTAGACAAAAACATTGCGTTATAGGCATGGTCTGCTGGGGCTGTCAGTTTTAGATCCACACAAGGAACTGTAAGTCTTCCAAACCGGCGTTCAAACAAAATGGACCGTGTTCTGTGAAAAGGATGTTTAATCCATGTGCGTAAGGTGTCGCCCAATATTAGCCTGGGCAGTCCACACAGGCTGATCAGGGACGAAACTTTCTTAAAACGAAAAACACCAAAAAGGCGGAAATTGCCGTGCCTGATTAGCCTGTGCGTATTGCATACATCTGACACGACACTATACGCACATGCATTTAACCCCCTTTTCACAGAGCGTGTTTTGTTTAGTAAGTAGTGGATGTAACAAATATGGTTTCTAATGATGAGAGAAGACTGTCAGAGATTTTGCACGAGCTAGATTCTAAAGAGGTATGGGAAGAGTATGTTTACGAATGTTTCGTCTGATAATTATTTTAGCAATACGGACGTGCGACTATGCGATTAATAGATACAATACATATCACATGAGGTTGTTTCCTTTTCCAAAATACAACTGTTTTGCCTTCTTTTGGAATGAACTGTAAGTGAGCTGTTAGTTCCGATATCAGTGTTATTTTTTAAATATCGTGACTGTTTTGTTTTTCATTTTAAACGTTTGATATGTCGACATTTGTACGCGTTTACTAATTACAAATTTACGACCGCTGCCAATTAATTATGATCGATAACGGGTTCTAATGAACGCCGTAAAATATGTATATAAAACCCTGTTGAATGTAAGAAGTTATAAAACCCATTTCCTTTGATGTTTGATTGTACATGAAATTAAACGTCATTACTTACGTAACCAATTATTGAGTTTTACGGGAAGAATTGCTAACGTTTATTTCCTTATTGATTTATTATTGATTCTAGTTTTATGTTACTTTATATATGTTGTGTGATCGCATACGTATGCGTTAAATATATATATATAATGCATATATGGAAAACACCGCGATCTTCATAAAGGGCATTTGCTTATCCCGAAAAGTTAAAAAAAGAATTGTTCCAGTTTCCCCTATTCTATCTACGTGCCAAAACTGCCAACGTTCTTGATATCATGAAGGTTAATGCAGCCGGGTTAATGTTTATGATGGCATTTAATTATGAATAAGATTTGTTTGTATACAACCGCAGTCTGAAAGTTTCGCGTTTAAAGGTTTAAGTTCAAGTTATAAATAAGAGCGGTGATAACAAAAGGAATCATGTCATTCTCACTTGTAACTTAAATGCTATAATGCACTTCAAATGATGTGAAAGTCCGTTTTATATGCTCAGGAGTTAAAAAACATTGCAATGACATTAATTTTCATTTCGTATTTTATAGGGTTTCATATGGTTTTTTCATTGACAAAGTCATTCAGTGGAAACGTATGCTTACAGTGAACCAACATTTTGCCACCTGTTGACATTTCGTCACTTACTGTATAGAAAATGTTTACCAGATCAAAAATCAATTTCGTATCTCTCTGTAAGTGGGTAAATGATCTATCATCAAACGACATAATCCCATTTGTGAATTAAATGTATTTTTCATGCACGAATAGTTATAAGACTCCGTATTTTTTTGCGCTTATTCAACGATGGATCGCCATTTAAGGTAAAGCTGTGTTAAAAAGCACTTTCCATCTTTATATAAATGTAGCAATTGGCCCACAGGTCCGATAAAGGTGGCATACTTTATTATGAACCGTTTTCCCTGACACGTAAACAATTTCGTTTCTAACTGGTACTAAATATATCTTAGTCCTCCCATTTAAGCGTTGCATCTGGATTCATTGATGACTTTAAGTGGTGTTTGAATACATTGTTTGCCGTTAATTAAAATTTCGTAGTGTCTCCCAGATTTACCTGTGCAGTCCACACATGATTAACAGCGACGACACTTTCCGCGTTAATGGAATATTTTGTTAAAAGGAAGTTTCTTCTAAACCAAAATTCAGTTTAGGCGGAAAGTTTCGTCCCTGATTAGATTGTTTGGACTGCAAAGGCCAATATGGGACAACCCTTTATGCAAAAAGCCCCGTTTGTTTTCACGACGCGGCTAATCTGCTTGCGTTAACCCATTTATGCCTAGCGTCCTGAAAAAAAGGACTTTGCAAACAGCGTAGACCCAGATGAGACGCCGCATGATGCGGCGTCTCATCAGGGTCTACAATGTTTGCTTAAAGGAATTTCAGTAAGTAATATTCTCAATATAGAAATTAATATACTAGACATTCCTAATTTTGGAAATAAATTGATCCAATTTAGAAGGATGGGAGAGTCCACTAGGCATAAATGGGTAAATTTAAGTTCAACTGCATTTAGTTACGAACATGTTTTACAGCCTGTATAGTTCAGATATAATCGTTTGACTCCCAGTTTTCGCATCACTGCTTACAAAGTTGTCGACCGGTATTTTCACTGTTTTTGATTACCTTCCATGCGAGACACAATAATAAATTAAGCATTTATCGTCAAATTTATGTAATAAATCGATATTCTGGGATTAATCAATTATTTACTTTTTTCATATAACAATGAGTAGTCTGTTGCCCTGTTATTTAAACCACTTGAAAGTTGCAATTCCTTTTTAATATTTATGAACACAATGTCAACTTTTTTTATTAAAATTGTATGTCTTTACTACCAAATAAAGATAATATAATAAGCATATAAGATGTTTTTTAAAAATGCCAATTTAAGGAAAGAACCATAGCAACCCTGATTTGTTTATTTTTCTCCGTCAATCTGCAAACTCTAAAATTTTGTAATAATATTGATACAATTGATAAAACCTATATTTTATTTAACTAATGAACACGTGCTTTCTGTTTATAATATATTTTATGTATTGGCCTTTATACAACAGTTAAGTCATTGTTTACTAAATTGTATTTTATTTCAAATAAAATAAATATTTCATTTGCTTTAAACAAAACATAACATTTATGTAATTTAGTTGTCTAAATACTGAAAGAATGCATGAAACAACAGAAAATAATGATATATTAATAGGATTTGAACGAAATATTATTGCTAAGTTAATTTCCTCCTTCCATTCAATAATTTTACACTTCATTGGCACAGATTATTTACCATTGTGATGAATCCCGAAATGACAAAAGGACATTTAAAGCTTTACTAATACGGCTTGTTTCATTTGGTCATTTGGAAATTGGCGAAACAATTGTATTTGTTTTTTGAAATAATAAAGCCATGAGTAAATACTTCTTTTTATCACATGCCTTACCCTGTTTCCCATGTAACATAACATTACATATGTTTCATATTACAAATGTGTAATACAACATTTGTAAGCGTTTTCATTGGCTTAGTTTTCGTTTATTGACCAATCGCATTTTGTTATTTCGCTGAAATGACGTTGCAACGTCAAATGACGTCACAAAATGTAAAAAACATTCGGGATTTATCATTATGTTTGCGTGAATAATTATTTAATTTGCTCATTTTAAAGCATGTGATAAAAAGATCTGACACTCGTTGTCATATCATACCATATTTTATAAACTCGTCCAGGAAATTCGTTAGTAAGCTCGCCAAAGGCTCGCTTACTACCAACAAAATTCCTGAACTCGTTTAATAAAAAATGGTATGATATGTCAACTCGTGCCAGATCCTATATATATAATTTTTGTATATATCGCAAAGGTGACAGACTGAACATCAACTGGTTTAATTAAACAAGTTTCTAATAATATCATGATTCTATGCTAGATGTGTTTCTTAAAAACAAAATACAAACGCACTAGAATCGACCCCGTTCTACTCATTAGATAGACACATGTTTGAATACCTCTTGACGCATTTGGAAGGATCTGCACTTTTGGAGTTTAATTCTGGTAACCATCACTTTCCAGTATCGTTGTCTTTGGATTTTATCTCTACTTACTTATCTTACGTTTTTACGCAAGTCAAGCTTTAACTATTTAATAATTTGAGCTAAGTTCTTTAACAGTTTCTACCGAAATTAGTCCTTCTAGACAGGCTCATTAAGGACGACACTCTCCGCCTCAACTAACTTTCGTTTTAAAAGGACTTCCTTTAAACGAACATGTTCATGCATGCGGAAAGTGTCGTCCCTTTTCCCAGAACTAGGCTAAATTGTTTTGAATAAGCATTTTATTAGTTCCATCTAACACCTAAATATTGATACTAAATTGATATTCATTTAAATAAAGCATCACTAGGCATCCGAACAACAATATAAACCAACAATATGAGTCGCGTTCTGAGAAAACTGGGCATAATGCATGTGCGTAAAGTGTCGTCCCAGATAAGCCTGTGCAGTCCGCACAGGCTAATCAGGGACGAAACTTTCCGTTTTAAATGAAGTATTTTCTAAGCAAAATTCCAATTTAGGCGGAAAGTGTCTTCCTTGATTAGCCTGTGCGGACTGCACAGGTTAATTTTGGATGACACTTTACGCACATGCATTATGCCCAGTTTTCTCAGAACACGACACATCTTGTGAATCTAAGTTAGATTCTCAAGTGCAAACCTTTCATTTATGTCAAGACTAAATATTATGTTTATTTGCCAAGATTTTTTTTTATAAATGGGGACTGTATTACAAGATTGTGTGACATATATCGTGACTTTGTTTTATTTGATCGTTTTAATGTTGTTTTAATGATGTTTTATTAACATGCGTATGATCTATGTCCATTCAAAGCTCCGCAAGTTATATGTTATGACCGGTACACGTTCCACGTATAGGGTCACACGATACTAGATTATTGCTGTGGTGTCAACAGTTTGGAGCTTTAATAGGTCACATGCTCAGATTTTGTTCACTAAATTAGGTCTAAAGACATTAAATCATCAGCTATGTACGCTGCATATTGAGGGTTTGTTATGATAAGCGTAAGCAGTTATTATATTCAACATAAATAGTCCTCAGAAAATTCATTTGTCGTTGTATCGAACAATTTTGTCGCGGTTAATATTTTTCATAAAGCTTAAACAACAACAATTAAAAAGAGCATATTTTATACCGCAAAATGAAAGATTAATGCAGAATAGCAAGCAGGGATATTTAAAACAAATGAAGCGATTACAATGTATTGCAAATGTTAATATGATTGATAAATTAAAATCATGCATCAGAGGACATCCACAGTACCAGCGACTTAGAATTGTCGATGCAAAAGAGTTTGCCTTGTTAATCGAAAGTCGCATTTTGTAAATCAATAAATCATATTTGAGTATCAGTTTCATATAACGTCTTCAGTGGTTCAGCTGGTTTGTTTATGCGATATGGTGATATATTATCCCCGGATTGGCGTTTAATCGTGTTAATCTACTTAACTTCATAAGTTATTCAATAAATTAATCGTCAACATGACAAAATGAGCTCGTGCATTAACAGATTGAGACAGCGGACCCACAATTTACTAGTATCGCTTTTGAATTACAATACCTCGTTTTGACAATAATTTGCATCAGTGGACATGCTATTTATTATTCACGATTATTCTATAAACGAAGAAAAAGGACTATTCATGTGGAATACAACGCTGTTTAATAGATGATAAGATACACGCACTATACGACAATAGATCGTTAATCCAGTATCGACCGAACTAGGCATCGTGTACATGAAACGTTCAACCTTACATTTTGTCATGATTGCTATAATTGAACTATTCGTGAAAAAAGTATCAACGGTAGTGACCGCTGGAGAATTAAGGCGGTGTGGATTCTGGTGTTGTTGTTCGACACGTTCTGTTTATAACGATTAGATAATTTCACAGCGTCGTACAATGTCATTCATGGCAGCAGACTTTGAAACCATGAGCGGTAAAAATAAGGTCAGTTTTTCATATATACAATTTACTGAAGAAGTCAGTCAGCTATAAGTTTTTGTGAGTTTTCGACATGAAATTATTGACACAAAGTCAACAAATTCTTATTTGATATACTTCCATTGTTGTACTTATTGGTTTGTGCATTGTGGTTCGATTTTATAATATCCTAATTCACTGCAACTTAATTGTGTAAAAATAATATTAAATTAATCACTTAAATTAAACGCACATCTTTTGTCTACTTAATAACAAACCGTTCCATTCCAAAACACATAGAAATCATTCTTCATCGCACATCGAACACGGTTCATTGGACAATCACTTTATTAAGAGATATATTCATCTTAAGAAATTACCGTGCTGCACGAAACGTGCAAATCACGGTATAAAATTTAAGAATTACACGAGTGTCGAGACACTGCATAATGGTTAACAATTGCGAGTTCTGATATCAGGCAAACAATCGTGGGAAGAATGTCAAAATATTCGCCATTTAGTACCCAAACAAGATTGGTAATTAATGAAGACAAAACATTTCGCCATGGGCCTGGTCTGCTGTGGCTGTCAGTTTAAGATCCACACAGGTGATTTTAAGTCTTCCAAAACGGCGTTTAAACGAAATGGACCGTGCTCTGTGAAAAAGGGGGTTTAATGCATGTGCGTAAAGTGTCTTCCCAGAATAGTCTGTGAAGTACGCACAGGCTAATCAGGGACGACACTTTCCGCCTAAACTGGATTTTGCAACGAAGAGGCTATTTTTAAACGACAATTATCATAAAAGCGGAAAATGTCGTCCCTGATTAGCCTGTGCGTACTGCACAGACTAATCTGGGAAGACACTTTACGCACATGCATTTAACCCCCTTTTCACAGAGCGCGGCTCAAATATTATATTTTACGTGATATGTTTTGTTTAGTAAGTAGTGGATGTACACAAAAAATGGCTTCTAATGATGAGAGAAGAATGTCTGAGATTATGGACGAGCTAGATCCTAAAAAGGTATGAGAGAGCACTGTTACGAATGTGACGTTGGATCTGTTACTTATTGTAGCGATACGGAGGAGCCGCTGTGCGATAAAAGAAAACATTTCATGACGCTTGTGGTTGTTTCTCTTTTTGACCCACAAAATATTGGTTTGTTCTTTTTTTAATGAATTTTATGTAAGCTATAAACTCCGATTTCAGCTTAATGTTTTAAATATCGTGGTTATTAATTTGTCGTTTTAAACATTGCATACGTCGACATTTTACACGTACTTAAAACCCTGTTCTACATTAAGTGCCACTGTAAATTATTTCTGAAAGGGGCCTTTTCACGTTAACGTAAATTGACAAAATACAAAAAAAAATGTTTCAGATGCGCAAATTTTTGTTGTAATTATGATATTTGTGAGGAAACAGTTATACTGAACATTTACCATGCTCTAAAATATCCATTATAATTATGCATCTTTTGACGATTTAAAAACATGAAAGTTAGGAAGCGTTGCAACGCGAAACGATTGAATTTTTTGGAGAGTTCTGTTTTTGTCGTTATATTTTGTGATACTACGGCGATTGCTTATATAAAGTATAAAATTCATATCTAATTGTATGAGCACGGATGGCCGAGTGGTCTAAGCGATAGACTTTTACTCCAGGGGTCAGTGGTTCGAGCCCAGTTGAGGGTTACTTTTTTTTCTTGAATTTTATTCATTTTTTATTAGTGGAACTATTTATATCTAATGTAAGCATTTATCAATATAAATCATTAAATAGACAAACTTCAAAACATGCCAAAATGTGTGAAAATGCCCCTTTAACGGTTTCTAATAAATAAAGTAAAATGCTTATACAATACCCTGCTGAATGCAAGAGGGTATACAGCCCATTTCATTTGATAAATGCTTGTTCATAAACTGTCGTTAATTACATATCCTATTATTTAGTATAAAAACGGGAAGAATTGCTTATGTTTTTCCATTATTTATTGGTTATTGGTTCGTGTTTAATATTACTTAATGCATGTCGTGGGATCAACCATACATCCATTACAACAAATTATAGATCTAAAACATCGTTACCTTCATTACGAACATTTTCTACTCCCGCAAAATTGTGGACAAACTGATTACACTTGTTAAGGTGTTCCCTTATACTACCACCTACATGCCAAAACTGCCAATGTTCTTGATCTCATTACGGTGCAAGCAGCCGAGGTCATGTTTAAGATGGTAGTTAGTTATATAGATGGAGATTTGTTTGTACACAAACGTACTTTGTAAGTTTCGTGATTGGGGGTAAGAATGCAAGTTCGAAATGAGAACGGAGAACTATAAAAACACTAACTATGTATAATATCGAAGATCATTACACTTTTAACTAAAATGCTGCCAGTTACTTAAAATTCAAATGGTGTGAATGTTCGTTTCTTTGGCTAAACAGTTCATTAACACTGCTTTGACATTAATTGAATTTTTTAGTTAACTTCCTTATGTTTATACATGAATAAAATAATGTAAACGGTGAACCGACATTTTGGACCCTGTTGACTTTTCGACACGGACTGTGAACCAATGGGATGAATTCATAATGTTCACATTTTCGAAATTATACACCGATTTAATAACCGGCAGTCTAATTTCCTGTATATTTAGTCACTTTAGCGTGGCAATGCATTTTTATATTTGACGAAGTTAATTTCAACATTCATCTTAAAAATGTTTGTGTTATCAACAAAATAAAGGCAATATATTTTACATATAGTATATTGCCTTTGTAAGAGGTGAATTCTAGGAAACACCAGAGCAACCCTAATTTGATTACATCTCTCTCGTCAATCTCTTTAGTCATTTTGATACGAAAACACTAAACTTTTGAACAATATACATTGTACTAAATTTATTTTAATCGATTTCATATATGTCTAACTAACATAGGCACTCAGTTTACAAGGTATTTATTTAGTCATTGGGTTTCACAGAATTGTTATAGAGATTTTTGCAAAATCTATTTAAACAAATTTAAACTGCACCTGTTTTAAACAAAAAATACATATATATGGTAGAGATGTAGTAAAACAGATAATGGACTTCTTTTTTATCAGCAATTTCATACATATTTCAAAATATTGTGTGGCGGAATCTTTTGGAATGGATGAAACATTTAAAAATAAGGATATTTATTTAAATATGAATTCAAAAACATATTATTGTGTAGTTGTTTCCCCTTCCTCTCAATATTTCAACACTTTCGTAGCACAAATTATTTTCCATTTAATTAAATTGCAGAAATGTCAAATCTAAAACTTAACCCATTATATTTTGTTTGCTGTGGAGACGGTCGATACAATTGACTTACTTTAAAATAAACCACGTTGGAGTAATAACTGTTTATATCGCGTAATTGATTATATATAAACATCAGCTGGTCGCATAATTTCCTCACGGATCATTTAACGATTCATGTTTACTTCGAAAGGCATCGGCCTTTCAATGACAATCGAAACGAAAAACATTTCTATGCTTCGTTTATTTACGTTTTTGTTTGTACTTATAAAAATATTTTAGCACCATCCTTAAATCAGTAAGCAATTTGTGTTTGTTATTGCTACTGTCGTGATAGCAGCAAAGACTTAAGAAAATCATCGCATATTTGTGACATTGCACAATCACTGCATAGCGATCTGAACAAATATAGATTACAGAGCAAAACCAATACGTCTAAATTATTTCTCACAGTTAAAACTATTGCACATTAGTCCCATAAGTAGGACAGGTTTATTTAACAATACTTCTATTGTGCGGAATAAAGTATCATTCATCTAAATTGGCCTGGTCGCTTAGGCTAAAAAAAATTAAGTACACTTGATCTTTATAAGCCTACGCAATCGGTCATGGGTCTATAAACAATAAACTAAAATGTATGAAAGCAGTTAATGTTGGAACGAAAACATTTACCATTTCGATATCAGGTGCTATTGCGTATGTTTTACAAGTTACATTGATATTTCTATAAACTATTGTTGTTAGATAAATAACATTCATGAAATTACATACATTCCAAAACCGTTACTGAAATAAGTGGCTGAATGAGCTTAATTATTTGTAGAGTCAAGTATATTTCAGGCGTAACAGTCTTAACGAACTGATATCCAGATGTATAAGGTTTATACTTATTCAAATATTATCATATAATAGACTTAGGTAAAAGAAAATAGTATCGGAACAGGCAGGCCGTGGTATATCGACTTCAAAGAGAGAAAGTAGGATCGGAGATTACACACATTTTGATTTTTTTTATATAAATGGTTTTTTTCTTCACTGGTAGCGGAATATAGCATTCGCTTTTCTTAATCTGAGAGAATGTAGGCGTTGTTGGTGAATATACGGGTCTGTGACGAAAAAGCATATAAAATGGCTTTTTCGCTAAGTCGATATTAATGCTATAAAGATATTGTTTAGTATTTCCACCGATCAGTCAGTTGATCGGTTAATGCTAGATATACTTATAAATTTGGGTAATTCAGGAGGAATGTTTGTTTTGTCAACATATTTGTTGTTTAGTTTATCACAAACATATATAAGTCGCGTCATTCAAAACTGGGCCTTATACCATATGCGGTATATCTGTCCCCAGACGGCCCTGCGTAAATCGCAAGTTGACTCGGGGCTACAATTCCGGCATTTGGCATAAGACCCATTTTTGCATGCCACGGCCCATATTTGATTGAAGGACGGGTTGCAATCTTCTCTTTTCTACTTTTTCGGGCGTATAGGATTCGATCGCCATTGTTTTGTCATGTTGACACTGCTTTACTTTTTTCTATAAGAGATAAAACCATAGAAGCAACGCAAAAAACACTAGATCATAACGCACACCTGAAAACACAAAGCGTATAATACAAACGAGAACTTACAGGGATCTATGAGTTGTGGATTTGTAAAGGACTGAACGTTCTTCCATATATTTGCATGCGGCCATTCTGCTTTGCTTCCACGAAACGAAACATAGGATAGATCTGTATTGATTTCAAAATGAAATTATTGAATTATCATCCAATCGGAAATTCTCATTAAAACCTAAGACATAATCGTTGATTGCCAACCGCTTCATTTCATCTATCAATGAAAGCAACACAATATTAGCTTGTATTAATATGGGATGACTGCTGGTATGTTTAATGGGATGTATGCATGTACTTCTGATGAAATGTATCTAACAACTTTAAGCCGTGCTATGTGACGGGTTTAATGCATTTGCGTAAAGTGCCGTCCCAGATTAGCCTGTGCATTCCGCCCAGGCTAATCAGTGATGACACTTTCCGCCCTTTAATTTTTTTTTTCGTTTACAGAAAGTCTCTTCTTTGCAAAATTCCAGTTTAGGCGGGAAGTTTCGTCCCTGATTAGCATGTGCGGACTGCACAGGCTTATCTGGAACGACACTTGACGCACGTGCATTTAACCCCTTTTTCGCAGAGCACGGCCCATATAGATTGTTATCAAGATAACGAGGCGCGTCCTTCATCCCACCGTGTTTATAGTAGAATACAGTCGAATAAAAAATAACCAAATATATCATCAATAAAGTGTGTTATAAGACATCGATTATTGATACATCCTTATGTGGAATGAGACAAAAATATTTAACTACATTTTTTACTTTGAATAAATGATACCATGTTCGCAGTCGTAAACTAATGTCAATTCATGAACTAATTAGTCAAATCATTATTAGTAGAAGTTGTAATATAATTCATATAATTATTATTACTATTATTTTTATTTTAGATTACATATGCAACAAGTGTATTATATACTGAAAATATATGATAAACGTGACATGATTCTTCTTAATCATGCTTTGTTTTGTTATACTAACGATGTACATTGTGCAAGTCATAATAAAACACAAGTTCATAATAAAACACAAGTTCTCTCCTGTTCTGTTCTGTTCATGTATGTGTTGCACGTCACAACAACCTCGCTGATTGCGGTACATAGCAATATGTTCTTTACGCTGATGTTAGGTGATTTACAACGGACTTTATTTACTTATTAATTGAGTATAGTGTTTTTAATAATGTGACATACAGGTACATTTTTTATTATATTCTTCGAACTCAAATCTGCACATTTTGAATATGTATTAATCTAACAAAAGGTTATTTATAAATAGATTGCTATTTATTTCACTATAAACACTTTGTATTCCAGTTAAAGAAAACATTAACAACACGTTATTATTTCATATTAAATGGTTATTATAAATGTTTTCTGCAAAGTTGTTTTGCCGCTTTGAGTTAATTATGATAATGATGAATGACTTCGATTTTTAGTTCGATATATGGAATCTCATAAAGCGCGCAAACACCACAGATCCGTACATCCTCATGGCCAAGCACCGGATGAACAAGAGCGTCCAGCGGAGGGCGCGGACGGCCGGGCGGGTGATTGGGCGCCGGAAGCGCCGGACTTCGACCGCCGACAGCGTCCAGCATGAGAGTACCCGGAGCCACACAAGTACGGAGATGTACGACGATGAAGAGGAGTTTGATTTTGACGGTCGGTGATTAGAAATAAATTATATTTTTGTGATATTTTTAAGATGAAATAACATATGGAAATTAATAGTTTGTTCTTTGATGACTAAGTACTTTTTTTCAGGGAAGAAACATTGTACATGTGCTTTTTAAATAAAAATTGGTAAACGAAGTTCATAGAAGTATAATTTAATCGGAAAGACTTATGTTTATACTTTTTTTTATTGTTGTTATTAAATATCAAACAGCACCCTTCGAATAGGTGTTCTTCTATTGTAACAAGTGTCTGTAACATAATGTCTACTTTGTATAAAGATCTGTTTTTACACGGCATAATAATAAATTGACAACTATGTTCAGTGATCGTGACCATGATTAATACCCCAGATCATAATATCGGAAATCATTTATACAAACTATTCACAACAACCCTTAAAGTTGGTTGTTTATGTTTTAAAACTCATTCATCTATTGTGTTCAATGTTTTTGTACTGACAGTTCTTTGCCATTTATAAGAGATCTGATACTTGAGGTTTTTATAATTATTATACGTTGTAAGCACATGTGCATGCATCTCTTTAATGCGAATAATCGTTTTTTCTAAAATTGATTGTATGTTAAAACTTTGATTCCGGAAATGCTTATGAAGCTAAAACAATTTATTGACAAGTTTTTACTTGCAGAAAAGACAACGTTACGTAAGTCACAAAACTCTATTTGGTGCCTGGGTTTTGCATCACATTTCACATTTCCTCTTTTTTCTTTAATGCATGAATTATCAGTCCTTTCCATTTAATCATACTCTTTTCTCGAAGTGGACCAATATATCTAAAATGTTGAATGCTTCATTAAAACTCTCTTAGTTCAATATATTGTATCCCTCCGTTTTTGTATTATTGCTGTTCGAAGTTTATTTGTTTATTATAGTCTCATCCAATATTTACATTTATCACAGTTTTGCACATATAAAACAATAAGATAAAACATTGGCCACTCATAAAATGAGTTATAAGAGACTTTTACTGCTTATCAATGTACTTAACATGACAATCAGTATGCATGTTAAAAGCTATATTGCCACCACCAATCAATTTAAATTCAATTTGTCATTTAAATTTGTTACCGAAAAATATCCAACACTGTAAATTGTGACATTATTTCACAAATAGTTAGCCACCAAGAGAAAACATTCCACCATCAAGGCATACCATGATAAGCTGATTAGTGGTGATAATACATACTTCTAACCTAGTACAAACTTGCAATCAGTTATCAGACTGAAGACAATTGCTCTATTTCAGACTGAAGGGAAATATAAATATTTACTTTCGAATAAACTAATTAATTATTTTGCTCTAAAACGTATGATTTTGTATACAATGTGTGATTATTAAATAAAATGTATGATCGTTTATTATCATTAATCAAGTACAAAATGATAACTGGTAAATGTTTATCCGAGCATATAACATTTTCACAAATGTAATGTTTGTTTTTACGCAAGGGCACATATTTGTACCTCATTCATAAACATTCCATATACAAATGATATAATAAGCATATATGACATCATGTACGATGTTTGTTTTTTTACAGCTGAAGAAGAGGCCCATCATGATAACCCTTTGGAACACTGCCAGGAAATGTATTCGCGCGCATGTCGCCAGTACAACGTACATCCGGTAGCCTACTTTTACAACGCGCTGAGGAATGACAAGTGCGTCTTGCGACACCGGCAAATGACCAGTGATTCAGTAAAAGCACTTGCCGTAGCTCTGGTGGTAACAACTTGTTGAATCTTTTTAACTGTAGATTTTGAATGATAATGAATATCAATTTGTGTCGGCGATCAGTTAAATGTGACTTTTTTCAATGTTTTCCTTTTTAGTTTTGTGTTACGTTTCTGTGTTTTATACGCTTTCTTTCGCTCAGTACTCCACTTTTTCGATACTTCTGTTCACTTTTAATTAACCTTTCGCTCTTCTATACTTTTTGACACTTACTTTCGCCGCTCCGTTTTCTAAAATTTTAGAGGCTTACTTTCGCCGCGTATTCTACTATATTCGAAACGCTAGGCTTCTCACTGGTGATTAAGCCATCCTTTTACTATGATATTAAAATAGATTAATATACTTACTATATAACTCGAATGATTAACAAAAAGGACATAAATACAACTGCATCAGGAGAGTGAACCCGTGTTATCAGCACTCGAGGTCCTTTTAAATGGAAAGTGAAGAACTCATCAATCTGCTTTTACTCAAAAGCGCATAACAAAGACACACACGAATAAATAGAACAGAGGTCACCAATAAGAAATGTATTATTATTTTTTTATCACATTTTGATCGTGGATTATATATATAAACTCCTAATCAAGTATATGTGATATTAAAAATATTTCCATTTAAGGGCAATTCTTCTTTAGAGACTCTCGACCTAGGTGACAACGACATGGGACCCAAAGGTGCCGAGTACATTGCAGACATGCTCCGGGAAAACAATTTCGTCAAACACATTGTTAGTTTTTCATTTTCACACATTTCTCATGTAAATATATCTATCATATTCAACATCTTAGTTTTTGTTGCCGGTCTAACAACGAACGTTTTTTCAGATAGAATTTATAAGGCCGGTTAGCTCTATGCGTTTTAAATAAAAACAGCAACCACAAAATTCACTTCTAGTATTGTTGTTACTACATTACAAAACATAACGGCACAATAATGGACACTTTCTGACATTGAAATGATTTATTTCTAACCATGTTGACAGACTTGTCAAGCGTGTATGCTTTCAGAATATGGAGTTCAACAATCTAGGGATTCATGGCGTAAAACATCTAGTGGATCTCATAAAACAGCAGGACTCGGTGACCAGTCTAAATATCTCAGGTAATCAGTCATTTACGCACATTTCAGATGAATAAACTCTGTATAAGTTTTTATTGCTTGCACATAATTGTGTTATTTACATGGTCAATAAATCTTAAGAAGAACATGGGAGATATCGTAATTATATATTAAAATGGCAAAAAAAGCAATTAGCAGTAAGCATTTCAAGCCTTTTATTATATCGGTTAAATTTTTTCAGGACAGTGGCACAACAAACACAAACATATTAAAGCACAGTAACCTGATGTTTTGTAGATAAGTCATTAACGATCCAATCAACACTATATATTTTATTATTTTTAACTTATACATGTGTTTCAGGGAAAATCTATCTGAAACATGGTCTTACTTCTAAAAATATATGGTTGTATACATCTGCGGTTTGCATCTTTCAAATCAACGGAAAATACAGCTTCTGATACAAAAATATTTTATGACAAAATTAATTAAAGTGAATCTTATCTATTTGATGACATTTGTATATTTATTTAGTAACGCTTAATAAAACGAATCAGACATCGCTTTATCGACATAGTAACTTCACCATAACATAGATATTAACCACTTAGCTATCCGAACTGATATACGTTGCAATGAAGTCGATATTTAAAATAACTATTCCACGCGCTGAAACAAAACTTAAAGAAAACAACAGAAGCATTTCAAATTATTCTCGTTTCGCGTGTGTAACTTTAATAACTAAAAAAATCATATTATGTTGATTCAACATGTGTCCACGTCATTAATGTTTACAGTTTCCAAAGTGGTCTTTTCATTTTGAACCTGTTACAAAAAGTTGGAACACTGTCATTTCAACAATGTGTGAACATGCCTGTTTATATTGCTGTCACCTACTGCATGAAAGGTCCACTGTCCGCATTGTAATGGGAAGCAATTCTTGCAGGAAACGGCTTGCGAGAGTGTGACGCTGAAGTTATCCGCCCACTGATTGAGGTAAGCAGGCAGTTTTATTGGCGTCGCACTGAAGTGCTGAGACTAGTATGTAATTAACGTTTTTTTCGCTTATGGGAGGAGAAGTTATTTTACGAATCAATGTATATATTTTTGTTGTCAGAATATCTTGCATAGTGGTGATTTTTTGTGTAAATTAGTGTAAATAAGTATTGCATTTGTGCCTATTACATTTACTACCACATTTATTGCCAATAACGCAAAGCTAATTCTTTCTTAATTAATAACTGATCACAGGACTGGGCAATGATAAAAGATCATAGGGACTGGGCAAATACGCGAACCGGTGAAACTTTGTGGTTTTGTATAAAAACAAAAGTTCTTTGTTCCACTATCCTAGCAACCACCTAGTTACTAATAAAGGCGTAATTAATTGTTATTATGAGTCTTGATAAAGGAAGCAGCCGCTTATCAATGAGGAGCACCATCACAGAACCCCAGTCTCATTGCTATCAAGTCGTCTTACATTTTTTTTAAGAACCACATATAAAGCCTGACCCGTATCTTGCCAGTGATATGGACCCTTTGGTATAGACCTTTATCACTATCCAGCGTTTAAACTTCCGGGTTAACATTTAAACCGACTATTAATAGCTTATTAATATCTTAGTTAGAAGGTTATTTTTCAAGTGGTTCCGTAGTGTAGTGGTTACACGCTCGAATCACAAGTAAGAGGCCAAAGGTTCGAGCCCCAGTAGAATCAAATTATTTTATTTGTGTTCTATGTTAACTTTTTGTTTTGATGTAGACATTTTAGTTTAAATAAATATGCTGTTTTATTGTAACCATTTTTTGTTTTTATGCAAGGATAATTATGCTCATGAAATGTATGTGTGAGAGGGTGGGGGGTTCGTAAACACATTAAAACTTTTACAGTGTTTTCATATCAATGAGTACTCAACCCCTATCGTAAATGAGCAACGTAAGAATGAGTTCAGAATCATCTCCCCTTGAAGTTGAGAAAAATATGAAATAACGCTTACAAGATGAAGCAGATTTTTTAAAACCTACACAGTTCTGTTCCATTAATGAAAACTGCACACGGATGCCAGTAAAAAATGGAAACCAATGTAAATAAAATTAACTATGAAATATTTGGGGGTTACAACACAAAATCATAGATAATGGTTATTTGGGGGTTATAACACAACATCATAGATAATAGTTGATTGGGGGTTATGACACAAAATCATAGATAATGGTTATACCAGTATCTTTTTCTATTTTGTTTACAATAATCGGCCAATAAATTAATGTTTACAGTAGAAAAAAATTGTTCCGTGTAAATTCATTGAGTGCCTTTTACACTCAATTCCCGACGCCCTTTGATGCTTTGCATCAATACTTATCTTGTCTATATTATTTAACGATTGTAATGACTCGTGTATCAGCTGACCATGGAAGATTATAACATGATGCTTATAAATTAATTGCGTTTTTGGAAAACTCAGCTTAATGCATGTGCGTAAATTGTCGTCCCAGATTATCCTTGCATTCCACACATGCTAGACAGGGATGACGCTTTCCGCATAAACTGGATTTTCACTAAGAACAGACTACCTTTTAACAGGCTTACCTGGGACGACACTTTACGCACACATATTAAACCCGGTTTTCCCAGAGCAAAGCTAGTAAAAAACTTTATCTTTGAGACCCGAAGTGTCGATAACACGGTTAATATTCTACTTATAATTCCCGATTAGCTTAGAAATAAATACACGAATAAATAAGGTGTTATTAAATCCTTCGTCGTGTTATGGTTATTTTGTCTTTTTTCACTTTATATTGCCACGTTCATCATACTTTTCACTTAATCAAAATGTACACTAGTTATGGGAGTACTGGTAACGAATCAAATTAGATATGTATCGCGGCTCACCATAAATTAAGGACATCCTTACAAATTTTAATGTCTCAATTATAAATTAAGAAGTTCAAATGTTAAACTTTTGAAACAATGAGTTATAAACGTACCTTTTATCATTTTTTCCAATATTGCCACGCACAGGGCATGTTTTTGAGGTCTTAGTCGCGTAGTGGATGTGGTGTCCGCCTATTGACGGGAGGTCACGGATTCGATATCCATTATGGGAGCGTTCTTTGGATCAGATCTCCTCCAAAAGACATCAAGTACTGGTTCTACCCAGGAAACGGAAACGAGAACGTTTCAATAAGCTTTAGATTTTTGATGAACTCGAGCTTAAGTTAATAAGTTTACACAGGACACATTGAACCTGAAGCACCTGAGTCTAGCGCACAACCAGCTACGGGAGGCCGGCGGCGAGGTGATCGGGGAGGCGCTTGTATGGAACGACACCATGGAGACGCTTGACCTCTCATGGAATCACCTCCGGCGGGACGGCGCCGTCTTTGTGGCCGACGGGCTCGCGGTGAGTAACATCTGAACGGACGAAGTGTCAGTTTTGTGTTACATGTATGCGGTGTTGATCACTGCAATTGACCTTAACGCAAGCGATTTTTCGTAGAAATTGTATATTCTTTCCATTTGAAATTTTGAATGAGTAATATGCAATTTTAGTTTAAAGGTAGTAAAATTACTTTTATACCTTTCTTTTGAATGAGGAAAGCATATTAGCAGCCAAAAACACAAGTGATTACTACAGTTTAATGGTATAATCGTTGTATTTTTAATTGTTTCTAAGCATCACTAAAATCATTAATTAACTTATTAATTAATTATGGATTTAGTCCATTCTTCGAAATTTCCTTCCATTGAAATAATCGACATTAAAATAAATACATAATGAAAACTACATTTATTCGTTATTATTCCTTCGTGCGACCAAATGCCTCTTGCAGGAAAACACGTGTTTAAAGAAGCTTAATCTCGCCTGGAATGGTTTCTACCTGGACGGATGTAAGGCGCTAGCACGTGCGCTCGAGGAAAACAAGACTCTGATCGAGCTTGACCTCACGTGCAATCGAATCAGTAAGGAGTGCCTGGAGAAACTGACGGGAGGCTTGAGGAAGAACTCCACGCTGGAAATACTCAGAGTAGGTGTCGTGTAAACAGTTGTAGACGTGGTGGTTGACACACGTGGTGGATACAGTTGTAAACGTGGTGGTTGACCCACGTGGTGTATACAGTTGTAGACGTGGTGGTTGACCCACGTGGTGTTTACAGTTGAAGAGGTGGTGGTTGACCCACGTGGTGTATACAGTTGTAGACGTGGTGGTTGACACACGTGTTGGATACAGTTGTACACGTGGTGGTTGACATACGTGGTGTTTACAGTTGTAGACGTGGTGGTTGACACAAGTGTAATAAGATCAACTTTAAAATTGTTCATTACGATATTTTAGATATGGCATTGTTTTACATTTATTACAGCGTTTTAGAAAAGTTGATATATGCAAGGTAAATTAAATGTTTTGTTAAGTGATTCTTGTAAAAAAGAAAGTCTGAATGAAAATAATAACTAATCTAGAAGATGTTTTACGCGATAAAAATAAGTATTTTCTCGTCGAATTATCTTACCTTGTTCAAAATCCTATTTAGGCTATCAAATTTTGTGCAAAACTATTTGCGTTATTTAATATAGAGGTATGTTTGTGTTTTTGTATTTGAAACATACATTTAAACCGTGCTGTGGTAGAACATGACTTATTTCCTGTGCGCTAAGTGTCGTCCCAGCACGGGCTGATCTGCTATGACACTTGAAGCGCGTGCATTAAGCCCAGTTTTACCAGAGAACACATCAGCTTCATTTCTCTTACATTATTTAAAATAATAAACTCGTTTTTATATTAGTTAGGCTGGAATCCTATAACTCCAGCCGGTGCCATGATGTTACTACAGTTCATTAAAGACACGAAAAATCTTGCCATCAAAGAGCTGGATCTCACAGTATGTACATCATATTGCATAAGAACCTATCGATCCTTTATTAAATACATGATAAGACTTTCCCCAAAAAACTTACATTTTAAGTAAAAATGACTTTTAATAAAATATACTTAAATCAACGAAGTCCCTTTTTACGTTAAAATAATTGTGTACATATATAATGTTTACAATTACATCCCAATTTATATGGTAAGATGCATATATAACTACACCTGTTTGTTTGAAGGACCAACTAGTCGAGCCCGCATTTATTGCTCTCCTTGGGGAGCTAGAGGTTATGAGGGAAATCAAAGTGGTTTATGGACAGGTGAGTTATAACAGCCTTTATTAATGATTTTTTTTTCTGTTTTCTATCGACGTGCAAATTACGGAATATATCAATAGAACAAAACTTCCACTATAACATTTAGTATTTTTAAACGCCAGAGTAATTGTACCGATAAATGAAGTATATGACATTGAAGCACTTCAAAAAAGTTTTTATTTTTGAAGAAATATTTACTGCTTCAAGTTTAATGTTGACTAGATATTGGGCGAATCGGCCTTTATTGATTGCGTACGCTCAATCTGCATGCATTGTTGTCGTTCCTTGCTCTCACATTCAATCTCTGCCATCACAAGACAATTCTACCAGAATTAATAAGATTTTATTTGTGTGTTTTGAGTATAACATGATAAAAAACAGAATTATATTCTTTTATATTTTGAAAATAGTGTATAAGTTAAGGTTCATAATTAAAATACATTACCTAAATAAAAAAAGTCTAATTAACAACGGTGAAATTATCGTACCACGGGGTTAGGCTATCATCACGTGATTGGTAATGAAGGCAGGGGTTTGATCCAGCTATGCTGGTTCCATTCAAATCTCTGCGCGGAGGTTGGTGTACGCTATTTGATTACCATGCCCATTCTTCCGGACCTACTAAAACCCTATTGACAGTAATCGAAACTCCTAATATCCGATTTGCTAAACAATCGCTGAATCCGTTTGTGTCTATGTGATTACTTGATTACTGTACAAACTAAGACAAACTCTTTTCAAATTCTATTGGAATAAAATATGGTAAGCTGAGAAAACATCGTAGGTAAATCAAACAGTTATTTGGCATAACAGGACGCCATAAGAACCTTCTTCGCATACAGTTTTCTAAATTCCATCACGTGGCATGGGCCTCTCTTGCCACAACAGAGTGATAATTTAGGAAGTTTTATGCAAGGGAAAGTGCAAGCACCTTTCATGATTTAACAACCATATTAAGTACATGTACGATGACTCTTACAGAAGGTCACACGACCTCTCAGTGCAGTACACCGTACTGTCGTAAAGCGTTCTCGTGATTGCAGGAAAATTGCCCCTGTATAACTTAGTCGGCGACCTTTTCTGTGACCCTGACAGCGCTTGGCCACGACAAGCGTTTCTTGAAAAGATGCAGATTTGTTTTGTTACGCTAAGGTTGTGGTATTTACCGTGACCCTTTCAGGTGCTGGGCCAAGACAAGCGGGGTGACGACGACGACGAGAAGCAGTTAATGGACGAGAATCCGATCATCGTCCTCATGGAGTTCGGCAAGCTGATGGGTTTCCGGCTCATGGACCTCTTTGCAGCGCTCGACAAGGACGGCAGCAAGTCTCTCGACCACGAGGAGATCCGCAATGGACTCCGGGTAACACGTTTAATCGAAGCGAGTTCTGGAAAAACTTGGTGAAATACATGCGCGTAAAGTTGCTTCTAAGGCTATCCGTTGCAGTACACAGAGGTTAATCATGGAAGAAAGTTTCCGCCCTGACTTGATTGTTAAGAAGCTACTTCATTTAAACGATAACAGCTTAAAGTGGTGTACATGAATTGACTGTTCGTACATGGCTAACGAACGAGTTTTGTGTAGTATCCTTTGTGTCTTGTTCTGAGAAAACTGGTCTTAATGCTTGTGCGTAAAGTGCCGTCCCAGATTAGCCTGTGCAGTCCGCACAGGCTAATCAGGGACGACACTTTCCGCTTTTATGATATTTTTAGTTTGAAGGAAGTCCCTTCTAACCGAAAATCAAGTTTCAGCGGAAAGTGTCGTCCCTGATTAGCCTGTGCGGACTGCACAGTCTAATCTGGGACGGCACTTTACGCACATGCATTATGCCCAGTTTTGTCAGAACAGGACACCTTTGACACCGGCGTATTTTACGGCAACAATACTGCCACCCAAATCAATTAGAAAATGAGACATTGAAAGAATGTTTAGTCGTATATATATATGTCTTTCAAAACGCTTAAACAATAGTGTTGTAATAAACCGTGTTCTACGTTTTGTCTTTTAGCCGTTACGAGATTAATACACGTGCTTTGTAAAAGATAAGAACCATTTGCTTTCAAATGTACTTTATGAACATACTTTTAATTTGATTTGCATAAACCCCGACGTCATAATAAAGAATTAACTCGAAAATACTCTATGCCAGACGAACAATTTTTCGAACTCATGAGCTTTGACTTGTCAAATATACTTTTTGAACTAATGAAAGATGCTGAAACATGCTGAAATGCAATAGAATTAAAACGAAATTCAACATTAAGCTGATTTGCGTAAGTATCCTGCAACAATACATCATGTAGAACTGTCATGGCCGCCAAAACAAAACGTTACTCTTTGCCCTTTTTTTACAGTTCATATCCAAATACCTTGTGCACATGTATTCAGTTTGTTGAAAATAATATGAACACTTGGTATATAGCAGTTCTGTTGTGCGTATCATTTATTCTTCGCTTTTCTATGACTCGTTGTACATGGACATTCGAAAACATCGTATCGCGGTCACGGATGGTATATTGTGGCACTCCAACTTTGCAAGACGCATTTTAAACTGGCACAACTGTTTTATAAGAAGCTCATAGTCATTTGATTGCTCATAAAGAACTGGACTTAAGATTTTGTTTCATTCTTTTCATGTGCTGAAATGTAGAGAAATAAAATGTTAAAATGAAGTGTGGTTCGTGAAAAGGTACCTATGAGTATATTAACATATATAATAACCCTAATATGTCGGTGACGTTTACAAATCTTAGAAGTATTAGGTGGGCTATTTTTCATACATACGTTATATATAGAACAACTACCACTTTTTTATCATTTGCGTAGAGATAGTTGGGCGGTTTTTCGAACAGATCTATTTCTTTAAATAGTATCGTATGTACAGAGTATAAGTCGTACACTCTTATACCCATTTATTCACCCATATATGAACAATTTACAGCTAAATGTGTATATACTTTGAAGTTGTTTTTTTTTATTTCCTTTGAATTGTCCGTTGCAAATTCTCTTCAACTACTCAGTGCAGCCGCCGTGTACCGTCCACAAACACATAGCTGTTTTCATTGCAGATGGTGAACATTCCTCTCAGCGACAAGTGTATCGAGATGCTCATAAACAAACTAGACGTCGATGGTGATGGAGAAATCGACTTTGGGTACTCGCAGAGTATTTATTTGTACCAACTATTTCATCATCAGTGAAGAAGCAGATATTGCGCTTGTAAAAAATAAAAATGATGTCCTGTTAGCCACTGATTAATTGAGCGTAATGCAAACTTAAACACACACAATTTTTGTTTAATTAATGATATTGAGCTTGTTGTCGTTTGAAAATAGGTATTAAAGAGTTAGTTAAAACGTGTTGCACTATAAAGCATTAAAAAAATAGCACTATGAAACTTGTTTCAAAACTAAGAAATACCTGTTTTGTTGTTTCAGTATTTAATTTAAGACAAATTGTAAACATTTTAATACTGCAATACTCCACTCAGCAAGGTAATCAGAGACATCTCAAGTTCGTTAATTAAAGTATGAGTCTATATCAAAAGTGGGGTAAATGCATGTGCGTATATTATCCTTCCAGATACGCCTGTGCAGTCCGCACAGGCTTATCAGAGACGACACTTTTCGCTTTTATGGAATTTTGTGTTTTGTTAGTTTTAAACCATAATCAAGTATAGGCTGGAAGTGTCGTCCCTGATATGCCTGTGCAGGCTGAACAGGCTAATCTGGGACGACACTTTACGTATAGCGTTAAGCCCCGTTTTCCCAATTCGAGGCTCAACTATAATCTCAGACTATCGACCATTGTGTAGCATGCAATATGATTTTCTTTAGAGAACTGATGGCTGCGCAGACAGAACACAGAAAGAAGATGAGCAAGTTCTACGCGGCCCAAGAAGGCGATGTTGACATAGAGGACACGGAGATTGGCCGAGTGCGCATCAAGCTCTCGCGACTCATGGCGAAAAAGATGTCCGGAAATCCGGCTTTCAAACGTAGCGTAAAAATGATGCAAGAGTTGATTGAACAGGGCGGAGAGTCGAAACTAGCTCAGAAATTATCGATTAGTCTAGAGCATCGCAAAGAAATGCAATCCTCTGCCGCCGTTTCTCATATTCAGGACAAATTAAAAAAGTGGCAGCCAATGAATACTTGAACTCATAGATGAATAAAAGAAATCAGTTGAGCTGATACCGTGATTGAATGAGCCTCGTTCTGAGAAAACGGGTCTAAATGCATTTGCGTAAAGTGCCATTCTAGATTATTCTGTGAAGTCCGAACAGGCTAATCAGAGACAACACTTCCCGCATAAACTTGATTCTTTTTTTAAATAGACATCTTTTAATTCGATTAGAACGGAACATTTGTCCATCATTAGCTTATACGCACTGCAAAGCTTATCTAGGATGACACTACGCGCATGAGTTAACCCCAATTTTCGAAGAACGAGACTCAATTTATAGACGTTGTTTCACAACGGCAGTCAGAAACATGCCATTATATGAGTCGCGTTCGGAGAAAACTTGGCAAAATGCATGTGCATAAAGTGTCGTCCCAGATAAGCCTGTACAGTCCGATAAGGCTAATCAGGGACGACACTTTCCGCCTTAAATGAATTTTGCTATGAAGAAAATTCATTTTAACGAAAAATGTCATTAAAGCGGAAAGTGTCGTCCCTGATTAGCATGTGCTGATTGCACATGCTAATCTGGGACGACATTTTACGCACATGCATTATGCCCAGTTTCCTCAGAACTTGACTCATATTTTTATGGTTTTTTATAAGCCAGCATGTGCCTATGTTCTCTTAAAGATTGTTCTATGTCAAACTTTGTATAATTTAATTGACGAAATATTTGTAAAACTCAAATGTTCTGTATTAGGGACTAGACGAAACACGTTTTATTTAAGCTTAAGTGCACGAGATCTTAGATTACATTCGCCAGAGGAAATTTCTGATATGCTAAATTTTCCGCCCTGTATAGTTTGAACATGGATTTTGTTTGCATGTACGTAGCTCAGACTAGTGGACATAAGTGCTTTTGGATATTTATATGAGTGCTTTTGGATATTAATGTGAGTGCTTTTGAATAATAGTGTATGTGCTTTAGGATATATATGGGCCTCGAGCTTTTGTGTAAAATGACTTGTTAATTGCTTGTTGTGATTGATAACATTAATGCAATTTACACGCTTTTAGAGTTCTCATAACATACATGCGTTATTTGCAAAGGCGTTACAACATTTGTCCAGCGTGTTGAGTTCTTTAATATGGAAGAAGAGACATCATTTAAAAAGTGGTAGGTATTTGCATGTATACTATGTAGAATACATTAAGCATTATACATATAATTATGGTTTGCACTTCAAAGTAGGCACTTCACTTCAAATGGTTTATGCCAGGATTTCAACGCGGAAAGAGAAAAAAGGCACACTGTTGCAAAATCACCCATACGCATATGCATATACACTACAATAGCCGAAAAAGGTATGGTTTTCATTTTAAAAACAGCTTGGGGCAGAATTCCGAAATAAAACGACACCATTTTGTCCGTTGATCAGAATGCATATCTTTGCTATTGGGGTCTCAACCTGTTTAAATTATGTTAAGCATACATTAAATTGAATATTTCATAGTTCTGCTTCATATCTCTGTGGGATACTTCCACTGCTTTTATTGTTAAAATACACAATCTAATGGAAATGGAACCGATCATTTATTTTTATACATCTCTTTTTTCACCCTTTGGTGAATGGCTTCAGCTGTAGTAGTTAAATGTTATAACCGAATAACAAGCGTATTTCTTTTATAAATACTATGATGTGCTTGCTTCACATTTCATTCTACAATTTAGTTTTAATACTGTTGTGAGTTGATGTTAATAATAAATTAACAATAATCTTGTTTGTTAAAAATGGTGCAGAAATAAAAAAATATCCGCTAAGGCCTATATAATTGTAAAGTAGCCAATAAAACAATCGTAAGGGTGCTTGGCGACATTGGAGCATGGTTCTGGGAAACTAGGGCTTAATGTATGTGAGTAAAGCGTCGGCCCAGATAGGTCTCTGCAATCCGCAGAGGTTATACTGGGACGACGCTTTCAGCTTAATCTGGATTTTTACTATGAAGAGACTTCCTTTAAACGAAAAATACCATACAAGTGGACATTATCCTGCCTTATAAGCCTATGCGGACTGCACAGGCTAATCTGGGACCACTTTTTCGCACATGCATCATGCCCAGGTTTCCAGAACGAGGCACACATGCTTAGTTTCCCATAATCGGTCAAACGTTTAATGTTCATAGTACACACATATTCGCAGCGAAAACATTTTTTAACAACAAGCTTCTGATACGTGTTTAAGTCTAAGTACTAGTATGGATCTAGTTGATTAATTATAACAAATATAATAATAAAATGTCACACACATTACACCTTGACGCATTCAGACATTCTGACTTACTTGTATATAAGGAAAAATTAAAAAAAAATTAACCTGCACACGCAGTTGAAAATGTCTGGTCCGTAGATCGCTTGCAAAGAATTGCAGTGCATAGAAATAATTTATCGGATTAACTATACAAGTAAGAAAATAAGAAAAGCGTTTAATTTACAGTTCACCCTAGTATTTTAAAATAAACTTAGATTGTTTTTGTTTCAGGTCAGTCAAAATTACTTTTGGAACAGATGGGGTTACTGGATCCATCATTACCACCACCAACATAATGAGAGGAAACTCTGTTCGATGCTAAATTTTTTTGTTACACGTTTTTATTTGTGTATACTGCACACATACAACGCATATAGAAACACATTTTAGTTATAAATCGCATATCAGAGAAATCATTAAATGGTGAAAACAAAATGGTGGACATGCATTGTTTATACAACAAATAAACAAACCATGTTGTACATGGTGTAAAATCGACGAAACAGATTCATTGTGGATATCGTGTAACGATAGATCTCAATAGATTAACGACGCTATCAAAGTGCAGAACAATAACAATACAATATGCATTATTATAGAGACAGAAAAATTCATATAAAAGGCTAAACGACTAGAATGAGTGTACAATTGAAAGCCATGACACTAAAAAATAATGTGACTTTATATATTTGTTTAAAAAAAAGTATATACTTAAACAGTAATATTTCATTCAAATGAAATTACACGATTTGAAAATTGAAGAAAACATGTGCACACAAATGAAATTAAGCAAACTGTTTGTTGATGTTTTTATTGTAAACAACGTTTCTGGACGTCTATGACAGAATAAAGTTGATAGGAAGCAGGAGTTGTTGAAGTTGCTCATGTCCATATAACAAATAAAGTAAAACAAAACGCGAACTGTATTAGAATCAACAATTTCACATAATAACGAAACACGTTTTTCCAACGATAAGCATAACAATCGATATGTACTTATATCAACTTCAGCGAATTTAAAGTTGATAATCTTCTATTTGGTTGTTTCTGTAGTAACAGCAATTCAATCATTATCATGAGAGATGATCCCGTCGGTATGAGTGCAGATAATTAGACCCGCGTCATCTATAAATGCGTTCTGCCTTCGCGCAGTTTGGTCAGGAGCTACAATGTTCGCTATCTAAACACGTCATGTTTAGTGATGTCATCAGCGGTCAGTGTAGACACTGACCAGACTGTGCGAATGCAAATTCGGGGGCCATGAATAAACTGGTATTTCCACATTAAAGGTTTACTTGACAAATTCATTTCATCTTAGGTCCATTCAAAGGAGGTAATTTCCGCGGTATTTTCTCTTCTCGCGGAATGCTATCCGCGACCGCAAGCGGTTGAGATGATTTCTTGTCTTTTTCTTGTTCTCCTAATAAGGCTTCTTCTTGTTCATTAAAAAGGCTTTGTTTTAACCGTCGCTTGCCTTTAATAACTTCCCTGATAAACAGAAAACAATGAAATGAAAAAAGTAAACTAATTAAGCTTTGTCTTGAACGCAATGACATGACTTTTACTGACAGTTTTATTAATTTAAATTAGTATTTACAAAGCGACGTATATACTGTTTTGAAAATCAACAATACTATTAGCCATGTCATTTTGCATATGTTAATTAGTAATATAGGCAGATACATTTCTATATGCAGCACAATATATATTTTGACATATATAGGAAACAAATCACAAGGGACGCAGTGTACTTCGCTAAAATGTCTGATGATCATAACGATGTTACAAATCAATAAGATTATCATACTGTTTTAAAGAAAACATACATGCAATATTTAAATATGCAGAGTGCAAGTTCTAGGTCCATTGTATGTCTTACAAGAATTTGTAAAATGGTTCACTTAAGATGAAATTGTCAAGTATAGGAATATGATCTAAATATATCAGCACTAAATATAACAGCATATAGTAAGGAAGCCTGGTCGATCATCTTCACAACAGTAAAAGGAACGAAATACGTTTTAAGAGAGGAACACTTAGTGCATCGACATATAAAGCAAAACAAGACTGTATAAATTTAACAAGCGAAGTTATAAAATCTCATATGAAGCATAAGCTCAACCACAGCACCAAGAAAAAAAACCAATATAACTGCGCTCACGTGAGTTTAAAAAACAACAATCGTCAAATATTTATAGTTATGGGCATTTTTCACCGTTGAATTTAACAGGTCAAAAGGGTAAGTTAAAATGTGGTATTGACAAATTATCTGCAACTCATCTTGCTACTAATATTATATTCGATATTGTACATGACTGTACAGTCCTCTAACTCGAGCGGAACTGTCTTTTTATTAGGATCGGAGTTAGTGTTCGTGTGTCGTGTGAACAACTGCACTCTAACTAAATTTAGATTCACATCGTACATCGAATCATTTCTGTCGTCAGCTGTCAAAACGAAACTACGGTTGATATTCAAATGCATAATTTTTTTCTTTCCGGGATATTGCTTTAGTATGTTGATGCTGCACTAACAAATATATGTGTATATGAAGTGAAAACATCAAAAATAAACAACGGTTGCGATAGACACCTATAAACATGACATTTATTGTTAGATGCGCATATCACTTTAAACTGGTAACATAGAAGATGTTTTATTCAAATGAATCAGTTTTGAACTTCGAGAGATGTATTCAAGTTCAACTTTATGACCTAGTTTTATCGTACAAAGATGACACATTTAGAATTTAAAATGTTTTGTCTAAGGCTCAAACTTGTCATCTGGTTTAAAACACATTCTGGTTTCATCAACGTTTGATGTAAAGATAAATATTATGACCAGGTTAAAGGATGATTCAATAACTATAATATAACGTGTATGGTTATAATAATATCTTTCTTAGATATGATATAATGAAATATTTTGTATTACCTCACATGACTTGAAATCAAAATTCGGTCCATATATCGTATATATTGAAAATTATTTTGTTTGCTTAGTTGGGTGTTTTGCCGTTGTTATCAGTTAGTCAGTCATATAAATGCGATAAGTTGACCAATTCACATGTTTCCTGTGATAACTGGTTTACACATTCTAAGTGCACATACGTGTACTACTAACTGCCGATTACTTCGCAGGTAGATGAATATGACCATAGAAAAGTATGTGATCGGAGATACAACCCGAGATCCTTGGATTTGCAGTTTGTTGTAAACTTTGGTTTGAAGCCTTAATTGTTTTTCTACCGCAAAGCTCGTTACCACTTTGCTTGCAACAAGACGTTGTTACTGCACACCGTGCATTGTGTTATATATTTGTTGTTAAGGATTATAAAATAAATTAGTACATAATTATTGTAATGATCTTTTTTAATCTTTTCCTAATTTTTCTCAAAATCATCATCTTCAGCTACAGAAAATCACCATCCTCAGCAACAGCAAAATGAACAAACAACCCACCCAACCATCTTGTTCTTGTAATTAACATGATTAGCAATAACAACACCGTGCATCGACTGATTAGAATAGCTAACCTTGATCACTTCGGATCAGGTGAGCTTAAGGTATGAAGCAGACAAAAATATAGAGCCAGTGAGGAATCTTCCTTACAATAGAGTCATATCATCTTGTCCGGGTGTAGTCCTAGATGCATTATGTAAGGTTAGTTTGACATAAATACGATTGTTCTGTACAATTTTTGCGTCAAATTTTAAATATATATTGTTTATCTTATTGTATGTTGACAACTTAAGACGTTATTAACACACTGAAAAACAAATTAAATATGAAGTGCTACGTATATAACATTCAAATGTACATCCTCGATACTTTTTTCTCAACGTTTTTTAAGAAGTCATATGGCTAAGTTTTTAAAATTAATACTAAAATTGTATCATTGTATCCTGCTATACTTAGCTAAACGGAAAATTGAAAATATTAAATATTGCCAAATAATACTTACATTAATTCTACATGGTTGTCTTTGTTCGAAGTGAGACAATACTTACATTAATTCTACATGGTTGTCTTTGTTCGCAGTGAGACAATACTTATATTAATTCTACATGGTTGTCTTTGTTCGCAGTGAGACAATACTTACATTAATTCTACATGGTTGTCTTTGTTCGCAGTGAGACAATACTTACATTAATTCTACATGGTTGTCTTTGTTCGCAGTGAGACAATACTTACATTAATTCTACATGGTTGTCTTTGTTCGCAGTGAGACAATACTTACATTAATTCTACATGGTTGTCTTTGTTCGCAGTGAGACAATACTTACATTAATTCTACGTGGTTGTCTTTGTTCGCAGTGAGACAATACTTATATTAATTCTACATGGTTGTCTTTGTTCGCAGTGAGACAATACTTATATTAATTCTACATGGTTGTCTTTGTTCGCAGTGAGACAATACTTACATTAATTCTACATGGTTGTCTTTGTTCGCAGTGAGACAATACTTACATTAATTCTACGTGGTTGTCTTTGTTCGCAGTGAGACAATACTTACATTAATTCTACGTGGTTGTCTTTGTTCGCAGTGAGACAATACTTACATTAATTCTACATGGTTGTCTTTGTTCGCAGTGAGACAATACTTACATTAATTCTACGTGGTTGTCTTTGTTCGCAGTGAGACAATACTTACATTAATTCTACATGGTTGTCTTTGTTCGCAGTGAGACAATACTTACATTAATTCTACATGGTTGTCTTTGTTCGCAGTGAGACAATACTTACATTAATTCTACGTGGTTGTCTTTGTTCGCAGTGAGACAATACTTATATTAATTCTACATGGTTGTCTTTGTTCGCAGTGAGACAATACTTATATTAATTCTACATGGTTGTCTTTGTTCGCAGTGAGACAATACTTACATTAATTCTACATGGTTGTCTTTGTTCGCAGTGAGACAATACTTACATTAATTCTACGTGGTTGTCTTTGTTCGCAGTGAGACAATACTTACATTAATTCTACGTGGTTGTCTTTGTTCGCAGTGAGACAATACTTACATTAATTCTACATGGTTGTCTTTGTTCGCAGTGAGACAATACTTACATTAATTCTACGTGGTTGTCTTTGTTCGCAGTGAGACAATACTTACATTAATTCTACATGGTTGTCTTTGTTCGCAGTGAGACAATACTTACATTAATTCTACGTGGTTGTCTTTGTTCGCAGTGAGACAATACTTACATTAATTCTACATGGTTGTCTTTGTTCGCAGTGAGACAATACTTACATTAATTCTACATGGTTGTCTTTGTTCGCAGTGAGACAATACTTACATTAATTCTACGTGGTTGTCTTTGTTCGCAGTGAGACAATACTTACATTAATTCTACATGGTTGTCTTTGTTCGCAGTGAGACAATACTTACATTAATTCTACGTGGTTGTCTTTGTTCGCAGTGAGACAATACTTACATTAATTCTACGTGGTTGTCTTTGTTCGCAGTGAGACAATACTTACATTAATTCTACGTGGTTGTCTTTGTTCGCAGTGAGACAATACTTACATTAATTCTACGTGGTTGTCTTTGTTCGCAGTGAGACAATACTTACATTAATTCTACGTGGTTGTCTTTGTTCGCAGTGAGACAATACTTACATTAATTCTACGTGGTTGTCTTTGTTCGCAGTGAGGTATTTCATAACCTTCTCAAGAGCACTGTCAGTTATGGGATAACCGTCTCGCTACAAACGGAGATCAACATCACACAGCTTAAATATTACCCAATCTTCTACTGTCTGTCCTTTATACGTTCAATAGGGCAAATCAGAAAAGTATCATATAATTGTTACATCTTTCAAACCTAAGTTTTAATAAGAGAAAGACAATAAAAAGAAGGATATTTTTATTCATGTCAACCTTCTGAAAGATTTTGCATACGAAAATATGGCTGTACTGTTATAATGTGTTATGCTTATGCCGATTTATTATTCAACATAAAAAGCATAGTACTAACAATTGATTTCGAATTAAAATTGATTACACATTTATACTCACATCTCAACAAATGTACGCAATTAATGTACCTCAAAGGCGAATTTCATTTCCTCCTTGCTAAGCCTGTGCTCTCCATCGATGCCCACCTTCAGGAAGAGGTGAATAGTTTTCAGATGCTCCTTCATGTACTTCAGGATTCGTAAGGGATCCACGTTGAACACGTTTTCGGGGTCGATCTCTCTGACCGGACCCTTGTGGAGAGGCAGGGATCTCTCGTAGTTCGTGAAGAACAGTCGCTCGTCCTGTATTTGCTTCAGAATTCCTTCAAACTCCTTGTCTACTACTAGACCCTGTACACCACCGAAGAAAAGCTTTAATAAATATCAGTTTGTATCCGCGTTTATTATATAGATGCATGTACTTAAATTTCGTCACAATATGCAGGAGCTAATCAGGGACCACTTTTTCCGCTTAAATTTGATTGAGAAGAGCCCTTCAAACGTAAAATAAAATCGGAAAGAGTCGTCTCTGATAAGCCTGTGTTAACTGCGCAGGTTAATATATAACAACAATTTACGGATATGCATAAAGCAACGTGTTCACAAGGCGATGCTTATATCCACCACTAATAAGAAGAAATTCAGTTGGTAAGGTAACATTTCACGTTTTCAATTAGTGTAATACTGTTATGGTTAAACTTGAAATGAAACTTTGTTATGCTTGGTGTTGAAAGTCATTTAGTAAAACATTTTGAATTGTTATCTCATAAATATGCTAATTCAAAGTTAGAATACATGTATATAACAACATAAAACAATATAAAATGTAAACATAAATAGGGACAACAAATATATTTATTAATCCTTAATAGATAATCAACAACGGAAATGCGAAATCGTCTTATTGAAACAACTATATTACATTTAATTAGAAACATAGTTTTAAATAGACAAACAACAACAGCCAAAAAAAAAACAACATCGACAACCACAGAGCTGAGATCAAAATCCAAGGTTTATCATTTTTTCTTACTCCAATCTTTAACGCAAGATGGCATAAGACGGCACACGTACCTGGAGGTCAAGCTCCATCAGGTTGCTCTCTTTCGCCTTCAGGATCTTGGCGAGCAAGACGCTCGTCATGGCAGCAGTTATGGGGTTTTCACCAAGCTGTCGTTATATGTATGTAGAGTCAACAAACCATAGTTTTTTCACATTTGCTTAATTTATGAAATAAAAGTTTACACTGACAGTGTCGTACTAGGTGTGTAAAAAATAATTTGCGGGTATGTTAATTGAAAACAAGTATGGTTAGTGATAACAGAATAGAGATTCATAATCGTTTCTTTTTCGCGACATTGTTTTTGCCATTAAATGATATAATGCAAACAACGCATTGGTTGCATACCTTAAGTACCACTAATGTTTTGTTCTTCTCTAGGCCCTTCATCAGTTCAAAGAGAGCTTGTTGATGTATTCGGTTGTTAGCCAGGTCGAGCGACTTTAGAGTTGTGTTATTTGCGAGGGCGTTCCCCATTGCTACACACCCTTCGTAACCAAACCCGTTCCAGCTCAGCACCAGCGTCTCTAGCCTAACATTGTTCTGTACAATGTATGACAGTCATTTCTTAATAAACAATACAGAAAGCTATTGTCGTTGTTAAATGTATAGACACACAAGTAATGTTAAATGAGATTGGTACGAAACTGAATAAGATTTTATTCAGTATCAACGCTTCCAAATTTAAGATTGTCTCTTACTGGTTTTCATCAAAGCCGTTTAAAAACAACGCCGTCTAATAAACTGTACAGACGTCCTTCAGGTTATATAATTGAAAGACATTCCATGTTACCGGATCATTGACATGAGGCCACTGGTCAAGGACTGGTCATCAATCCTACGCATACCTACCGCCAACCCTTTGGCAATGCCGATTGCTCCATTTCCTCGAATATGGTTCCAGCTGAGGTCAAGAAATTTCATTATCGTGTTTTCACCTGTAACACAAACATGTTTGTTCTAGTGCATCATGTATTTATGTTTCCTTTCAATTAAAAGGCCACATTTAAGAGAAATAAAAATACATACAATTAAATACATAATTAATTCCAGCATGGAAAAGTGTCGAAAGAGACCATTGTACGGCATTATTAACACATATTGTATCAATTAATGCCACGCTAAACCTTTGGTTGAATTTGATATCATATCACGTATTGTTTTGAGCAGTTTTCACATGAGCTGCTTTAGGCATGTCATGACATGTTTACATGAATGTGGACTATGATTTTTGTTCAGACGTTGCTAGACATTGGCTGGATTATTTTATATCGTATATTCAAAACTCTCCTTATTCAAATAACCTGCTCAAAGTAGCGACTCACTTATTGCTTTCCCCAACTGCACACCAGATTCGCTAAGTTTGTTCCCGCGAAGAATGAGGATTTCTAAACTGTTGCTGTTCTGCAATTGTATGACGCATGGTAAAATAATGAGCACTTGTTTTAAATTAAATAAAGTCTGTAAAACCACATGTTCGCGTCGTGTGATTTAATGTACATTTTGTATATGCTTTATAGCATCAAGTTGACGGAAACACGCATATTAATGTTGCACAAAGCCATTAACATTCATTTTAATACGCATGCCGAGTTAAATCAATGTTTTTCGTTTATTGACGCAACGCAGCTAGCTATTAATGATTATGTCAAGAGTGATTTAAGGTTAATGCAATAAAACACTTTAACAATGTTATTTAAATCAATTTAGTAAGAGGATTATCGTAATCGTTTTTGGACATTCGAAAGTCGTTTACAAATCATAACGCGTTAATTGCTAGATCAATCCGCTCGTTTAAAAACATCTAAATCCATTAAGGCAAAGTAATTTGTTTCCACTAACGTCTACAAAATATGGTAAGTAGGACATCAACACGTTTTTGTTCGTAACTTTTCTTTAATAAACACAAGTTATTTTTCACGATGATGCTCGATGAGAAGAAACTATTTGAAACATATATTTTAATGTAAAAATTCAATTTGCGAATATGATAGAATGTGGCAATGTTTTTCGAAAACACGAAGTCGAAAAGAAAAAAAAGTTAACATAAAATCTAGGGTATGTTGAGTTAGTTGGAACACAACACTCTAAAGCTTTTTGAAACATGCATGATATGTGGATGTGTGTAATGCACTCACTATTTTCCATTTTAAATGCGCAATGACTTGCATTTAACATATTATCCTTTAACTCTCTTACTTTAAAAAAAAATTCACTCACCTGAATAAGATCTGCAATGGCTTCATGACCAACGTCACCTATGTTATTATCTGCAAAAATAATAACCCGTTAATATTTGTCAAGACTTACTTTTTTCAAATCATTTAGCATTCACTAAAATACAAGAGAATGCAAACGGCATGAATAAGAATATAAAAATATGTCTGAGATACAAAACAGTATGCGCGGTTAATAGCCGTCAATAAAATGTACAACTTAATTTCACTTACTGCTTATGTCTAGTCTATGTATGGTTTGTACTTTGGTGATGAACCGTGTAAGAGCCGTCAGAGCGTGAGAACACAGTCCGCATCCACCGAGAGACTGTAACATACATTTGAATCGTGCTCTGTGAAAAGGGGTTTTAATACATGTGCGTGCAGTCCGCGCAGGCTAATCAGGGACGATAGTATCGGCTTTATGGTATTTTTCGTTCACAGAAAGTCTCTTTTTAGCAAACATCCATTTTGGCGAAAAGTGTCTTCCCTGATTAGCCTATGCGCACTGCACAGGCTTATCTGGGACGGAACTTTACGCATATTTATTACACCCACTTTTCTTAGAGCACGGCTCATTTGTAAATAAGAAATACAAATCTCAATCACGTTGATCGTTCTAACAAGTATCATCGATGTTGTTTCTAATACAGTCTTTATCATACTAATATAACAATACTATACAACGAGTAAAATTGCAGCAAAACAGAAATCAGAAATATCGAAAACATGATCTGGGTGGTATTCCATAAACATCTTAAGTGATTTCTTAAATAATTTCACTGAAGTTCAAAATTACAATGTTTTGTATTTCTTTACTAGGTAAGGAATCACATGTTTCTTTTTGGTATTCCTAAAATAACATTGACATAATGGTGTTATTTTGATATATTCTTGATGCGAAACCATTGCAATAGGAAATTAAACACTTAAGAAAAATTTCCAATTTAAGGATAATAATAAAATTGAACTTGAATGCTTCTGGAATACGACCCCTGCATCAGAATCTGCATCCAAAGAAACGAATGCGTTTTCAAGCAATTATTTCTTGTTTATTGCTTCCTTGGTTCGGAAAACTATTTGATTATAATTCTTAAAATCAACAATCTGTGGTTGACCAATTGCGACATATTGGTTGGCCAATGCCCACATAATGGTAGGCTAATTGCTTCATATGGTATTTCATCTTACCAGGTCTGTCAGAAACGAGTGAGTTTGCCCGAAGTCAGCCACAAACATGATTTGTGTGGTCGCCATGTTGTTGCCATCGAGCACGAGCGTCGTCAGGGCGTCACTCTCCCCCTGCTGATCATAACATAATACAATGATTTAAAAAAAAAGTCGACACCTAGCTTGTGGTTTTAGGGTAAACTGTATTTTGAGTCGAATGGCTTACGTAACGAATGCGCACTGAATAAAGGCGCATTGCGAAAAACGGGCTGAGAGAAAACGTTTCACAAATCAGCATTGAACTCCGAACATGCGACTTATTGACGACATTTCCGCTCTGTTGTCGTTTTTGATTCAAACAAATCTGTTCTAAAAAGATGTTACCAGAAAAAACTTTAAGATATAAAAATATATAATATATAAATCATTTGAGTAAAGCTATGGTTATCAAGCAACAAATCAACAACCATTCGAATAGTGTTATGGCGTGTCAAACGTTGCACAATTCAATGTTTTCATATGTATGCTGTATATTTGTATATATATGTTGTATATTTCCATTTGTGTGTGGTATCATTGCATATATATGTTGTATAAATTCGTATATATATGGTAAAATCCGATATATGTATTACATAACAAATATATATTGTATAATTTCATATTTATGTCCGATATTTTCATATAAATGTTCTTTAAGTTCATATATGTATGGAATAATTGATATATATGTGGTATAATTCTGATATTTGTGTTGTATAATTTTCAAAATATGTGTGTGTTATAAACTTGTATATTTGTGTGCAATAATTTCATATGTTTGTTGTAAAATTTTCATATATATGTTCTATAATTTGCATCATGGGAAATATTTTGAACAGGCTAGGCTGAAAAGCGGAGATGGCTAAATCCCGCGTAAAGGGCTTTATGTGGAAGGAAAAGGACTCATAAATATTAAAGCTGAAATTTCAATAATGTTGTATGGGTTATTTATTTATATAAGTAGTACATTTCTGTTGTATCTATTGGAAAATATTCAAAATAAAAGGCCCTTTCCGTTTATAGAAAACCCTGTCATTGGAAAGGGGCACTTCCCGCTATTCAATCATACCGATTTGAAAAAAAGGATTTCATCGGACGGAATCACAATCATCCTCGTGGAATGTAACCTCGGAGGTGAAGGTTTTTGCAGGAAACTTAACAAATACAATTTAATTAATATTTAAGTTATTAACAATTTTAGAACGATTTTAACATATCTTATGGCGGTATATGGTTTAGTAAACTTTACGAGAATCGATCGGAATTTGTTCGATCAGTTTATTTGTTAGAATTTCGTAAAAAAGTGCTTATCATGTGAGCGCCTTCGAGATGGAGAACGATAAGGTGTTTAAGTTAAAAAACATGTTAAATTAAAAATAGGGTCGAAAAAGCCCGGTAGATTTTGGTTCGAATAAGGCTGAAGCCGAATAGACCCAGGTATTAGGGATAATGGGCGCCTGTTTAATGTGAAAAATAGAACTCATCGTGACGGTTCATTCGTGAAGAAGACACATAGACGCACTTAACGCTCGAAAAAAACCATATCCGCTTTTTAGTCATACCCGTTAAAATTTTTCCCATGATGCAAATTATAGGACATATATATATGAAAATTGTACAACAAACATATGGAATTATTGCACACACATATGAAAGTTTAGAACACACAAATATTTTGAAAATTATGCCACACACATATCAGAATTATACCACATATATATCAAAATATTGCATACATATATGAACTTTTAGAACATATATATGAAAATATCGGACATATATATGAATTTATACAACATATATATGCAACTATACCAAAAACAAATGGCAATATAGAACATACATATTCAAATATACCACATACATATGGAAACATTGAATTTTGCAACGTTTGACACGCCATATAGTGTTGAACAAAATGCTGAATGGGAAACAAAAGTTACATTATGTGTCTTACATAAGAGTCCATGAACATGGATTCTACGTCGTAGGATCATCTAATATTAAAGGTCTCTTGTCTTTATTTACGAACACATCATAACTCTTAAGAATAAAGAGTATTTTCAGACATAGAGAAGTATGAAAACTTAGTTTTACTTTGTGTTTAAAAATACTTTTATGAAGGCTCATGCCAGAGATCGATACGCTAAACGATCAAACAAATTCATCGAAAACAATATCGTCAATGTGTATGCTATTTTAACAGTGTAATTTTTATAGTGATATCAAATCCGAAATCCAGAAAGATAAGATAACATTATCCGCAGTATTGTAGTTGCTCCTTTTGCATATGTTTTTCTAAAAAATTAAATCATCTTATTATAGTATTCAAGCTTTAGTCTATTTTCACACAGTTAATGATTTACTAGTACGTTGGAAAATATATGTATAAACCTCACTTCTAACCGACTGCAAAACTGTCATAAGTTGTGTCGGTGGTTTGTTGTTGTTGTTGTTGTTTTTGTTCCGAAACTACTGCGATTTCAATAAAAAAAACGTTTGATAAAATATTACTGATTACAGTTACCTGTTTATGGTTACTGTCGTTGATATAGTATTCCTGAAAATAAATAAGAAACACAAAACGTGGTAAAAAGAAAATGTATAAATAACTAAAATAAGGCATACATTACTTCAGGCCATGATAAGAAATAAGGACAAGTATTTCATGGTCTATGTTTACATATGGTTATATATATATTGTCAAGTTATATACTAGTAGTTCTGTACATGTTCGCTCTATTTAAACAATGGAGATACATATTGTTGACCATAAACAATAAAGCATAATTAAATGTTACGTTTTACGATTGAGTCAAATGTAAAAGTAAAGTATGTAAGCCTTAAAGTTACTATGAAAGGGACCTTTTCACAGATTTTTGTATTGAAGTTTGTCATCAAATGCTTTATATTGAAAACTGTAAAAATGGATTTAAAAAGTTCATGTAAAAAACAAGAATACAATTAAAGAAAGAAAAAAAAGTAACCCGCAACTGGGATCGAACCACAGACACACGGAGTAAAAAATGATGAATTTTATACTTTATATAAGCAATCCTCGCAGTGTTACAAAATGTAACGGCAACAACAGAACTATCTAAATTATTAAATTGTTTCGTGTTTCAATACTTTATAATGTTCATGTTTTTAAATCGTCAAACAAGCATATAATTGATATTTTAGAGCATGGTAAATGTTGAGTATTACTGTTTCCTCACAAATATGATAACTAAAACGAACATTTGCGAATCGGAAACGTTCTTTTTTAAATTTTGTCAATTTACAAAAACGTGAAAAGGTCCCTTTAATAATAACAGCTTTTTATCTTCATATATTCTTTCGATGAGTTGCTCTGATGAATGTGACAAATCATTAAAATTCAATTAAAATGACATTTCTAAAAAAATCGACCTTAGTCGGGCCAGTGGGAAGACAAGGAGAATTATTTCCGGATATTTTTATTTTTATTCTATCACTTATCTATCACTAACCAGTTATTTAAATTAATCGGGTATAACATCTACATTTTGTCATCAAAATAATTAGACGATTTACAATGAAGGCTTCAATGCCGTGAATTGTGGATAGATTAGGTTACAAAATGAAAAATTGAAACAGCTAATAGCGCATTATTATAAGAGGTCTTACAATTTTGATTAAATTGTATACAAGTGTCAATACACCTTATAACACTGCCTTAATCAAAGTTCTATGGGTAGGGTCGCGTTTCATGAAATAACACTTCACATGTAATCGAATACATCCCCTTTTATACCACAAAAATGAGTGTTTTGAACAAGTAAACACTCAATGGACAGTTACTGGATTTCAAACGTAAATATCGAGCTGTTATGTACTTTAAATAATTGCATATTTTAAACCAATAGCTTCTTCATTTTGTTGAACTGATTTTAAGGTTTGTGGAAGATAACTTTTGAAATGATGCATGAATTCACTTTGCATAATCATCGTTGTGCATACAAAGCTTTCTCTGCACTTAGAAATTCTAGTATCTTATGCTCGGTCAAGTATTGCTGTATGTTTTAGTAATTGTAATTATCAAAAATCAATAACGTTAAACCGCTTTTCCTATACCTGTTTTCGATTATTTATTTTCAATGTTATAAAACTTACGGTAAATAATTATTGTCATAAAAATAACACGTTTCAAATTGTATACACTATGCCGTATTTAATTGATAGCTATGTTCACCCTATTTTTGAATTATCATATCAGATAAATCGCCATTTCACTGAAACGGATAATAAATTTGTTGAATGAGATAATAAGCGGTAAGCATTTTATCCTGTCGCACATCTTGAGGTCCTTATAAATTACACTTTCTCACAGTTCGCATAGCTTATCAAGTTAATCTTATATCGACAGCACAGACAAACAACGCCAAATATCAGTTGGAAATATTATTTAATAGTTATGTCAATGGCGACCATCAGTACGGAGCATCAAATGCTCGATTGCGACTGATTAATTATTCACGTTAAATTACATCCGAAATGATTGTTTTTCGGATTGAAAATGATTGTTAACTCAAAAGAGACACGTCAGAATTGAAAGCTATGCATAGACGTCGCGGTTAAATGTCGTCTCAGTTACGGTATTTGACGCGGTAAAAGACGATTCACAAATGACAAGGCTCTCCATTGATGTCTTCGTTTACGTTCTTTAAGCCTTTGTTACAGCGATGTTATCCGTTATATTTATATTTTGAGGATTTATTGTATACCGTTCAGATGTAAAAAAAAAAACATTAACAATATAAAAAGTGAAAAAAAAATGATCATAAAAAGCATACCACGAGCGCGACAAAGAATGCCTTTATCTCCTTCGGACTCATGTTCAAGTTGCTGGCCGTGATGGTCCCTTTTCCTAGCTGTCTCGCCAGCTTCTGTATTGGTATCAGCTTGTACTTCTTGCAGATCTTCTTGTATGTTTTCACTCCGGCGTTCTCTCGTGGACTGGACCCTCTCAACGGGGCGGGGCGCCGAGAGGGCGAACTGCTTTCATCTGAACGACACGGACAAGCTTTAGTACGAACTAATGAGTTCTTTGAAACATTTTTTTGAAAACAAGCAATACGAACCATTGTATACTTTTTGTTCGTGTAGTAGGGCTAATTGTATAGGTCCGCATATCATCTATGACTACATACATGTACTTTATGTAAAAGTAAAGTGCGTTTTCTTTTTCAGTAAAATTCAAGCCACATATCAGAATTTTGTTGAAACGATTTAAAAAAAAAGTTTTGCACACCGATTGGTTTCGAAAAGGTTATCAATTTAAGGATCTACCATCACTGCTGTCAAAGAAGTGGTCGTCATCCAATCGAGACGTCCTCCCTTGGATCTGACTTAGTCGCGACCCAGTCTGGCGTACCGGAACTGTCAGGTCAAGGTGCGACAGTCGAGATGGTTGGCGACTTCCGGCCCCGTGCGTCTCGAAGGAGACCGTCGCGGTCCTACGAGGCAACAGAAGTGGTGGCGCGAGGCGGTTCGTCATGTTCAATACCTAAGCGTTAAAGGCCATATTATGAACACCGGTGAAATAAGATAAGTATTATGTTAAGGTGAAAATAAGCACTAAATAAAATCAATGACATGACAAATGTAATAAAATACTATAATATTTAACAACATAGAATACAGTAATATAAAATAAAATACGATAAAACAATACACAATTAACCTTTTTGATGTTGCTTCTATTACAACAACAAAAGCTATTCCTCAATATTTTATTTAAATCACACCACTTCCATGCACTTCTTCGACCGTATTTAACCTTGTGGCATTTAAACACAGGATACAATATTATGCACTGTAAATTATAAACAATAATATAATTGAAGTGTCAGAGCACTAGATAAAGAATCAAACTCAGTCTAATAATTCAATTTCTTCGATGCCCTACATCGTCTTTACTCCACGCCGAACTGGCTAAATAAGTAAACTCAATAAGGTCACCTAATCTGAGTTCGATTAACCGACTGCGAATGGAAGTCTTAACAGTGGCGTGTGACCTATCACCTTGAGATCATTTATTGCATAAAGCAATCGGGCTCTGGATTATCTAAATTCCATAATCTCATTTCAAACTTCATATACTCGCATTGTTTTAAGCTCTATGTACGTTATATACGGTTGACATGAGTTATGTATATTTTGCGTGACATGTATGGAAAATAAGTTTCAAGACATATACTTATTATCACCTTTATAAAATGAAAATTATTGAACTCAATAATGAATTGTATATTTGAAAAAAAAAACACTCCAAGGTATTATTCAGCATATGGTCGTTGAAAATATATCAGACGAACTGAAAAAAAGTATTCTGGATGTTATATCATGTTTTTCTTTTGCAATACGATTAGTCTTTAAGAAATACAATATTGAAAAATATTGTTTTCATCGCTTTTATTCTCTGAGATATTGCCAAAAACTCACTTACACTTTATTACACAAAACGCCATATTTTTGCAAATATGGAATATTTTTGCAAATATGGAAACACAATTACCGTAACTTTTTCTAATCATGTCTTTCTTCTATACATTACTTTGAAAAAAAATTGTTTGAAAAAGTTGTTACTATTGTAACCGATATAGAAAATAGTTTTTATATTTAACATCTTTTATTTGAACATTACAATATAACCTATTGAAACAATATTATCATACACTGAGAGTAATCATGATATTTGAATCTGAGTCTCTAAATGCCCATAAACACTCAGAATCTACGAATATTTCGTACAATATTTCGACAAATAAAGTTAACACATAAAAAATCAATGGTACTTATAATAACCAAAATTTAAACGCTAGATGTGGCCTGGTAACATAGATTTAACGCGATACAAAATGCTCGTTTTATTTTTGTGTCACAATATCTTCCATGCAAATTTCTAATTACATATATTTGGTGATAAACGTAAAGTTAATAATTAATTATGTCACGATACGTCATAAGCGTATCGTGATATATCGTGATACGGCAACACTGTATCGCGATATGTATCGCGATATTTTACAAAATGTATGTCTGTGAAGAAAACAACAGAATGACAGGTTTTACAACTTAATTGAACTCAATAATCTGAAAACACTGGTATCATTGTATGACTCGAAACTGTTATGAATAAGTACAATCATTTTCTGACTATAACCTGTCGAAAGGTTATCAACATAAGTTCCCACTCTGGTTTAATGTGGGCAGATGTGACGGTAATGTATGACATGCGAGTTCGGCTGGCCCATCCATCTGTGGTTGATGCAACTGTCTTCGCATTGGAGAGACAAGACTTAACTCGGACTGCTGTTTCTTGATAAATATTGGGAGCCAGTTTTTGAGAGAAGTATGTTCGGCCTGGCAAATTTACAGAAGTTTTTGCAGGAAAGGGATGTTGTGTTTAGTGTAGCAAGAAAACCCGCACTAGTTGAGCTGTGTTTGATTGCCAATAGTTTGGGTTTAGAGCTAGACCCTGATGGTTTGAAGGAAGACCGAACTGAAGTGTTCATTGCTAAACTAACGTGTGAAAGCCTGTGTCTACGAAATCCGTATCGGATTATTGGAACAGCTAACCTGTCGTTTGTGCCACATTTTTCTATTTTTGACATTTATAACCATCGTCTTGCGTTTAATGAGTTCGACCATGCAAAACTGCGGGACTATCACCATATGGAGGGTTACACCATGGCCAAGGACGGTTTCGTTGTGTATTTGGAATCTGTTCAGTATATAAAACACAGGTAGCGTAATGTCATACATTATATTTTTCTTAAGATTTTACATTTATGTGTGTAACTTTGTAACACTCGATCTTTGCCTTGGACTCGAACCTGAGACATTTCAGTCTCTTTGCAGGTGTTGTACACATTTAATGAGTTATCCAGTACACTTTAACTTGTGTAGCACAAACATCATGTATCAGTGTATATGTATCATTTGTATGCCTAACTCCTTAAAACCACAATTAAAATGGATGTCCGTTTTAATAGTATTTTATATCTGCATGTTATTAGTAAATAATGATCATTTCATTACCAATAATAATATGTTGACAAATTGTGGAGCTGTCATTACACATGTGATGTCATTCGGTATAGGTTATGTTGCCGTCAAGGCACATGTGAAACCCCTAACCATTGACAAGGACCCTGTTAGTAAGAAGGGATATTACGCATGTTAGATAATCCTCAAAACATGTGATGAAGGATCCATTCATTCTGCATACTGAACACGCAAAGGAGGGTAAGAAAATGTATTTCAGCCTTTTCCTACATCATTTATTTACAATAGTTGAGAAGGGTTATAGTAACATTTAAATTTAGAAAAATACAAATGACTGTATTTGCATTAAAGTGCACATACGCAGAATAATTATTAATTGCAAACTATTTAATAGTTTAATATACAATATTGGGCATTCAGAAAATTCTGTGTTTAAACATGTAATTATCCCAGCAAACTACTGAAAACAAAATATCACCATTTGTTAAATGCAAGCATTTTTATACTGTTTCTGTGGCTCAAAATATTTTACCCTTTTCCCCAAGAAAATTTTTCCAATTTGCTTAACATTTTCCCAATCAAAAAATTACAGCAGAAATTATTATTATATGTCATAAAGTAAAGTGAACAATTGCTTGGTTTGGTTTTAGGACAAGTGCCTCAAAATACTTAAAACAAATGTTTTATACTGTATTCACAACCTGTTTTATTTTATTTTTGGCTCATGTCTCATTTTTTTAAATAACATGATTGCATACGAATTAATTTATTCCAGAATTGACGGATGCTGTAGACATGTCGTAGCCACCCTATTTGAAGTACTAGACTTCATTGAAGATTTTAAAAGCACCAGCTGTACTTCAGGGCCGTGTTTGTGGGTACGCCGTGCATCTCAGGTGGATCAACTTGGGAAAGTTATATCTGCTGTTGAGATGGACACTTCAGTAACTGTTAACTCAAGGTATTAAATCAAAAATGCTGTTTAAAATAAATATTTCTGATTAAGAGTATTACAAAAGAAGACATAAGCTGATTAAATAAAGCAATTATTAATTAATTACATAAAAATACTAAGACCAAATGTAACACTGGTGGTATTTATATATTAATTATACCTAATTATATTGTTCCACGAGTGCGGGTTCGTTAATGTTCAGGAAGATTTAAGACATGTAAACCTTTTATAAGGTTGTTTTATACTTTATTATAGTGCTACATATTAAATATTCAATATTCAATGTTGAATTCCAGATATGAAGACAACCTGAAATTAATAATAACACAAATTATAGTAAAATAACATACATAATACTATGATGGTCATCTAGTGGCTTTTATACAAAGTTGCATAGAAAACCATATAATGATCAATATAAAACATACATATCCGCTTTTATAATACATTCATGACTTTAACAATATTTCAATATTCTTACCATTTATGGAATGGCTGCTTTACCCTCACACACTGATCTTACACACAGGATTCTCCGTGAAGATGTTAAGCTCTGCAAGTTTAATGCATGTGCTAATAAAGCATACAGAAATAGTGACTAAGATAGGAAAGAGCAATTATGAGAAGTGCTGCCATTTTGCCAAGTCGCGGAAACACATTACAAATTAATATAAATGCACAATATATTAGATAATTACTTGTACAACACAAATCAATTAGCAACAATCTTTATAAAAACACTATTGCAACCAAGAGACTTATACTCACCTCAAAGAAGCACGGCTCTTAAATTACATTTGAAAAAAACATGTCCTTCCAGCTCAACCCATGTAATACAACTGCCAGAGCGGGAAAGAAAACTTGCCCAACAGATTCAATGTACAGGAAAGAAAACAGGCTAAAAACAACTATGCACACAAGGGAGCCAACTTTTAAATAGAATTTGTGACTGGTTACACAAACTTTAATATTAAGACCAAATGTTAATGTTTTTGGCTGTTGTTTTGAATGATTTTTTTCACTAGGGTGTTCATGTACAAATTGTAATGGAAATTTATTGCATGCATAAGAAATATAAAGAATACCCGGTATGAGTTGAATATAGGGACGTTTATCTTGCAATGCTTCGATAAACTTCTCTATGTTAAACACTTATCGTTAAGAATAAGAAGTCTTTTTATCATTTTCTACGCTTTTGTTCAATTAAAGATAATAAAACACACTTAAGTCGAAAATCATTAAACGAGATTGCGACAAAAAACTAAATCACATAATTTTACTGCAAGTGTTTGCTTTATTCAACAGTGTGTATATAGCCCAGTTTATCCCATTTTGTCCAGGCTTTGTGAAGTTGGGAGGAAATATTGAATTAAATGTCAGTGACATTCTTGGTCCATTGCTGACTTTATAATTCAATGAACAACGTGCACCTCAGTTTTGTAGTCCAGGGATGTGTCATAAGAATTTGAGTTGGTTGAGCTGTAATAAAACGTGTATCCCGGAAAAAACTACTTTTGGAAAAAAACACTAATCTGCTGGTACAAATAAAGCTGACCCATTTATAATCCTTCAAAATCACAAACTGTATCAACCGTTATGATTTAAAGTAAGCTGTAAGCTATCATTGGTTGATATAATGGACCAGCGTTGTTTGTACCGGGGTGATTAGTCGGTTTTTCTAAACTCGTGCTTTTCCGGGATAAGTCTATTAGCACAGTGCTGTAGCATCTTGTAGCAAAATAATATATTTTTACAGCCGAGGAACTCCAGCTCCCATTTACTTGCCGCTACTTATCGACTTCCAAATTCCTGACCCTGATGTATTCTTCAACAAACTCAAGGAACTTCAACCTAGTGCATGTGCACAACGTGCCATATATGATTGCTCTAGTAGTTCCAGGCCACCACCACCACTTAAGTGTGCAACTCTTACAGAGAAAACTCAACAGTTTGTCCAGGATCATGAATGCGCTCACAGTTCTTGTAATTGTTCAAACATATTTGTACACTACACGTTAATGTACTCTTCTTTGGAGTGTGATGACATTGAGAAGTCCGCAAGAGGTCAATCCAAGAATGATAATTGGCATAACATGAGGAAAGGTCTATTGACTGCCTTAATTTTTCATAAAATTATTCATTCTAAGGATCCGGAAAAAACTGCCAATTCTGTACTTTTTGGAATTAAATTTGATAATACATATGTTCCTGATCCTATTAGTTTTGGACGTCGTTTTTACTACAAAGCTCGTGACATGTTTATTAAGGCACACCGCTTTAAGCATCGCCTTGGTAATCCCAAAGTTAGTGTTCCAGGATTGGTCATTTCAAAAGTAGATCCATTCTTGCATGTTCCCCAGATGGTGTTGTACATTGCAAACTATGTGAGAAATTTCTTTTGGAAATAACATGCTTGTTTAAATATAAACATTTTCATCCAAAAACTGCACTTAAGTTGTCAAAAATTTGCATTGAAAGTGAAAACAAGATTTTAAAAATGAGTCCTTCAGATGGGAGTTACTGGTATAGAAAACTGTGTATTAGTTGGATATACTCATAAAGGTATACATAGTGTGCAAGTTGAATTTGACTCTGCATTTTGAGAAGCAGCTAAGTGTTCTTTGTACAAGTTTTATCACGAGTCATACTTTCATGTTATGTTGAATAGTTTGCACTCAAAGAAGTAATGCTATAAACGTAGAAATCTAAAATGGAGTTTTTTTAGTTTGCAATGTACAACCCCATCTGGGGAACATGCAAGAATTATGTCTCTGTGTGAATATATTTGTTTTTAAATACCTCATGTCTTAATAGTCTAAAGGATTGATTATGCATCATTTAATGCTGATGTTTTTGTTTTAAATGTGCATGCTATTATTGTAAATGTCGGTTAATAGCTTTTCATAGCTAATGTTTCTTTGTTACACATATACCGACTTAAAATAAAATTTGATGTGATTTGATTTGAGTTTGTTGCTTACATCAACTGTTGTATACTGTTAAAATTACCAGTCAGTCAGTTTATATTCAGTTGTCCGATCTAAATAAGAATATTTTAAACTGTTATGTACTTCTATTACTTTATACTTTTTAGTGATTCCCAAACAGGTTAACAATCATTAATCATAATTATAATTAATTTTCCATTTTAATAGAACAAATGTGTATGGCAGTAAAAATACATATTTAAAAGATAGATAAATGAATGTCAAACATGAATATCTGATTATTGATAGGGATACTCAACTCGTATTATGTATAGACTCATTCTTTATTTATTTACACATACATATGAAAATAAAACATTTTATTTTCGAGTTTCCACTGTTTCACAGTATTTACTAACAGCAAGTTACCTTGTGAACTGATTTTAACATCGATACATAAACAACTTAATTGAATATTTGTTAACACTGCACAATAGATCAATGTGCAGGCTAGATGAAATAAAACAATACATCAATCTTATAGTCAATCTTTTCTGATGGTTCACTCAAATAAAACGTTACATTCTTGCTCTATTAATTAACAATATTTTTTCTAACAATCTTGTGTGAAATTTAATTTCCAAAAATTGCACATGTACTTATAATATCGAAAACTGTTGCATGTAATGTTTTCACTATACAGGATTACCTACTGTTGCCTTTTTGACATGTTTTTTTAATGGGTTTTCCCGCTGCACAACGCATAAAATATGGGATAGTTCCGAGCATAACTTTACGAACACTTCCCCTCAAATGGGCCCGTGGCGTAGTGGATATGGTGTCCGCCTAGATCTTCCCCAATAGACACCAAGTTCTGGTTCTAGTCCGCGGAAACGGACTCGAGAGCGTTTCAAATAAGCCTTAGGGTTTCGATGCAATCGAGCGTAAATACATAGGTTTTAACTAAATGGGCCCTTTTTCATCGAAAGGTGAACCTGTTAGCACTCTTATCTATATATTAGGTTTGTATACTTCTAAGGGATGCTGCTCTGTAAAAACAGCTCATAATCCACATATTATGTATGTAGTTAAGCAAGGCAAGGTTGGAGGTTACACAAAACTGCAACAATGGTTGTAATCTGGTGCAATAAGTACCTGAATTTTATTAAAAGGAACAATTCATGAAAGAATTTTAAAAGTTTGTATTCTTCTAATGGCTCTTTCTACATGAATTCTTACAGATTCTATTGACCGGGACCTATTAACAGCTTTGCTGCTTAAGCACTTGCCATGGGTAAAGGCAGGGATATTGAGGGTAGCTAGTTTAGGCAAAAGCAAATGTCTTATATTGAAACCTCTGTCTGCCATTATATCATCCCCTTCTTGTACATATTGTAAAAACTCACTATCCTGTACAATTTTTGCATCAGTAACTGAGTCTGTATATATTTTTGAAAGGAAAATTATTGTACCAGATGGAGAAATAGCTATACGCTGTTTAAAAGTATTTGAATGTTTGTAGCTGGACCAAGTTACTTTCTGTGCAGCAGGTCTTATCGGTTTTTGTATAAAATACTCTGTACAATCAATAATGGCTCTTGTTCGTGGGTATCTAGAAAAGGGCAGAGGGAGGTTTACTTTAACAATATCGCGGTGGGGCCACACAATTAAGGGTTTCAAACATTGGTGAAGCAGATTTGTCCAAGAAATAAAAATCCTGCTAATGTGACTTTTTGACAAACCAAAAAGATATTGTAAATGATCATAACCAAACCCCATTCTTATTTTAACAAGGCACTAATAATTCAACAAACAACACATCTTTGTTTTTTTTCCTCCCTTGAGTTTTCATTTTTCTGGGTATGTTCGTATATTTTCCATCCCAAAGCTTTATGCGTTGTGCAGCTAGAAAAGTCCATTAACAAAAACCATGTCAAAAGGGCAACAGTAGGTAATTCTGTATAGTGAAAACGTTTAGAATCTTTCTTTAAAATGTTGTTAATGAAATCATTAGCTATAGTATTATTACCAATGTCTTGATTAGTGAATGGTCTTGATCAGAAGCAACCAGATCATGGAAAAACGGCTAATTTTCCAGTTGGTTCAGATCATTACTGTCAGTCAAAGGTGCTGATGGTGAGTGCTGAGCAAAATTTAACTTTGTCTTCTTGGTGGTCCCGCGCTTGATTATTGGAGAGGCTCTTTCAACTGGGCGCTTGCGTGAAGATGATGTCGAATTAGATTCATACATGGCTGGAACAGGGTCAGTAGCACCAGGCAGGAAATGCTGAAACATAAATTAAATGAGTGGTCATAACAAGATCTAGCAAATAAAATTTTCTTTTTATGCTCATAGCATGTGCCAATTTTAACTTAGGGTCAGGAAAACAACTAGCATTAATGGCCACTTAAGTACAGTTTAAGTTCAGTATACAGTACAGTACAGATTGCAGTTGATTTGTTCAACAATTGATAACTTGTGACATAAAGGTTATGAACAAGAACCATACATGTCAGTTAGTGCCATGTTAGTTATTATTCATTTAAAACAAATGTAAATATATTTTTTAAATCCTTTTACTACTGGTATTCAAAATTGTTTTTTTTTTACCCAAATCATAACTTTACTCTTCACAACAATAGGGTTTACAAATATCTAGGTTCGAAAACGCTTGGTACGAATAAAGACATACAGAAGGCTGTAATATTTTATTTTAAATTCCGCTAAAATTCAAATTACACAAATAAAACTAATTAAACTATCACCTTCAAACATACGAAGTGATGCGGACGAATCATGTCCACTGATAAATCTTCGTGTGGTCTGCCGCAGTTCTTGACCCACAGTTTGCATCGTTCGATTGACGATTTTGGTTTGGGAAATGGATAGAAAAATACATCTTTCATATGTGGCCGGTCTTTGTATATTGTGTCACTTGTGCATTTTCCCCAGTTACACCGTTTGGTTACCATATTAAAATGGATAAGTCAGCGATTTGAAAAAAGTTAAGTGTATAAAACACACAAAAATTCGCGCCTCGCGTAGGTTTGTTTGTACCGGGATCACGTGACCTTAATATTGGAAAAACCCTAAAGCGGATTTCCGGGACTGACGTCTTTCCGCATGTCATCAATGATATATTTGTTTAATAGATCTAGTGATGCACATGGCTCAGGTGGAAATAAAGGGATATTTGGAACCAAATATACCGTCAAGGGTTTTCTGCTTTTTAGCAACAGGTTTTGTTTCATCCTCTTTATCTTTTGCCTTTGGCGCACTTGATTTAATAGCCCTGCTGAGAGTCGGATGACGGCGTTCTATGTGTGTTTTCAGATTTGAGGTACCTCCACCACTCGTTTTAACGTCCAGATTGCAATGGAAACAGAATACAACATATTCAACTAATTGATTTGACTGTGTATTAAGTTTCAGGCCAAAATGTTGCCAAATATCACTTTTCGCTTTCTCGTTTTTCACAATTTTATACTCATTGTTTTTGTTATATATAATATAATAAAGTCGAGATATACCGGTAACGTGTATAGATATAATATATACGCTCACACACACACACGCACGAACACCCGACAGAGAAGATGGCGGAAATAGTGGAGAATGAATTGCGGGATCATGTGACGTCACTTCCGTCGTATGTGAGAGACACAACCGACTTCCTAAACAAAATAACACAGATACAGCAGCCGTTACGAGACGGTACCATGAGAAGAGGCCCATGCTGCAGTAATTGAAGCTCTCAATCGGCGAGTGCAACCGGAAGTACCAACCAACGACATGATCACAATGATGGACACTGTTCTAAATAACAACACCATTTCATTCAATGGAGACCACTACATGCAAAATGAAGGAACTACTATAGGATCGCACTTAGGTATAAATTATGCATCGACCTACATGGGAGCCTGGGAGACAGAGTTATTTTCAAAATCAAATAAACATCCAATAGCCTATTTCCGGTTCGTTGATGATGTTTGGGGCTTGTGGACACATGGTTTGGAGGCACTTAAGACATTCCATGCGTTTGCAAATGAAATCCATCCACGAATACATCTAGAGCTCCGCTACTCCACAGAGCAGCTCGAATTCCTAGACACCATGACGTCTATTCGAAAAGGAAGGCTGGTTTCAGACCTAAACACCAAACCAACAGATCGGCACCTCTACCTGCACATGGGCTCATCAGATACCGAGTCTACGAAGAAGGCCATTCCGTACGGCTTAGGTGTAAGGCTGAAAAGAATATGTTCGGAAGAGACGGACTACACAAAACACAGAGATGAGATAAAAGAGCAACTACAGAAGCGAGGATACAATGGCCGATTCGTCGAGACAGAACGGAAGAAAGTTGATAGCAAGAAGCGAGAAGATCTGCTACGTACGAAAGTGCCTTCAAAAAGTACTTCCAGGGTACCGCTCGTTATCACTTTCTCCAGAGCGCTACCAAATGTCGGCCATATCCTCCGGAAACACCTGCCAACACTCCACACTTCAGATCATATGAAAAACGTATTTCCTGAACCCCCGTTAGCAGCATTCAGAAGAGACTGCAACCTTCAAGACATATTGGTTCATAAAAAACACAACCGGATGTTTTTCCGAGTTCCCAACAGGAGCGGACCTTGTGGGGCACAGAGGTGCGCAATCTGTCCATACATGATGGAGGCTGAAAAGTTCAGCGGCACCACCGGCAAAAGCTACAATGTGCGGAACGAGGTCACCTGCAAATCCACCAATGTAGTCTACGCTGTACACTGCGAACGGTGTAAGACCTTCGTATACGTAGGAGAAACGGGAGATACCCTGTACCAGCGACATCTTCTTAACCTGTCCCGGATACTGACTCGACACAACGACCCGGTAGCCGAGCACTTCTACACAAACGGCCACAGCGTCGCAGACTTTCGGATCATGGGTCTCGAAAAATTAAATGGAACCGACGAGTACCGGAAGACCATCGAACAACTTTGGAAGCGCAAACTGAGGACGTTCAAACCATATGGACTAAACACAAAAGACTAAAATTGGCGCGCCATGTAACGTGCGATAATATAACGTCACTTCCGCTAAAGATGATATGCGTATTCACAAATAAACGCCGCTGAAGAAGACCGAGAGGTCGAAAGCTACGGCAAATTTAATAAAAGCGTTTTATTATATATATATATATATATATTATGTTTCGCTTCGAAAGATAAAAGTTTGCGTGGCGCAGTGGTAGCGCTTAGAGATCAAGACGACACGGATTTGTATGCTTTTTTTCTTACTATAAAAATAAGTTAAATGTAATAAAAACATTTAAGTTTTTTAAGCAATCATATATAATGACATTTGTAGACATTCAAAAATCTGTTTACAATTCACTTAAAAACGTTGATGAGAACGATACTTTGATTAAATGATCGTAGTTCCACTTGTTTCATATATGCCATCATGCAAATAAATACAATTTATATATACCTTACACTTTTGCTAACTTTTTGCATACTCAGTTATGTATTTTTTTTGTACAAAGTGAATGTCGTCGTACTTGATTTTGAGAAAACATACTTTTTTCAATGTATTTATAAATGAGGTAGGCTACTTAAATAGTTGTAACGGATAAATAATTGTCTCGCAGAAGACTTCGAGTTTTTAGGGCTGTAATAACTTTAAACTTTGTGACGGCAAACATTTACCTTGCTATTGTGGGCGGTAAGTAAAGAGGGTCAAACTACATTATGTTGATATTAATCTTCAAATTATGTTGCATTTTATTTGAAATTATTTGAATAAGTTTTGAAAACTTCAGCATGTGTGCTCCAAAAACAGCGTGCATGCAATATTCTGCGTATGTTACTAAGTCTGTAAATATGACAAGAACAAACAACAACAACAACAACAACGAATTGTTCCTTTCTGCTTTAATGAACATAAAGCGATCGTAACAGTATCATGAATTTACAAACAGACCAAGAAATAAAAAAACAGATATAACGTTAACCTTAGCTTCCGAATGAAAAGTCGGTGTTAAATTGTTTTATGTTTTGTTTTGAATGTGATTCTATTTTATTGTTTAGTTGATTCTATAGTTATAAGACTTAAGTGCATTGATCTTAAACTCGATCAGAGCTTTTCATTCTATCAGTTACGGAATCGGCTTAGGGACACTCTTTGGGCAGGATCACATGCGACAAGTAAGCCGTGCAAAAAAACAAACAAGACGACATATGATATAAAGCATCTCCAATGCGAGATCGAATCCATCTCAAAAGGTTCAAGTGAAGTGAGCAACATTTCAGTAATCTCTTTCGTTTACATCACATCTGCTGAGCACAGAGAAACTTGACATCTAGCATGTACGACAAAGGGGATAAAATTGCCTACAAGGAACTCAAACCCTAACTGCAATGTACCCTTTGGAAACTTAACGCTTATTTAATATGTGTCACAGCTACTGTCCCTTTTCTGTGACAAGATACCCACTTGGAAGCAGTCCATGAACTTAATGTTATCAGGATTACAAGTGTTATAACTGCCCCTGCGTCTTATTGAATTCTAAACAAAGTGTAAACGAAATTATTAATTGCTCGATAATGCTACTACGCTTATGGAATAGTTTGCGGACGATTATTTTTTACACATTGCTTATAAATGTTTATTAGTAATGAGCACAACATAATGTGCAAGCATCGGCCCTATTTGTTTCTAATAAATAAAACAAAAAAACAATATAGCATTGTTACAATTATTGGTATTATGCATACGTATTTTTGTTTTATATGACAATTAAAAAAACACGACATACATACTGAACATCATAAACATATGATAATCAGCGTTGTTATGTTTCTTGTAACGAGGAAAGATGTCATGAAACGGAACACACTATTGCAAAACTACTTCCTGTTTCCATGGCAAAAATATGTTTTCAATAATGTGATCAGTATTTATCGGCTTATAAACAATGCATCTGATTTGTAAAAAAAACAACATTTCTTACTGACATTTTCGTGGTTTTCACCCTAAGCATTTTAATTCTTTGTTTATTTATCAACAAACTTAATTTCAGATTATATTCTATCTTCAAATATATATTTTTGGCGACAAAGTTTAATCTCAATCATAACTTTTTTCATCAATTAATAATTTTTAAATAACTTGATGGTAGTGATTGGAATGATGGGACGGATTTTACCCGCACACGAAACGGGTCCCTAATTCTAAGTTGAAGGTTTCAATTCAGAGCTAGGATATCACTCCCTAATCATTGGTCTTATGCATAACGTTTGCCAGCAAAGATGCTTCTACACATACCGTGACCGAATTAGATGTTACAGAGTACCATGCGCAAGATCCAAACCCAAGGTCAAAAATATGATTCAAGTCCATAGCTTTTAATTTTCATAATTTAAATTGTCCGTTGTTATCGGATACAAGAAAGCATTCAACTAAACATATGGTTTGTGTTGTATGGTGCAGTAGTCTTAAAGACCACATATTGATGTTATCAATGTAAACTCGTACCTTTATGAATTGCATAACTAAAATTTGTGTCTCTGTATCGAAGAACGAATTTCTAAATAGAGATTTTATAACAGTGTTCATATCTTTTGTCGACTCCTAAAACGGAAATCACGTGCAATTATTCACAGCTCTGGTTATGTCGATGTTATATTATATTTCTTCTTTTATCGTTTTCATCCATCAACGTTTTATCTGATTTGATTTGCTTTATAAAAATCGTGCAACCTCGGTTTAATAACGTGTTTTACACGACAAATAGCAAAGTAAAACGAACGCCAGAATAATATTTAATATTTAAACCTTTCAATTATGATGTACTACATCAATAAAACACTTTAGCTTACAGATCACATCGATGTTTCTTTTCTTTAAGATTTTTATTTATTGCAGAAAAAAATATGATATATATAAATGTCGTTCAAATAAAGCTAATAAACATATTGCCAACACCCAAATTCCACAATTTCCGCGTAGAAATATGAATTGTTCTGAGCATTATTCTATATACTGCTGCCATTACGCGACACTTGGTGAAGGTCGATTCATTTTTTTTTATTTCTATGATTTGTTCGCAGTTAGGCAAAAATGACAGTTTCCATAAACAATTGTCATCGATTCAAAACGAGTGTATGCAATATGTTGAAAAAATTATGAACATATGTTTTAAATAAAATGTCATTTATTGAAAATCATCAATCAAAAGCGTACAAATAATAACTAGTTTGTAACGCTTTTCATCGAAAATTGAAGTGAAACGTGTATAACCGATATATGTTTCTAAATACACCGGACATGTTGAAAGACTGTAAAATGGCAGCAATTTATCTTTTCACTCTAGAGGTCCCGGGTTTGATCCCCAAGACAGACGCATTTTTAATTTCATCATTTTTCTTGTTATTTTTATAATGTTAACATATTCTAAATATTACATTTTTGATGATGAAATAGTTGTATAACTTTGATTTTGTTTTAATACGAGAATAAGTGAATAAGTCCCTTCAAAGTTTTTATTTTTTATAGAAAATAGCATGAGTTACAAAAAAGAACACAAAAGACAAAACACAAGTGTCTGCCTTTAACCCGTACGAGAAGGTATATATTGCTAGTAGTTTGTAATTTCAAACGCGAATAAAAGATGTAAGTGTGCTGTAGCCGTTCCGGGTAGCTTATCTATACACTCTGGGTCAGGAGACGATTTATATAATAAATTTTGCCAATCTTGCGGAGTAATCCGGAGATAGCCGTTTCAAGATTGCTAATCTATCGTCAGCTTACTGAGTGGCTGTTCGTATTTTGCCTCTAACCGTGCACATTGCCTTTTCTTTATAGGTCATGTCTTTTAAACGAAAATGACGGTTTGCATATGAGCCTTCAAATAACGACGATCGTGCAATGGGATCTAGGCCACATTCTTCAGCTTCGTAAGTATTTAAATGCATAACGATACAACTATAAAAACAGTTTTAAAACGTACTTTCGAAGTTGGTATTGTGAGAAGCTAGTTAATATTTTAAAAAAGATCGATACTCATTATAAAGTGGTTGAAGGATATTTTTTCATAACTTAAGATTATGGTATGGGATTGTTTTTGAATGGAATGATCGCATATGCAAACATGTTATGCAAGATCGGTATTTATAAATAAATATATTTATTGAAATCGAAAGTAGAATAGGAAGCAAGCGATTTGTGTAGGCCTGAGCTCGATAAGCTATAAAGGCACGATTTTTTTTTTGCAGAGTGTACACTTTTTCATTATGACTATGAAGTCATGTATTTGCGAGCATTTTCCAGAAAAAAATGTCTCTTCATTTTGAGCCGGATTTCATACATTTGCGAAATCAATTATGCTCGTCTGTAGACAGCTAGTGTCACCCGAGCGCATTTGTAATTGAAGAGGTCAAAAAGTAGTACATAAACACATTGTCTATTTCACGAATACAGAAGTATTTTCCGGACGTTATGTTTGAATCGGTTGAAAATATGCAACGCGTGAAAAAAGCTTCTTTAATTTGTACAAGAAATCAAATAAATAATGTGCCAACAGTTCATATTAAAATTATAGCAATTTATCAAAAGATTAAATACTAAATAGAAATAGTAAGTAAGACGTCGGACAAAATAAGGTAACGTTTAAAGACGTTACGATGGACGTTACGAAATAATTAACGCAAACCAATGCAGTTGCCGTTTTTGAACATCGTGGCGGCTTATAAAAGGTTTCTTTAAGACTTTAAGGCTTAAAAAGTGGGTCGTGCATCGGGTTTTTATTGCACATTCGTACGCCTTGAACATTCCCCAGACGACAGTAGCATGCAATTAAGGCTATCACTATCAATGTTATGTTGTTGTTTTTTTACAAAAAACTGCATTCATATTCTTTAAATATCATTAAAATTCACCGGTACTTAATAATGCGTTAGTTATTTTGAAGCGAATAATACAATGCGGTAAGACGTTACGAAACACGGATATTTCAAACCTCCCGGAAAATGCTTATGTCGGGGAAGTGAAGGCTAAGCAGTAAAATTGTAACTTAATACATATCTTTCGGAAAAGAGGAAAATTTCATTGTTTTAATAATTGTGTATATTTATGACAAAACCAGATCGCCGTGACGTAATGGCTATGGTGCCCGTCAAGCGATCGGGAGGTCACGGGTTTGATCCCTACTGTTGGGGCGTTCTTTACTGGTTATATAGTATTTGTTCGACGAAATATAGGATTTTTCTTGGATTTTTCGTCAATGATAAGAAATATGTCATGAACAATGTACTGATATACAAATGTATCCTGAGTTCGTTGTCTACATGTCGATGTCAACAAAACAGAAGTTTGATGTGCGCATGTGCGATGCCCGAATTTGGGGATCAGTAAAGGGAGGCGAGTTCACATTGTACAGGAATATTTTCCGCACATACAAATTAAAAGATAAAATGATGCTTTTCTGATCTGAAACGGAATAATGACGTGAATATATTTACTTTACGGTGCAACCTGTCTTCTTATGCGTGTATAAACAGGGTTACGGTTTGTTTCCAGTAGCTTTGTTTACTAGAATATCCATATTCAATGTCTTCTTGTAAATTGATGACGCTCATCGCATTAATAAACCGGTGGTCTTTTTAAAGTCGATACTGAAAACACAGCCATTAATAAAAAAATGATGGAAAAAAAATCCAAACAGTGAATTTCTACAGGTGAATTTGAATTGTTCCCTTTTATGACTTTATGCAAGCAATTCCGATATCTGTACGCGACAAAGTGTGTCGAGCATCACACGTAAAAACTAAATTTAATGTAAATGATGTGTGTCTGTTGACCATATCAGTTTCTGTTTAAGTATAAGCTTCCAATAAAAGTAATTTAAATCTTCAGTATTGTAGCATAACATAGATCAGGACTTTTTACATGACTTCTTTTGCTTAGACTATCCCCCGCGAGTAGATCACATTTTACTGCGACGAAGTTAGTGAACATTTCAATTTTCAAGATTAATACCACGTTTTTTAATCCAGTTTTGTTAGGTACGATAAATCTGATAACTGCCGCATCAGCACAGAGAAAGAGTTGTTTACTTTATGCCAGAGGTTTCAGTTCTTCAACTATATTCATTCACAAATGGACACATAATGTGAATATCGTGTTAAATGGAATATTTTCAAAAGGAGCGTAAATAGAAATAAATTAATAAACAATTTTTGAATTATACATTTCGCGGAAGAGAATGTTCATGAATGATTAAAGTAGTCCACTATTTGCTGCGACTTAATCACGTGTAATTTTTGCGCAGCAAAGGTCATTCAAAATATGAGGCTATGAATAGAATGATGCGGGAAAATAAACTACTGCTGATCAACAAGTATAGTGGGCTATCGATAGTCCAATACACCATCACGCGTCTGTAACGTATCTTCTTTTATAGTGCTCGCTAGTACAGCAAGGTTAAATCCTATATGTCTGGGAAGCGTTCTTATGTTCTCAACATGTAGCGGCGATATCTCATATATTCTCAATGGCTCGGGTGATAGCAACGCAATAGTATACGGTTAAGTTTGTTTATATTTATAGTTCTCAATTTATAAAACGTTGAACATGAGTTCACCAATAACTACAGGAATACTATAGACATCGACAAAAATTCTTTATAATCGTTAAAACCGAATATAAAAAACAACTAAATATAACAGCACATATCTTTTAAAAAGATATTCGGCGTAAATGCTGACTTATAAATAAAGTTTGAAATTAACGTTTCTAAATTATTGAATTGAAAAAAAAAAGTTTACCTTTTTTTTCCACTTGTTAGTCGCATAATCACCGCATGTAATGTGTGTTATTATAGTCAAACCACACATAAGTGTAAGTAGATAAAATTTAACTACGGGAATTCACATCATATGTGTCCTCACATTGCTTATTATGATTTTATTTCTTCACCATCGAAATATATCGTATGTTAATATTTGATTAACACGCAGTTTTCTTTCGACACATTTAAATCACACTTTCATAGCCGCGTCATGCGAGAATGGGTCTTATGACGTTTCGGCCAGCGTAGCTCAAGCCCAATCTGTGCATTTGTGCAGTCTGGTCAGAGGCGATGCTGTTCGCTATAAAACCGCTCAAGGTGTTATGGGCTCAGTATGTATCTCCTGACCAGACTGAATGCGTAGGCAACACAACCTCACCCCTAACGTGACCATGACATACAACCCCACTTGAATAAGTTTTCGTCCATGAATATCGGGGTGATATATAATTAACCATGGGTCTCCGTAGGAGAACACTCAGGTAACGTCACGGTCCCACGTTTGGGCCAAATATCACAAGGTTAGAAAATTGTAAGGCAAGTCCGGGACTCGAATCCGGGACACCTCTCTAACAGGGCGAGAGCTCTCCCGAGCTAACCGGGCCGCCCTACAATTTTTTCCCTTACGTGAAGTCCTAAGTTCAGACCGTGACATACCCCCTTTCGATTTTTTATTCGTCATCGAATACAAGGTTTCGGGGTGTTATATAATTAAACATTGGCCTCCGTAGGAGTATACCCAGGTAACGTCACGGTCCCCCGTTGGGCGCCAAATGTCAGAGAGTGGGGAAAGTTGTCGGCCAGTTCGTGACTCGAACCCGGGACTCGTCGCTAACAGGTTTACAGGATCAAAGTGTCAACATATCCATAGCAGTCACTCAAATTAATGTTTGTGTTCAATCAAAAGGTTAAATGGTTATGTAGATTTATTAAGTTTTATTTTCATTCATATTTATGCCACCCATCGAAGAAGAGGGGGTATATTGTTTTTCACATGTCAGTCCGTCCGTCGGTCCGTCGGTCGGTTCGTCCACCAAATGGTTTCCGGATGATAACTCAAGAATGCTAAAGCCTAGGATTATGAAACTCCATAGGTACATTGATCATGACTTGCAGATGACCCCTATAGATTTTCAGGTCACTAGGTCAAAGGTCAAGGTCACAGTGACTCGAAACAGTTAAATGGTTTCCGGATGATAACTCAAGAACACTTAGGCCTAGGATCATGAAACTTCATAGGTACATTGATCATGACTGGCAGATGATCCCTGTTGATTTTCTGTTCACTAGGTCAAAGGTCAAGGTCACAGTGACTCAAAACAGTAAAATGGTTTCAGGATGATAACTCAAGAACGCTTAAGCCTAGGATCATGAAACTTCATAGGTACATTGATCATGACTGGCAGATGACCCCTATTTGATTTTCCGGTCACTAGGTCAAAGGTCAAGGTCAATAGGTCAAAGGTCAAGGTCACAGTGACTCGAAACAGTAAAATGGTTTCCGGATGATAACACAAGAATGCTTAGACCTAGGATCATGCAACTTCATAGGTACATTGATCATGACTAGCAGATGAACCCTATTGATGTTCAGATCACTAGGTCAAAGGTCATGTCACAGTGACTCGTAACAGTAAAATGGTTTCCGGATGATAACTCAAGAACGCTTAGGCCTAGGATCATGAAACTTCATAGGTATCTTGATCATGACTGGCTGATGACCCTTAAAGATTTTCAGGTCACTAGGTCAAAGGTCAAGGTCTACAGTGACTCAAAACAGTAAAATGGTTTCCAGATGATAACTCAATAACGCTTAGGTCTAGGATCATGAAACTTCATAGGCACATTGATCATGACTGGCAGATGACCCCAATTGATTTTCTGGTCACTAGGTCAAAGTTGAAGGTCACAGTGACTCAAAACAGTAAAATAGTTTCAAGATGATAACTCAAGAATGATTGCAACTAGGATCAAAACAACTTCGTAGGTACATTGATCATGGCTGGCAGAGGACCCCTATACATTTTGAGGTCACTTGGTCAAAGGTCAAGGTCACAGTGACTCGAAACTGTAAAATGGTTTCCGGATGATAACTCAAGAACGCTTAGGCCTAGAATCATGAAACTTCATAGGTTTATTGATCATGAATGGCAGATGACCCCTATTTATTTTCCGGTCACTAGGTCAAAGGTCAAGGTCACAGTGACTGGAAACAGTAAAATGGTTTCCGGATGATTACTCAAGAACGCTTAGGCCTAGGATCATGAAACTTCAAAGGTACATTGATCATGGCTGGCAGATGACCCCGATTTATGTTCAGGTCACTAGGTCAAAGGTCAAAGTCACAGTGACCTGTAGCAGTAAAATAGTTTCTATCCTATTCACACAATGGCTGCCACTACAACTGACAACCCATTTGGAGGGCATGCGTGTTTTACAAACAGCCCTTGTTTTTTTTACTTTTTGATTTAATCTTATAACTTAAACTGATTGGATAATGTAGAATCAGTTTTATATCGATATTCATTTTACAGAATCCATACATAATGTATTATTTGCCATACTGAAAGTTACATACCTCGTGTTGAGACATAAAATATCTTGAACACTTGTTGGAAATATTTAAAGCGAGTACAACATTTCTCGACGACATTAAATATAATTTAGTAACCTTGCTAATAGTGTATTCTCTTGTCTTAATTTCAGACGTCAGAAGCCAGAAACTGGAACACGGTTACAATTCCTGTACGACCTAGATGTAGACAAGTTTGAAAAACAAGCAGCCCGACTATATAATGCAAGCAAACAACTGTCTAAGTATCAACCAGAGATACACAAAAAACAAAAAAAGCAAAATATTGACAACTACACCAGTAAGCGTCTCGTGATATATAAGGATATTTATCAATCAGAGTTAGAGGAAGCGGAAAAGAGCTGTATGGCCATTACAAATGTACGTTCGTAGGGTGGATAAACGTTAAGACTTTATTATTTCTCTTTTTAATTCTTTTCAACTTTCATTCACATGAAGTGACAAAGCACATATCCAGGTTTGTGCTTATTTGTTAAGTTGGATGTTTTTGCCGTTTCCAAAAATATCTTAGTCATATCGCAGCGGTATGTTCACCAACAAAAACTTTATTTGCTCTGAAAACAATACATCCGTATACTGGAGTTAACTGGGTTAAAGTGAGGTTAGTTTGAACTTACTTCCATGAATGCATTTTTTCGCGTTTTTCGTGAAGGAGTGGCAGATATTTTCACCCGGTGTGCCACTAAATATTTATATTTCTTTCAAATAAATACGCCATTTCGGCTTTACGATGTTTGTGCTTCTCTCGTGTTGTTTACAGATAACGTCGGAATAGAAAAAAATTGAGCAATTGGATGTACACATATCATTTTCCCTTATAATACACAGCATTGGCGCACGCCTTACAGTCACGTTTAACTAAAAGCACGACTACATCATTTTCCCGTAAAACCTTCTAACATAGTTATGAGCTGTGTTTGTCATTTGAAAGTCAGGTCTCAAAAAATGCTTAAAAGGAAATCAGTCCCAAAAAGGGGGGTCACAACAATTTTGTCGGCAATAAATTAGTTATCAGAGATGAAACGGCATTGGGAAAATAAAATAATCGTGATTTATTTAATATTTTACTGTACACGTGCGTCAATACTGTGAATTATACTAGAACAAGATATTTGTGCATCTAATAACTCGAACGTCACGTAAGTAGACAACAGATATGTAGACGGTTTCCTTCAATTACCTTTTTTATACTGACGTCTACGATCTTGAAACAAACAAAAAAACGAGGAAATCACACACATGGTAGAGTCGAAAGGGCGTATTCGTTTAAAAGAAATTCACCACTACTCCTGCACGAAAAACACGAAAACGACGCCATCTTGGAATTAAGTTCCAACAAACCACGCTTAAATCCAGTAAGCTCCAGTTAACGCCCCCCCCCCCCCCCCCCCCCCGATATTGATGTGTTGTTTTAAGATAGAAACATGCAAAATTGACATAAAGGTCGTATATACATATATACATTTGATAACTTCATACTTATAATGCACTAATGAAATGTATATGCGATGTTAAAATGTAGCTACTTAAACCGATAGTGCAATGAAACTATTTTAGAAAGTGAATATTTGCGTATGTAGAAAAGTATTTAATAGTGTGTTTGATTGTTTTCAAATGATTATCTCGTGAGAAATAGTGTGATGGCTTTAATGTTCGTTTGAAAATTCATTTTAGTATAGTTTAGATCACGCCTATCGTAAGTCCTCAAAGTTAACTAGCAGAAAACGAATATACATTATTTGCAAAAAGAATAAGAAAATCCATCATGTTTGATTACAAGTAAATAAAGCTTGCAGAGTGACAATCGATTTATTTATGTTTGCCCACATGTCTCGGGAGGCGGAAAACGACAACGGGCGAGGCATGGTATGGTATTGCGCAAGGGGGGGTTAGAGGGTTAGGGTTAGGGTAAGTGTAAGGGGTCGGGTTAGGGTTTGGGTTAGCCTAAACCCTACCCTAACCCTAACCCGACCCCTAACCCTAACCCTTACTCTAACCCTTTTTTGGGGTTATCGCCCCTAACCATGCCTCGCCCGTTGTAGTTTTCCGCCTCCCACATGTCTCACATGGTTTATATTTAAATGTCCTTTCGATAAACATGTGGCTGATTCATTTGATGAGCTGCCAATTGTATTCAAATTTCGTATATTTTGTATCAATCAGGCAGAACAAAGATTTATTAAATTATTATCATAAATATGATTTAATTTATTTTAACCCGGTCCAGTATTAACATATCTGAAGACTCATTCATTCTATAGGATGCACGCTTAAAAGGAAAAATAAAAAAAATACCGATGTTTTGATAAAAAGTCCTGTATAATCTGTTCTTTGTATCTGCTGTTTCAATAGAAATCAAGGTTTAAAAATAAACTCAATCCGGTCGATTTGGGAGGCACGCGTTTTAAACCGTACATTGAAATTAAAAAAGTATTACTGTCATATTTTCATTATTCCTTGGTCAAGCTTCATGACACTTAATACAATGCTCGTTGAACTTTCCTTTTCCAAAACAAGATGACGATAGGTGCTAACAAAGAATTAAGGCGGAATGTAATTTTTTCTTTCAAATATGTGTGTATAGCTTGCTTTCATGAAATTTATTTAAATGTGTATGCTTTTCAATTGAAGCATGGCTTTAGATCTAAAATTCAAATTTGTGTAAAACTTTAACAACATTTGAATATAGGTAAAATTTCTTCTTGCGAGAAACCACTTATTTTATTTGAACATTTTGCAAGTAAGTAACAGTATTTATATCCATTTTAATATGAATACGGTTTCAAATGTGTACTCATTAATGATTCACGTATTTTTCCATTATAGCTTTTAAACCGGGATACACCGAAATCTGGAAAACTTGACAGGTATGTAAATATTTGATTTTTATGCAGTTTATAGGAAACATGATTGAATGTTTGAATGCGTTTGATATCGATTTCATTAAGTCAATCGAAATATCTATTATCGATTCGTTCAAATCATATAATTTAATTAGTTGAATTACTTTCATTAGTCAGTGTGTCGTCCTAAGCTTTGATGAATGCTCATGTCATTCTTTCACCAACTCTTCCGCAGGTGTTAGTATGAACACTGAGACCATATTTCATGGTAACAAGCATAGAGCAAACGCATTTTCTGTTTGGTTAATATTTTAGAATATTCATTTGGATATTAGGTACTTGTAAGAGGTTTAATGCTTTCACTATTTTCTGATTGATGTGTAGTAATTGCAATTGAAATTTCAGCGCCGCATTGAATTTCATTGAATATTTACCAAATGTCATTTATTGGAGTTTCTACTGTACCACCAATAGGCATAACCCTAAACGAATATGGCCTTATGGTTTGAATCGTCTTAAAACGAGCAAAGACAACGCATAATTTCAACTATTAACAATGCTGAAACGTTTTGGATGAAGTTAAAATGTCACGGTCACACAAATGAAGAGAACACATGTTTTTATTGCCAAGATGGAAAACAATGTTTCGCTTCTTAAAATATAAAACTAGAACAGAACGATGAGATGGAATCAAATAGAAATGATCCTGCTATGATGTCTGCTTGTATATTTATACTTGGCCTAATAATACTGATGAAGTCCCAAAGAAATGATAATAAACATTAGGAATTTTATGAATATCATACCGATTATTGACTATTGAGTGTTAATGCGTATTTATGTCTTGTAACAGTACTATCAAAATGTATTGCTATTACATTTTTCGAGTTTTATTGTCTCATTTGTTAAACTGTTACATGACATGCATACACACTATAGTTCAAATTAATTGATTAATACAAAAACTCCTTCTTGGCTACCAGAAACCTGCAGTGCGTTGCCCTCCTCCCATATTTTTTAAAATACTTTATCTGTTAGAATTAAATGAATATGGGTCAAATATGTGGATCATTATGATTTTAAGTTAATTGACATAAGAACTAGAACCATCTTCATCCATTCATGCGACTAAAAATGACATCTTTTAAATACTTAATAGCCCCACGCGAGAACGGGCTGAGAAGAAACAAAAACGTGAACATGCACAGTAAGTAAATTTTTATACCACCGTAGTTTTTTTTAAATCAAAATTATTTCTCCTTACTTAACTTTGTTAATATTTAAAAAAATGGCATGTGTTTATGAATGATTCTTTATTGAAATATAGTTACAATAACAATTACGTCTGCATTTAAAAAAAACTTGTTTTCGTTATGCAGAATTAAAATCATTTGTTGCAGCTGAATTTGTAGTAAACAAGTCAGGAATATTGTTTCCAATTATAATTTTGTAAACACGGATGATTATATATAATACAGCATGTGCTTATTCAAAATATCTTCAAACGTTGACCATTTTATTCAAGCAATGGTACAACAACGTATTTACATTCAAATAGGTGCTATAGACATGCTCTTAAATTTACGATTTTCAGGTTTAAATTATGTTTGCTGATGACCATTATAAAACTCAAAACACTATTTCTATTGCTTACAAGCATACATCTTACTTACCTTTGGACATATTTTATTTAACTCTGTCATTTAGGATTTTATATATAATAAGCAGCATGCTAGTTTGCTTACACCTAATAAAGGATACATCTGAAACAATATCTTAATATAACGAATGTAAATCAGTCTTTTGCAAAATGTATACCATAAACATTAATAAAAGCAAAATTGATATGGGCATATTGTCTTGCCGTTTTATTTAAGGAATTTCCAGATATTACTGTATTAAAATAAAAATTTGTTTCAACAAAAAATCTCATACACAAATGATCCACATGATTTAAAATGTGCAATACTCCAATTGATAGACTTGCAACAGGTCAGGCCATCATCGACAAACATGGTTTATAGAAACTTACTTCCCGTTAATTAACGATCTGAAATATTCATAATTATGCTTTTGTTTATTTCCAGATATGCGCAAGATACCACGAACCATGATTTGAATTTGATTAAATTTTAGATTTCTTTTTATATGGATGATATTTGCAACATTATTTTTAAAGAATGTTTATCTTTAACAGAATTTTTCTTCAATATCTTGTTCCCATCATTTAAATAAATAAGGAACATTTGCCCGAGCGAATTGTTGAGGTGCGGTTATCAGTTTCACTAGTAAATATAGTTCGATTGTTAGCACATACTATTATGTGTCCATGCTAGACTAGACTACTCTTCAAGGTTCAAAATATGTTATTATCAACAATTTGAAGTTTGAATCTTAACAATTCATGCTAACCAAGATTGAAACGAAATGCTTTTCACAAGAGTATAACTCAAAAGTGACTTGTATAACAAATACCTAAAACTAATAGCGGTAAAACCGCCATGTTCAGGTGTTGAATATTTTGTGTGTAATATTATTTAGTGGTTCTTTACTAAGTTTGTTCAAATTATGCCTTGGGGGTTAACACAGGTCTCGTTACAATGGTCACAAAATTCGTATAGACTTTTAGAGTATATAAATGTATAAAATATTCATCTCTAATACCGCAAAGGTCAGGGATTTAAAGCTTGGTACTAAGCATCGTTAAGTGGCCCTCTAGTGTCTCGTGGGTAAAGTCTTCGTACGCGCCATGGGTAACGTGCTGTTAGCATACAAATCTGGTTAATATAATAAATAAATGCTTCTTCTCTAAAACCCAAAGTCAAAGAGCTTTGATATTTGTCAAGTTGTTTTACGATCATGTCCTGGGGTCAAAACCTGACATGCCCCATAAGCAATGTGATTTGTGTAGCAAGATAACTAAAAATTTTCTTCTTTACGACCAATTACTTGATACTTGGTATGTGACATTAGGCAGCGGTCTCGTACAAATATTGGTTAACAAAATTGCTTTCAAAAATACACATATCCTTTAATTTACTTATTATAGGGACTATTGCATTAATTTGTGTATAATTGTTTCTTGAATGGTGTGCAACTAAGAAACGCCGAAAAGGACACGCAGTTCTGCTCGTGTACATAGCGAGATACACTGTAGATAGACAGAGAAATAAATTATGGGGGATTTTAAATATTAACAGTATGTAAAGGTTTGATTGTTGTTTGCTTCAGAGATTCTAGAGATCGTTCATGGGAGGTGACAATGTGGAGAGAAAAGCATAAAAAAGCGGAAGAGGACAGGGATGAATACGTTGCATTGTAAACGTTGGCGAATCGAACAATTCATACAAAATAATAAGTCTTGTAATTGATAGATATTGTCGTTAATCAGTTTTCAGCAGATTAATCCTCATAACTCTTTTGATGATATATAAGCAACATATAAGCTTATAAAAGGCAAAATAAAACAAAAATATCATGTAAAACGACACTGTAAATACGTTTAATTTATTCCATTTATTTAGATAAATCATTAATGCATTTTTGCATTTTAAACGTTCCATTGTTTTATAGGTACATCAGTTTGAAAGATCAAGTTGAACGTCTAAATCAAGACCTGGCTCGACTTAAGGAAGACAATGCAAAGTATTTGTAATTTTGATTGTTACATATCTATCCTCATGTTCATATAGCAGTATAATTGTGTCTATATAACATGAAATGTCAAAGTAAAATGTCATCATACATCCACACTTGTACAGGTTACGGATGAGAATGTCCGAACGTGAAAAGGAAATTAGAGATTTGCAAAGCGACAACGCAAGTCGCTTACGAAACTATCGGAAGGAAAAGGCAGAGAAAGATGAGGCATTGACAAGGTTAATTTTACAATATATAGTTAACTTCAGTGACTTAATACTTTGAATGTAGCGATGCACTGTTGATTTATTGTCATTTTACTGGACGGTAGATATCAGTTTTATTTAATTTTGAAAAAAAAATACACACAAAATGCATATTTTCTCTTAGTTACCCATTATTATTCGGAAAATGAGCAAATTAGTAAAAAAAAGTGAAATATTAATTTATGAAACTTAAAAAACAACTTGTTTATAATTGACTTTAGCTTAAGTGCCGTGAGGAAAACATTCTTAGATGATAAACCGAACATCGCTTACCTGATTGACGTGAACAGGCCAACCAAGATTGCTGAACAATTGAGCGAGCTTTATGACAACGAGTGGACTGATGCGTTTGACAGTTTAGAGAAAAGGCATCCTGGCATAGATAGTGTACAGAAACTTGTTAACATATTAAAGGTTAGATTTTCTTTTGTTGACATGCTTTCTATAAAATTACTTTCCGATATGGTTTTATTTTAAATTAACGGTGAAAATTACTGGGTATGTTTACTTTTCTCACACATCAGCTTCTCGGTCAAAGTTTAAGTTGAAAAATCGTTGTAAATGGTCAAGAGTTTTAGCTTTTGCTCTGTATTGTTTATAGTCCTTGAGAATGTAAATATAATTGCGGATCGTTATGTCCCATGCATTGGTTGTCGGTAAATAGTCAAAATACAGTGCAAGTGCATGGATAAAGTAAATTAATTTTTGTCTGCGCTGTTTTATCTTATACATATTTTGATGATTTCCAATTATTATTCATCATGAATAGACATTGTGAAACTAGCAATTTACGTTACAATTCAAAGTTAAAAATCGTCAATTATTGTTTTTGCTCTTCTCTCTGTTATTTATTATATAAATTATGTGTACATGGTGATCTTTGAAATTATATATATTTTTTATTTTGTATTAAATGCGGCTTATACCGAAATCAACAAATATGATTTGTATATAAAAAATTTTATACTAGGTTATTTATGAACAATGCCTTGAGATGGCATGGGAGGATTTCTTTCCACGCGTTCAATATGCAATAGATTTACCAGCTAAAGTTTTACAGGTACGAGCTACGTATAGAGTTCAACAATGGTGATTCATAATATGCCATATATTTGTTAAAGCATTAATCAACCATCTTACTGTGCACATGTATGTCCGAACGAATGCATTTTACTGTAATACGTGCTTGACTGTAATTGTACAGCACAAAAACACCACATTTATATGCACACTTTGTGATAATCTTCAAATGCAATGATTGAATTACTTACATGCAATCATTTCTTTTTGTCTAGGAATTCAAGCCTTTTACGCGCTTAGAATATGAAGTTGCCCTTACGAAAGAAATGAAGCAGTATATAACAGAGTTCAGGAAACGCAGAGTCCATATTAATCTTCCTATTATACAAAGAGTAAGTATTATTTAAACCCATACGTGTATTTTAGTAAACAGATAACTTTACCGTTACAAGAATCATTGTAATATGGTCAACATTTAGCGTTATGACTTAAAGGTAGGACCTATTGTGCAAGCACTCAAATGGGAATACATCAATCACAAATGTATCGTTTGCACTTTTTGTTAAATATAAATTTATGCAGCCAATTATCGGCAATACAGGCATATTAATTTAAAGGTCGTGTACCAAAACTTCATGAACACTTAATTTATGTTTTCTCCACATCCGAACGTTAACTAACATTAGACAAATACGGTTTCGTTACTTTAATCTAAGTAAGTCGCAGTTAAAATGTATACTTGTATGAAAATGCGAATGAATGGTTACGGTGTGTATTTTATAATTGTATATATGTATACATGTATATATACTGATTAAATTTGTAGTTGCTAGTGCCCAAAAATGGTGACTCTGATGAGCTGCGTCCCTACTACAACAAGTGTGTAGAGGTGTGCTGGCTGGCCGCGGTCCAGGATCCACCTCTGTTCATGAACTTCAACCCGGGAGCGAAGTTTGACACAACGCTGTTCAAGGACTACACCACCAGAGGCCCGTATGTGGAGTTCTTGGTAAGCACATTGTCAAGTTCAAATTTGTTTATAAGAGAATTCAAATTCTCTCTCCCATTCTCTTTCTGTGACGGGTTGAAGCTGTTAATCACTGATATTTATAAGTACCGCTGAGGCCAACTAGAACCGGTTTTAGCATATACAAGAGATTTCAATACCAAACCTCCTCAGGTATGGCCTGCACTCTATCTCCACAAAGATGGACCACTTCTGAGCAAAGGGGTAGCACAAGGAACACTGCAATCTCGAGGCGTTCAAGGTTACACTACACAAGATAGTGTCGGTGGAAGAAGAGCTGCTGATCGACCAGAATCAGTGTTGAGTAGCAGTACTTTATTAAATCAACAATTAACCAATCTCTCTCTCTCTATTTTCACTCTGAAATAGTGTAGGTCCTTGTTGATTTAGCAGCCACCCATTACGCATACACTTTGTAACGGAAGTATCTATAAAAAACTTTTTTTCGAATACGGATCAGTCATGAACTATTTACCAAACATATTAAGTCATTAAGATCAAATGTAAGCATGCATTTTCAACTCGATTAGCTTCGTGAAAACGTCAATTTTCGGCACATTTTATGTTAAGTACAACGCATCAATAACTATTGTTCCTTATATTATTGTCTGATTCCTAAGGTCGTGTCTGGGTGCTTTTTTTTTAAATTGTGGTTTAAGAATTAAACAAGAGCAACGTGTTCTGTCCTTATAAAATGTTCTTACTAAATAAATTTTAAAGAACGTAACATGCATCATTCGTAGAACATGCGTATATTTCTAGTTCCGCCCGCTCAATTTTTTGCCTTGTTTTCATTTTCGCATGAGAACGTAAGAATTTGATCCAAATAAGATGTTGCTTTGTTTGCAGACTCCTTTAATCGTAGATATGTTAATATTGCCAGGTCATTCCCTCCAGTGACGTTTCTAGGAGTTTTTAAGAAACGATTTCTGTCCACGTTTTACCTCTTTCACAAATGATTCTTAAAGGATGTAATTTTTATACGAAGCATCCCTTTGAAAAAAACAACAACATGACATTTTCAAACTAATGTTACGAACTTTAATGAAACTTAATATTAATATTATAATATATTATAATTATGCTAAATATAAGATTTTTCGTACAAGATGGACATGAGCATATTGTCTTTTTGTTGTGCTCATCTGAAAATTTCTGAGGATAATTTAAAGCTCTTTAAACGATAACTTGTTTTCTCTTCAAATCTCGTACATGCATGAATTACATTATATAATTGTTTTCTTGAAACACCCCTTTAATGTAGATATGCACAATGTCAGGTCAAACATCGACAACTTTTTTCAGAACGTAAGTGCCCTTTGATTGATTATCTGACACACTCATATGATTTTGTAAACAGCGTTTAATTAAACAGTACGGTACATGGAAAGAGCGCACTGTTTGGGAGCATACAATAGTTTTACTGATACTTTTGTTGAGGAGTTATTATCATGTCATTAAATAACAATGTGTACATTTAAATAAATAAGTAAACGGAATATAGGGCGCATTATAATTTAAAAACAAATTATATTAATTAAGCACACATGTGGCCCTTTACAAAACAACATTTTAACATCCAAGCTGAACACAAAACAAACAATGCACGCATTTGTGTACTTTAAAGCGTAAGCTTCTTCAACTTGTAAAAATCGCACCTTGAAACAAAATTTATGTTACATTGCTGTGATTAATTTCTTAAAATCAATTTGACGTTAAGAATATGTGTAAACATGCAAGTCGTACTCATAGCAGCCAAAAAGAAAGAATACCATACGTTTAAAGATTCATCCGAATTAACCTTTGCAGTTGGCTCAAACGACATCTCAACATGCAAATCGTCAATAATATTATAATTATAAACAAAAGCACTGTTTTTATACTTTATAGACTGAGTTTGCTATTCAAGAGATCGTTTAACTTCTGGCTGTTTTACCACAGGGTCGTTTCAATTGTATTCCTTGACTGTGCATTCTATTTCTATAATAATGTTATAAACATTGTTGTGGTCAGTGTATGTTTGCCGTCTGGCGCTGTGCATCGCGTTTTGTTTTATATCGTTTTCACTCAATGCGCAATAATTTTGATTTTGATTTAACTTTGCAATAGTGTTATTTTTGACCGGGTCTACGACGAGTTCCAATTAAGGCCACCAGGTCAAATAAATAACGGCGTTTTCTACTACTAACATTGTAAATAGGAAATATCGATACTGTAACGAAGACATTGTTTCACATTTTGTAAGTGCTTCCATAATCGATAGTTGTTTTATTCAGAGATTCTAGAGATCATTCATGGGAGGTGACAATATGGAGAGAAAGGCATAAAAAAGCGGAAGAGGACAGGGATAGAAACATGACATTGTAAATGTTGGCGATTCGAACAGTTTATACAAAATGATAAGTTGTTAAGTTAAAAAATATTTATGTTATGCAAATTTCAGCAGATTAATCTGTAATTAGTATAATTTCACAATTTATATTATTATACAGTTATTGTTAATTTAGAGAAAATAAAAATAATAATAAGCCATGAACACCGAAAAAACAGGTAAAACAACGTAAAAATGTATTTAATAAATTTTGATAAATAAGTAATGCGTTATAGCATTTAGACATTTAAATCAAATTATAGGTACCTCAGTTTGAAAGATCAAGTTGAACGTTTGCAAAAAGGCCAGGATGATCTAAAGGGAGAAAAAGCTAAGTATGTATAATTTATTTTGCTATGTTTCTAAACGCATGTTATCATTAAATTGCATCAAAATAACATATATTTTCAAAGTAAAATGTACTTAAGTATTCATAATTGTGCATGTACAGGTTGCGACAGGAACTGTCAGAGCGGGAAAAGGAAATCAAATATTTGCAAAGTGAAAATGCAAGTCTTTTGCAAAATTATAAACAAGAAAAAGCTGACAAAGACGATGCACTCACCAGGTATATTCTACTTTGTTAATTGTACGTCATATTTGAATCACCCACACACTATTTGGTGTTTTAAGACCTGATTCTTGGGTATTTGTTTAATTGTCTTATGTAATTGATAACATGACACTAGCTAAGTTGGTAGAGAGCTGGGCTACAAATGCGTGTATCTGGGGTTCGATTCCCGACCGGAAACATTCGGATTGGTTATAAAAGTATTTCTTCGTCTATTTACTGCCCCAATCCCGCTATCTCAGATTAAAGCTGGTCAGTTGTAAATTACTGGCATATGTATATGTACTTGCTATTAGTAAACCAGCTAACCCTTGAAAATTGTAACTGGGCAACACCGTATAATGTTGAAAATATGTTCATGAAGTATTTTGTATAACTGTGCAAGAAATAGAGCTTTTAAGGCGTTGCACAAGAACGTTAACCGGTAATTTATAAATACAAAGAGGGCATAATTACTAATTAATGGCAGGTGAGAGTAATATCAGTTACTCTGTGACCTCATATTATAACCCCGGACTGTAATTTGTTATAAATACATGCAGAAGTATTACTATTTTTTGCAAGAAAACATTAAAGAATTGAAATAAGCCGACCACGACGAACAGGTGAGTCGAAATGTCGAACGTTTCGATGAATTTAAGATCTAAAATATTGTACGTGATATTTGAATATAAATACAAGTTCTAAATATATGTGCGTATAGACCTGCAGCTATATGAATTTAGATTATGCTCCGTTTCAACAATGAAAACCCGTGATAATAATCCGAACATCCCTGACCTGAGTGACGTGAATAGGCCAACCAAGATTGCTGAGAAGATGAGCGAACTGTATGACAACGAGTGGACTGATGCATTTGACAGTTTGGAGAAGAGTAATCCTGGATTGGATATAGAAAAGACCCTGCTGGATATCTTAAAAGTAATGAACAATTCCTGAGAATGTATCAATGCGTGAAATATCATGTCCAAAAACAGTCAATTGAAAACCATGATACATGATTCTAATTATTAATTATAAATATTAAATGCAAACTGATGTATTTGTTATTATTTCAGACAATCAATTCAAAGTGCCAAGAGATGAGCCGCTGGCAGGTTTTCATTCAACAAGTTCAATCGGCAATAGAGCTACCAGCCAAAGTTTTAAAGGTAATACTTTTAAAAGATCAAAATGCAAAATGAACATGATATACATGTTGAATTAATAAGAGATAACTGATACTATTAGTTTACCGCATTACATCATATTGTGGAGTTGTGTGTCCATAATTACGTGACAAAAACGCACAGGGATCGCCTACGTGGCAATATTGCATTCAAATGCATGTTGTTGATTTTCAGAGATGTAAACCTGTTTCAAGTAATTAATATTAAGTTTATGTTTTGAGCATGGAGAATTTATAATAACCGTTATTGGAAAAATGGATAAAACTGAATTGCTGCGAACACTCTTTTTCAACATCGGGTAGACGTCTGTTTTTTTGTGTGAAGAACACATGGTAATGTGTATACAGTTTTGTACAAGCCAAAACGAACTTTGTCTGCTGATCATGTTTAGCATAAAAGCAACAATTTAGATGTAGATCTATTAAAATACATTAACTACACACTGTATATAAGCACACGTTGAGGTACGAAACGTGTCGTGCAAAGCATAAAGCTTTAACATTTATTTAGTACTGATAACTTTTAGATATGAGAATGTTCTTCATTGTAAACATTTGCCAGTTTGAGTGCATTAATTTTTTTTACAGAACTGTGCATTAGGATTGTGTCTGTGTATGCCTTATAAAATGCAAAACGTTTCTTTGTCTGATAAGTGCAAATCGACGCAGTAAATATCCCTCTTTTTAAAACATATCATCATAGCTGTTGTTCAGATTCGATTTACATTTGTCTTGCTTGTTGTGACAACTGGCATGATGCAACTATACATAAGCTCATCAGAAAACGAAGTGTTGAAGGTGAGCTAATTTGGTTGGTCTATGTTCGGCGTCCGTCATCGTGCTAAATTTGATCAAAATGTTTATGTTTTCATGTTTGAATCTGGATCAAATGTGTGTTTAAATGCTAGGTTTTACTGTGCTAAAACTTGGTCAGAATGTTCATGTTGAAAATATCAATGCAATCTTTGAATCTGTGTCAAAGAGCACCAATTCTTCAACATTTAGTCTAGCTTCAAATCAGGAAAAAGATATAGGTCCACCATGGCCATAATGTTTGGTTGTGTTTCCAGAAAACAAAACCCGATGTTTGGTCCAACACCGTTTACCTACCGACAGATCTGCAGCAGACGATAAAACACCTTAGGAAATTAAAAGCTCCCTCTGTTTTACATATTATACAATCAGTATGTATTTTAAAAACTAGTTTGTTACTGTCATTTATTTATTTCGAAGAATACCACGGTACGATTTATAAATGTATAGGAAGTCATACATTGAGACACTCAAAAATTGTCATAGTTATCATAAAAAAAAGAAATCATTACAAAAATAGTGTTATTATATGCAAAACAACTTGAATATGTTTAATGTATAGATATCATGTTAAGTTCCTTTCATGTCGATACATTACCTTTTTGTTTGCACTGCTTGAATAAACGAGTGGTGTTTTGCAATCTCCCATCCTCTTGTTGGATGAAGTTGAACCTTCTTCAGTAACATTTTGCTGATAGTATTTGATAGGAGTATCATTATCGTTCTCCGTGTTTTTATGCTAAATTCAGTACATGCCATTTACATTTTTATGGAAGATATTTCTTGGTATTTCTTCAAATTAAAATGAAGCGTACTCCGGAATGATAGGTAGTTAAGATTGTATGTTTAGTTTTGTTCGCTACTCGCCTTTTGTATATGGTACAGTATAATAAACGATGGCATAAGGAACACAAACTAATCGTCATATCAAATGAATTTAATTAAATATAGTGTCCCCTAATGTGAGTGCTAATGGAAATATTTAACTGACCTTTGTCAATATCACCTCATTACAAAATTACACATAGTGTGTATACTCACGTAGACTTCAATAAAAAAATAGGAATATTTCGTAATAAAATCGATTTATAGATGAAATTACGCGAACACAGTGAGTGCATTGGGTTTTGTACTATCTAGAAAGAGATACAAAGTTTTGCGATTTGAAAATTTTATCGCCTACAGACACTGGTTCCATACAATGTTGAGTCCGACAAGTTGCGTGCCTACTACAACAGGTGTGTGGAGGTGTGCTGGCTGGCCGCGGTCCAGGATCCGCCTCTGTTCATGAACTTCAATCCGGGAGACAAGTTTGACACAACGCTGTTCAAGGACTACACCGAAAGAGGCCCTTTTGTGGAGTTCTTGGTAAGCTTGGATATAAGCAATGTTGATAGGCACATTAGTTACTGTGAGAATATTCCTGCATGAAAACGGTACTAGCAAATCTAATATTCGCTAAGTTTCATAACATAGACATGTTATGGATCAGGGGAGACATACCTATTGTATTTAAATTTGACTTAAGACGTTTCACAATATATTTTTTATGTTTTCCAATTTTAGCATTACACTGTATAATCATTTTTAAAGATTTTGCTTTTAGTTTTTTGATACGTTTTTGTGTTATTATTATCGTGAGTTTGGGTTGATCAATTGTAAGCGAATGTACAACGATTAACAAATACATTCAAGTTCTAAGCAACTGTAAAAAAATGATATACTTGGGGATAACCGTCGCATGACATTAAATATGAATATCGGCATTGATTAAAGGTATATACATATGTACCGTTTTAAGCTTAAAAATATGTTCATGTTTTAAATAAGGTGTGGCCTTCCCTACATCTGCATGATAAAGGCCCTCTGTTGAGCAAAGGCGTGGCGCAAGGGAGCGTTGAAAGTCCAGTGTCTGAAGAGCAGGGATTTATCATGAAAGTTAAAGAACGTTCGTCTTTAGGGCAACGGGTCTTTTCGCAACCACAAATATATGATGCAATTAGCTCTTTCCGTGTCCCCAAACAGGCCCGAAAGGTAGAACGATCCAACAGCAGCTCAACATGTTAAACACTCGCACAAGGCATTCCACAGAAAAGTCTGGCGAATTACACCACACAAAAACAGTGTTAAATACGTACTACATTGAAACCGATGTTGGTTTACAGACTTTCTCCTGTGTGGTGCTTATTGCGACGACAATTTTAATGCGATGCTGATTATAATGAAATAACAACCATGTGCTACTACGATTTCTGTGTTTCCATCCGTTTATCTATATTGAGTTTAAATCATAATTTTTTAAACGATTGTATCGAATGCTAACCACTGTCAGAAATCGGAATCCGATGATTTGTCAGAGCGATTACAATGAAACAAATCTATCGAAGCTTCCAATAATGCATGACAAACACACAATCCGAAAAACATTTTGGATTCGCTAAATGCTAAAAAAATATTTTTGTTTAATAACATACCACCATGTCCGATTTGTTGTCTCTTAAATCCAGACAGTATCGCTAAAACTGATGGGTTTCGTCACAGAAATTACGTCACATGAGATACGTAATACAATGCGTTATCAATTGAATGAAAATGAAGGCTGGTTCTGAATTAAATTTAAGTGAAGGAACAAAATAGGATGATATGTAATGTAAACAATAACACACGGCAGTGCTTGGCCGGATGTCTTTATTCGGTCCTAGCCGCATAATTGCCCTCGGGCCGTTATGTCGGCAGCGGGCCGATTATAGACGTCCGACCTAGCTCTGCCGTGTGTTGTGTCTAAATAACATTTCTGTATTATAAATTTATGTTTGAACTTTATAAAACCTCTTTGGAATATGAAGTACATTAAGACTTACTTCCTAGACGTCTGCGTTTATTTCTCTGCACATCCGTTGAGAATCCACACTTGCAGGTATGCTCATAGCAACATTGCACGAAATGAACGTTCTTGTTTATGTTTTAATTCCGTTGATTTAGTAGACGAAAACCATTTTATATTTACAAATATGCCGATGTAACACTGATTTAAGAAAAAAATATATTATCCGAATATCTAATCCTAACCCATTTGCATATTAATTCCACTAGTTATTAGTTTCATGTGATATTTAAGTAATCTTAAATGTTTTTAAATGTATAAAAAAGCTTTATTTATAAGAAATACGATCCCTTCTAATACTGTTTAATATATATTAATCACCCCATCGATAGAACATATGTGTTCTTGTCATAGATTGTGTTGATTTGTATCTATATTTTTAATTGAATTTTATGTTGCATAATGTTATGTCGTTATTCACATACACGTGAGAGAAAATAATTTGTATATTTGAGTATGAAGACCATGTACTGCTGTACAAGTTTGAATAAGCTGTCTTTCAATCAGCATTACCTAATTTGCGAAATGCCATACATAAGCTTATTAAAAAAAAATGACTGCGATACATGATTCATTTAATCAAGTGTTGGTACTACTAATTTTACTTGTGTTTAATAGTGACAAGCAATAGTTGTTCTTGCTTTATAAAAATGGGGACATACATATTCAAGTTTTGACTCCTGTATTCTGTAAATGCATTGTTTTACTGTTTAAAGAAAATTGTAAATGTTACCACCAACCATAACTATTTGATGTAAGTTTCGAATCGTTTTCAGTATTTACGTTAACTTTTCACAAACAATCATTTAAAATACTTAACGGTAAAGTATTCACAAACGTATTATTAAGTAAAACAAATATTACTATTTCTTTTTGTAAACTTACTATCACTTGCAACCCCTGCAAAACAAAATATCATGTCAAATTATAGTTTCGCTTCATACATGCATGTAACAAAACGTTTGTGAGGGATATATTTTTTATTTTGTAATGTACGTTTTTAGTCGTTTAATATTATGAAAACATATCACAAATATATTCGTGTATACTGTATACAAGCGTATAGAATAAATGATCATAACCGGATATTTTAGTTTCTGTTGAGTAAATGTACTTTTTATTTCATGCAATGCAGTGATGGAGACGAGAAAACAATTCGACGACAACTCGGTCATTTCAATCTCAGTGAAACGATACAGTTAAATCAGTTCACTATGGCCTAGTGACAAACTTTGGGGGAATCGTTATTAATTTTTTTTAACCAAATAGGTTAATTAAAGGTTCATATTTGTCCGTGTTTCAATCATCCGGTTTATCAATAGAAACCAATGACACAATTAAATAAAATTATATAGTAAAGCAAAGTTACAGCACAATTTTCACAGCAGCAATACACATCGATCTTGCGTTGACACCTCGTTATTACCGTCATCCAAGACGCGATAACATTGCCACTGACGCCGTAGGATCGTGGTTAGAACGTGTGAAGATGGTATCGGAACGCCAAGAACGGACAATGTATGTGGGTTATATCTGAGCAACGCAACCGTATTTTCTTCCTCCTGTCTTTTTCAAGTCGCTTCTGATTTACTTTAATGTTGTGCTTTAATTGGGAGTTTTAGTCTTCAGTAGACTGTGTTCACGACCCAATGCCGCTTAAGCAATCGCAGTGTTGCTTCCACTGCTCTTCCTTGCCCACGACCGTTAAACTTATCTTATAGCATAACGCTCAACTGTTGATATTAATGAAATCATATGATATCTTTACAACTTGAAGCTTAGTTATAAATGCAATTTTATAGAACAAAAATAGACACACATAACAGATAGCAGGACCCTCTCCCTGACGGATGACGTCTTTTTGAATTATTTGAGGAAAACACATGTACAATCTTACAACGTATATCGGGGTTTTGCAATAACTGACTGTTTTGAAAGTAAAGAAGTGTACGGAGGTATAAGCGACAATGGTGCAATCATATGAATTAATATTTATAAAGTCACAATACACGACATCTTAAGGCGCACACTAAAGCTTGCGTATTTTAGTTTGAATCATTAAACGCGAAAAATAAACAGAAATTAAGTTGATTTAATGAAACGATCGAATTATCATTTCATTCGTGGTTTTCATCCACCATCTCTGACCTAAGTAGCGCAGTTGTCAGTAACGTTAGAATGCGGACCGGCCGACAGGCTTACCAAAGAAATGTTAGTTTAGATTAAATGGTCGCTGTGATATGACTGAAACTAATCTAAATTAGGAACTATTTTTGTGTTCGTTCTGAGATTTCACTTTATTTCTTCGCTATGATAATGTGTTAGTTGCGGGTTAACTCAACGATCAAAACATAACATATAACGCGTTTTCTTTTTCGGTTACGTACTAAGGTACGGCATTTATCAATATGGCTTCAAAAGCAAGTTGAGATTTTAAAAACAATTGTATATAAACATATACTCGTGCAATCGTCCTCGCGACATTTATCAAACGCCTGGATTTCGGATGTTTTCCAAAAGAATCATATATATATATAATATATAAATAGGCATTTCTGAAGTGTCTTGGGGACGATCGGTCCTACTTTATGCGCATGATGTGGTAATTTGAACACTGCTGGGCATAGTCCCACAGTTATGGTACGGAACATCAACAATACACGGTACTGAATCTGAAATAATAAGAAATGAATAGAACATATTCGAATAAAATAGTATAAATAAATGTTGTGTGAACCGTGAAAAACAGCTTAAAATGCATAATTATTATACATTAATTTCAAATGCAATTATTGTCTGGAATGAAACCACTAATTGCAAGTTTGAGCGTGAGCTGTGTATTTTCTTGTAATGATCGATGTATTGATGTAATTGTCCTTGTGTTAACACGTGTATGTATTCCTTAATAACTGCGAGATAACAACAGCAGTGACTTAACGTGACTTAAAAGCCAGATCTCTTTTCATTACCAAACAGCTCATTTCAATACTCTGCTATAATTGATCAATGCACTAATATAAATATTGGAACAGAATAGTTTCCAATTGTAGAGGTCTGTGTAACTACACGTGTCAGTTAAAATGTGTTCCTTCTTATCATATAATTAATATAAATACCTTTATGGCAAACATTCCGGCCTTTGAATTGACATATTAACTTTGGCAGAAAGAGCTTTTCACACCATTACAATACAAAGTTTTCACCAAACCGCCGCGACCTTTTGGTTTAGTTCTAAATACAGATTCCCTAAAAACCACTCTTCAGGTGATCTTGCTGTACAGTATAGATATAGTTTAGTCCACCAGAGCTCTTCAAGCGATCTGTTATTCAGTAGGCTCATGGAGGTTTGGTTTTGCTGAGAAACATGCGACAAGTTAGCTATGCAAAACAAACAGGACGGCAGATGATCTAAATCAATCGAATGCGAGCTTGGATCAATCGAAAGCAGATAAAAGGGTCAAATGAAGGAGACCAACATTCTAGCTATCTCTTCCCTTTGATCTCATATCAGCGAAGAAAAACTGGACATCTAACATGTACACAAGAGGGGACATACTGTAAGTGTCTACTGGAAACTCAAACCCATACTTTCATGAGCCCCGTGGAAACTTAACGATTATTTAAGTTACACCGCTTTATTCCCTGTTCAACGAAAAGATACCAACTTGGTAGGATGTACTATAAGCTGTAAAGGAAACAAATCGATTAGAATCCCAAACAAAGTGTACACAAATTCATTAATTGATTATCCTACAACGCCCGTGGACCCGAGAAGAGTAGCGTGAGAAGGTTATTTTCTACATAGTATTTATCGAGCGAAACTTAATACACAAGAGTTGCGCTTATTCTAAGCAGAGCGTGATCAATACAACATAATCGTTATTTAATATCTTTTTTATATTATAGGTAGGTATTTGCTTTAAATGTTGTTATGTATTTCACGCATCAAACATGTGCATGGCAGCAGTTAAATTCGGGAGGCGTTTCGTAGTGATGATATTTAATTTTTTTGTAGGTGTCTTTTAGGAAAGCAAACTATCTGTGTAGTTTCAATAAAAACTGCATTAAGTTAAATCCTATAAATGCATGAATATGTAATACAATCAATTACACACATAAGTACACCCCCTTATTCGGACAATAAATTTATTCGAAAGCTACAGCTAAAGCAACGCGAATTTCGAAACAATTAATATGCGAAAATATTTTGTTGACCGTGTTCTCCCATTTATGCCTAGTGGACTCTCCCATCCTTCTAAATTGGATAAATTTATTTCCAAAGTTAGGTATGTCTAGTATATTTATTTCTATATTTAGAATATTTCTTGCAGAAATTCCTTTAAGCAAACAGCGCAGACCCTGATGAGACGCCGCATCAAGGCCTTTTTTTCTAGACGCTATGCATAAATGGGTTAACATAGGTTACAATGACTACCATTGATATTTATACATAATTATACGAATACTTTCTGTTATATCACATGTTTTGGTAATGTTCAAACGCCTTAGGTTCCTATGCCCAAGTTCAAGGCCTGTATATCAGCCCCTGACAATTGGTCTTGAACATAAAGTGCCCCAGCATAGATGAATCTGCACATGATTAATAGGCATGATGATCTGAAGTGCCATGCGCAAGATCCAAGCCCCAAGGTAGAAGTCATTATTCAAGACCGTAGCTTAAGTATTTAAATACTTTAAATTTACCGCTGTTATCGCATGTATGCGTATAATATAGCTTTTTCTATTACATATAATATTTGTTGGTTATGCTGCACTAGTCTTAAATATGACTTATTGCTTTAAAACATATAAAATCCTTCTAATATAATGTGATGGTTTTGTATTTCGAATTTTGATTTTAATGAAACAAGTTTGATCTTATCTTGAACAAGATGTGTGATATTTAATTTAAATGCGAGTATATACAATTTCAATAAAAAAGATTGCAACGTACAAAAACACTTCTTGAACGAAGAATGTTTAATATAACAAACTTGACATATTATACTACAAAATCAATTACAATAAATGTACTTGTATTTTTGCATAACCGGAAATTGTGTTTACGTATTGTAAAAACGAATTTTAACACGGAAATTTCCCAAGTGAATTTGTTTTGGGCGACTGTTAAAACGGAAATTATTGGCAATCGTATGAATCTCTAATTATGTTGATATTTTTAAATTACTTCGTGTTAACGTATATTATAGTTGTTATTTCTAATGGTTTCATCTTATTTTAATTGATTTATACAGATCGTTTATTCTCGCTTTAATATTGTGCTAAGCACGACATTAACAAAGATAAACTAACACCAAAACAATATTTAGCATTTCAATAATGATTTAATACATCAATATGACATTTAAACTTACAGATCATATCGATGTTAATATTGTTTAAGTTATTTATACATGTACATTTCAGAAAAAAATTGGTTTAATATACAGAGCATTTATAAATGTCGTTTAAATTGAGCCAATTTAAGAAATCGCCAAAAGCCAAAGTCAACAGGTCCCGAGTTTAGAAAAAAAAAGATAACTTTTAAAAAAATGTCATATATTCATAAAAGGTTGTATGCAATATGTTCAAACAAGAAAATTAACAATACTGCATGAGAAAAATGCTTAAAATAAATTTTCCTTAATGAAAATTATTGATGAAAATAGTAAAAATTATAAATACATTCTTTTCGTCGATAATTTAGCATATAAAACGAGTAGGGTTCTAACTTCGCCGCACATGTTAAAAGACTGTTTAATAATACTACCGTAACGATTTACTTTTGACTCTCTAGAGGTCCCGGTTTCGATACCCAGGGCAAGCGCATATTTTAATTCATCATTTTATGTGTTATAATAATTATTAAAACTATTCTAAATATTACAGTTTTGTTTATTTATTACGTGTATGACTTTTTGCAAAAAAAAGAAACATCTGTGAACCCTTTAAATATGTATCTTTAGAAAATAACATTGAATTACAAAAAAGAATGAACAAAAGTTATCTAAAATAATTTTAAAGAAAATTCAGTCTCTACCGTTTACCCGTACGAGGAGGTAAATATGTCCAGTAGTTAGCGAATTCCAACGTAACTAAGAGATGTAAGTGTAGTGTAGCCGTTCCGGGGAGCTAATCCGTCGTCTGATAACTGAGTGGCTATTCGTATTTTGCTTTAACGTGTGAACATTACTATTTTTGATACGTAATGTCTTTTAAAGGAAAAATGCGATTAGTACATGAGCATTCGGTTGATGAAGATCGTACAGGAGGATTCAGGTCACACTGTTAAGCTCTTTATTATGATGTATTTAAATTTTAACAGCATAACGATGCAATTAAAAAAAAGAACGTACTTTCGATTTAGGTATTGTTAGTCTTGTTAAAATTATTTAAAACACAGATCGATACAAATGATAACGTGAGTATAATTTAACTTAAGATCGTTTCTTTTGTTTGTCATTGGAATGAACTTCAGCGTGTATACAAACATGTAATGCAATTTAGGTATTTATATATTAATACGTTGACTGAAATCGAAAGTAGACTAGGAAGTACCGGTAATCTATTTTTGTAGACGTGAGTTCGAATCGCAATTAAGGCACGATCGATATAAAAACTTTTGGCAGTATGAATATATAATGTGAATATATGAATATATTTGTTTGCGCGATTTTATGGACGTAATATCCCTTTGTTTTAGCCGGATTTCATAAGTTTGCATATCAATTGTTTGCTTTTATGTACAACGCGAGTGTGACGTGAGCATGCATGTGTAAAAAAGAGTTCAACTATTGGATACATCAAGCACTGTCTTTGTCACGATTACAGAAGTATTTTCCATACATTTTTTAAACGGTGGAAAAAACGAACAAAGTGTTTTGAACACTTATTTAATTTTTGACAAGAAATCAAATAAATAATCTGCAATCATTTTATATTAAAATGATGGCAATTTATAACAATATTGAATACGTAATAGAAATAGTAAGACGTCGGAAAAATAAATACTTGACATTTTAAGACGTTATCATGGGCGTTACGTAATAATAAATGAAAGCCAATAAAAATCGTTTTTTAACATCGATGCGGTTTATAAATGTTTTCTCTCAGATTGCGTTAGGTTTTACAGATAGCTTAAAGAGTGGGTCCTGCATTGGGGTTTTATTGCGCTAGTGTACGCATTGTTTATTCACCAGACGATCCGTTACTTGCATTTAAGACGATTAACATAAACATCATATTGGATAAAGAAAAATTGCATTCCTATTATGTTGCATTTTAATGAAATCTACTTAAAGCGAATGACCCGATTCAGTTAGAGGTAACAAATACGAATATATCAAAACGGATCGAAAATACTGGTACTACTGTCCGGAAAATACTGGATAAACAGTAACAATGTAACTTAATAACTATTCACCCGAAAAAGAGGGAAATTGAATTGTTTTAATAGTTGCTTATATTTATGGCGAAACCCGACGACATGCCACATTATCGTTATCAAAAGGTCATTTACGAACAAAAAAGAATCGAATTCCGCTTTTAACTTATAGCATTCAATATGAAACAAACAGGTCATCGATAATAATTGCCGATATATTTTAACAACACTCACATTTACTCATGAATATATAGAGGATATGTGTTCATTTCATTGTAAGATCGTTTGTTATTTCACGAGTGATCATAGAAAATATTATTTTTCTATGATCACGAGTTAAATAAAAAAACGATCTTACACTTACATGGACTCATTTTCTGTTTCTATTATGCCCCTTTTTCAAGAAAATAATAGACAGCTGTTTCCATTTCGCTGAGAAAACACCCTTTCTCCTGTGGCGTGCCTCAATACATTTCAATACACAAAATGTCAGTAGTGTTTGCATCATCCTCTGCAGAAAGAAAAAGTCCAATATTTGATGGTTTACGAGTAAACAAAGCTGAAAGGTTGTAACATTTTATTGCTCAGCCTCTTGCTAAAATAAGCAAACAAATTTACGCATAAAATACTGCTAGTGTAACAACATTTACTGAACAGTACATGTCCGTGATGTCGTAGGAATGCGCAAATTTTGACATATTTTTATTCATACAGTGCGCCATTTTTACAATCTGTCAACTGCGTAATTTAGTGTTTAAACCCGTGGATTAACAACAAACAGGATTATTTTAACTGGTTTTAAGTGTTGATGAGCAAGATTAATCGCTATAACTGTCACTGGGGATCATTCTAATCCTTTTGAACGGTTGCCGCACGATATCAGGGCTGGAATCATGATGCACATGTCTGTGTTGTTGGACTTGCTCTAGGAAAACAGGGTTAAAAGCAGTTCCGAAAATTGATTATTTTCACCGGTGAAAATAACAATTTGTTTATTTTCACTGCTGTTATTTCACTGCAGAAATGTCATATTTTATCATAAGGTATACAAGAAACTGAAGTAATGTACCGTTATGATATTGCGATATTTTGGGTCTGGAAACTGGTTAAAAGGATACCATTATATCCTTCTAGCGTATTGCCTTGTTATTTCGGAAACAAAACCTACACTGAGTTTAAATCAGCACAATCGAAACTGGGTAGATTTTAAAAGAGCAGCACATCCAGTATAAATTGTATAGGATCTGCCCATGGTTTACAGGATCGAAGTGACAACATATGCACTACACTATAGCAAATTATTGTTTGTGTTCAAGCACACGATTGAATGGTTCTTTAGTGTCTCGATTTATATATTTTTATTCACAGTATTTTTATGTTTTTCGATTTAAAGTTAGTGCTTAATTTGATCTGATGGCATATAATCAGTTTCAATTTTATATTAATTTAACAGAATATATACAGCATGTTTTATTTGCCATACTCAAAGTTATATGCCTTGCATGAAGTTATTGGTGTTTAGACGTAACTTAAAGTAACGTGGTGGAAATATTTTAGGCGAGAACAACATTTTCTGGAATGCATTTTATATAATTTTGTAAAATGCGTATAGTATGTTATCTTTTTTTAATTTCAGTCGTCAGGAGCAAGACACTGGAACACGGTCAGAATTCGATTACGATTTAGATGTAGACAAGTTTAAGTTACTCGCAGCCCGACTGAATAATGCGAGCAAACAACTGTCTAAGATTCATCCAGAGATGATAAAAAAGCAGACTAGGCAAAATAGTAGTCAGAACTACACAAGCAAGCGACTCGGGAGGTACCAGGAAACTTATCAATCAGAAATAAGGGAAGCGGAAGATGCTAGTATGGCCATTACAAATGTACGTTTCACTGTTTGTTAAACGTAAAGGTTTTATTGATTTTCTTTTAAACTCTCTTCAACTCTCGTAAGTCATTGACATCAATTGACAAAGCACATTAAAAAACGTTATTTAGGTGGATGTTTTCATCTTTTTTATAGTATCTGAGTGCTATCAAATCGGTCCTTTTTTCATTGATAAGCTGGTTTACTAATACAAGTGTCAGTAACTGAAAAACACAGGTAGAGGGTAGAATGGCCGTAACAATAATTTTCCTGAAAACAGCCTTACGTTTTATGTGTGTAAAGTCGATATAATTATTTTTCAACTCATATAAAGCGTTGATGAATAACAAACGAGTATACTTCGAGGGGGTAATCACGTGACAAACACGCTGGCGACGTTCATACCGAGACAGTTATTTTTCGCCGTTAAATAACCCTTAATACTTGTATTAGCTGTTAAAATACCACTCACTTTCAAGCCATATCGACAAACAATTGGTGAGCTTGTTTGTCACGTGAAAACCCCCAATGATATTAGCTCAGAAGAATGGTACCAGAAGATTATCGATGTCAGAGCTTTATGCAATGGAATATCATTTTTTATGCAGTCAAATACTTATTCGTGTTATAATGGAATGTGCACGCATGATTGAAGAGTTGCTCATACGACACATAGACATGTTAATGGTTCTGTTATAGACACCAATAAAACTATGCGTATTTAAGTACCCAAAATTTAATGCTGAAACATAAAATTCAAAGGAAGAAAAGCAGGTTTATAGTTCCAAAGAACCAAATCCTATTTTCTTGAGACAGTGTAAACCGTGGAAAGCCCATTTTGAATTCCTCTTGTATTAATACAATATCAATAAATATCAATGCAACAGTACTTGTATCAGAATTACTAGGAACAAAGTTAAAAGAAAAATACACATAATATATCTGATGAAAATGAATGTGTCAATATACGAGTAAACGTGTCGTTATCGGCGTGGTGCGTAGATTAACTTGGTCATTGTGAATTTCTCAGAGTAAACATTGTTTGATTTTTGGTGCAAGTAAAATTTTAATAACATAGTTTATTTAACTTAACTCTTCCATATTAATTTGTTTTCAAAACTTTGATTCACTAATTGCTTACTTATAATATCATGACATTAGTTTACCCAATCATTATGTACGCCTGTTCGACATTTTACTCATTTTTAGTATGAGCTTTTTTGGTTATGGTGCGGCATTGTGTGTTCACATATTTTTCTATTATTTTTCTATTATATTTATAATATTTTTCTATTATAGCTTATACACCGTGATGCACCTGAAACTGGAAAACTGCAAAGGTATGTTTAATATGTTGTTGTTTTTTGCATTTTGTAAGATATTGGAATGAATGTTGGATTATTTCAATCGTGATATCAATTATTCGATGCGGTTAAACTCCTTAATTTGGTATGAAGACCGTCTATATGGCGTCCTTATATCATAATTAGTATAACGGGTTAGACGCTGCCATTCAATGTTCGTGGTTTATGTTCATATGAATTTTGAATTTCGAATAACCTTGATTTTTGCGAGCTTAAATTAATGTTGGTGTCATTTCTGCACCAAATATTCTTCAGGTGTTAGGAAGTTTTGTGATGTTGACATCCTAAACTATATAGAGGATATGTGTTTGCTCTCAGGGAAATAACGTTAACTATTTTTCTAAGTAAATTGAGAAAATAAATTTATTCTCGAGGGCATGCGCGAGTAAAAACATGTAACATGTTTAACTTTACTGCGAACATATTGCGCGGCATTTTCCCGACAGCAAATGCGTTTTCTTTTTTATTTAATTATTTTGATTTTATATTTCATATCATAAATTCTAAGACGTTTTTATGGCATTAGTATATGAATAAATCGATATTCCAGCGCCGTGTTTAATTTCAATGGATATTTGCCACATGTCATTTGTTGAGTCTTATTCTTTGCCAACAATAAGCATGGCCCTTTTGGTTTTACTCGGCTTAAATTAAACCGAATCAATTAATAATTAATTAAAGGGACTGTCAACCACGACGACGAAGAAAAGAAAAGTTGTAAAATACCGTATTTTTTACAATTATTAGTTTATATTGATTAAAATATCACGACTTGTATATTACATAACTTGAAAAAAGTCGCTAAGTTTTCATATTTTCAGTGTATTCGGTAATAAATTTTACTGCGTATGTCTACCAGGTAACTACCAGTTAACAATAAATAACGTCAGTAGATTGATCATAATCGCCACGTGGTAAACCCAGGCATGCAAATTGTGCATGCGTAGTGAATTGTATATATTTTATATATAAAATGATAAATCTACTTGCGTTATTTGTAGTGTGTACATCGTTATGTCACCTATTTTCGCGATGTACTTTCGAATTCACGTCGCGAAATTTTATAACTGAATATACTGAAAATATGAACTTTTTTCAAGTAATGTAATATACCAGTCGTGATTTTTTAATCATTATAAACTAATAATTGCAAAAAATACGGTATTTTACAACTTTTCTTTTCTTCGTCGTCGTGGTTGACAGTCCCTTTAAGACAAAGTTAACTGGTCCGTGTCAGAAATGGAAAACGCATATGTGTTTTTGTGAACAAGACAAAAAAAGATTTTTGCTTTAATAATAAAGTATAAAACTATCAAAACTGTATATTGGAAGAGTGAATAAATGAACGATGATCATAATCACATACATACATTTAAATGTGCGATTTTTTAAAATTATCTTTTAGAGGCCAAGCTTTCTTTAGATCTGAAATAAAAAAAGAAAAGAAACCTAAACCCTCACAGTAAGTAAATTCGTATCTTGCAAAACAGTTCTCATTATGAATTGTTTTGTTTCACAGTTTAACAAATATGATCCTGTTATGAATCGTTGTTAAAATATACTTACAATGAAACAAAACCTACTGAACACAAACCTACGTATTTTTGTAGTACATAATAAATACAATTTGTTGTAGATCTTGTATAGTAAACCAGTAAGGAATATTGCTTTTTAGTGATAAATATTTTACCACGGATCACGAGTATATATCGGACAACAGCAGTTCTAGACCATATGCTCATTCAAAATATCTCTATAATTTGACCATTGTAATACACTGAACAGTACGTCATTAGATTAATGTTGCAAGAGGTGGTATAGAAATTGAATTACTTTCAAATGTGCGCTTTTAAATTGACTATACTGTTGTTTTTTTATGAACCAACATAACCATTCACAACAATAGGTGTATTGCTTTAATGCACAATATGTATATCGATTTAATGCATATGTACGTTATTTTCACTCTAAAATCGTGTAGGTCCTTGTTGATTAAGCAGCGACCCATTACGCCTACACTTCATAATGGAAGTATCTATAAACAAACTTTTCGAGAACGGATCAGTCAGGAAATACATGTTTTTACCAAACATATTAATTAAGTCATTAAGATCAAAGGTAAGCATGCATTTTCAACTCGATTGGCTTTGTGAAAACGTCAATTTTCGGCACATTTTATGTTCAGCACCACACAGCGATAACTATTATTCCTAACTTCTTGTCTGATTCCTAAATTCTTGTCAGGGTGCTTTTTAAAATTTTGGTTTAAGGTTTAAACAAGAATAACATGCCCGGTCCTTATAAAACGCATGCATGCCGCATTCTTATAACATGCGTATATTTCTAGTTCCGCCCGCACCATTAACTGTGTTTGCCTTGTTTTCATTTCCTGATGAGAACGTACGAATTTGATCCAAATCAGATGTAGCTTTGTAAAATAATTAACAACATTTTAATATTTAAGCTGAACACAAAACAAACAATGCACGCATTTGTGTACTTTAAAACGTAAGCATCTTCCACTTGTTAAAATCGCACTTGTAAACAAAATTCATGTTATATTGTTCTGATATGTTTATTAAACTAAATTTGACGTCAAGAATATGTGTAAACATTCAAGTCGTACCCATAGAAGCCAAAAAGAAAGAGCACCATACACTTTTTAGATTCAACTGAATTAACCTTTGCAATAGGCTCGAACGACATCTCAACATACAAATCTTTAATAATATGATATTAGAAACAGAGGCACTGTTTTTATTCTGTATAGACTGAGTTAGCTATTTTAGAGATCGTTTAACTTCTGTCTGTTTTACCACAGGGTCGTTTCAATTGTATTCCTTTAATTAATGTACATTCTCTTTCCATAATAATGTTTTAAACATTGTTGTGGTCAGTGTATGTTTGCCGTCTGGCGCTCTGCATCGCATGTCGTTTTATATCGTTATCACTCAAGACGCCATAATTTTCGGTTTGATTTAACATGGCAATAGTGTTATTTTTGACAGTGTCTACGTCGGGTTCCAATTATGGTCACCAGGTCAAATTAATACATATTTCTTCTACTAACACACACACAAATAGAAAATATCGATAATGTAAAGAAGGTATTGTTTCACAATTTGTAAGTGCTACCGTAATCGATAGTTGTTTTTTTCAGAGATTCTGGAGATCGTTCTTGGGAAGTGACAATGTGGAGAGAAAAGCATAAAAAAGCTGAAGAAGACAGGGATACAATCATGACATTGTAAATTTTTGCGAATCGAACAGTTCATACAAAATGATAAGTTGTGAAGTCAATAAATTTTGATGTTATGCAAACTTCATCAGATTAAAATGTGTTAAGTATAATTTTACAAGTAATGTTATGATACAGATTTTGTTATTTTAGAGAATATAAAACTAATAATAAGCCATGAACATCGAAAATAACAGGTTAAACTAAAACGTAAAATGTATTGCATTAATTTTGATAAATAAGTAATACTTTATAGCATTTAGAAATGTCAATCCAATTATAGGTACGTCAGTTTGAAAGATCAAGTTGAACGTTGGCAACACCACCAAGATGAGCTAAAGGGAGAAAATGCTAAGTATATATAATTTATTTTGCTATGTTTCTAAACGCATGTTGTAACTAGAAATGGTGCGGTAGAGGCCGACGCATATCCCCACGCCGCATGTTTGACCCAGGGGGCACCCCAGGGTTGGTAATGGGGCCATGCATAATTGAGATTGACCGTATTGTCATAAGAGATGTTCAGTATCAGTTGGAAGTGAATCGGTGTAGAAATGAAGAAGTTTATGTAAAATAACATATAACAATAGATGTGTTTGCCAGAAACGCAATGCCCTCTCCTGCGCCGCTTTGAATTATAAAAAAATGTCATTTGGCAGGTTCATTACTTACCTCCCTTTAAAGCTTATTACTTTCCTTGGATTTGGTATTTTGACCTTTGGGTTTTTCAGAAACACAATGCCCCTTCCTGCGCCGCTTTGATTTATTTAAATTGTTTATATCATTTGACAGGTTCATTACTTACCTCCCTTTAAAGCGTGTTACTTCCCTTGGATTCGTTTTTTTAACTTTTGAACTTGAAGGATGACCTTGACCTTTCATCACTAAAAATGTGCAGCTCCATGAGATACACATGCACGCGAAATATCAAGTTGCTATCTTCAATATTGTAAAAGTTATGGCCAATGCACATTACTGGGGGCATAAAAATGAGTGAATATCTCTGACCCGGCCCCACCCCAACCCCCCATAACTTTTGACCCAGGGGTCAGTTCAAAATTCCAAATAGTGCAGGGTCGCACATGTGCTCATAGCTACCATGTGTGTACGTTTCAAGGTTCTAGTGATTATAGTGTATGAGGAGATATTGGCCAGGACGGACAGACAGACAGACAGACGGACGGCGGATATAAGCACAATATCCCCACGCTTTTCAAAAAGGGGATAATTACATTGAATCAAAATAACATGTATTTTCAAAGTATAATGCACTCTAGTATTTTTGAATTTTCATGTACAGGTTGCGAAAGGAACTGTCAGAACGTGAAAAGGATATCAAAGATTTGCAAATCGAAAATGCAAATCTTTTGCGAAATTATAAACAAGAAAAAGCTGAAAAAGACTATGCACTCACCAGGTATTTTTTACTTTGGAAATGTTACGGCATATTTGTATCACCGTTACAATATTTGGTGTTTTAAGACATGGTTCTTATGCATATTTAGTGTATTGTGTAATTGATAACAAAATAACTTAGTTGGTTAGGCGCTGGGCTACAAATTCGACGATCGGGTGATTGATTCCCGACCGGCAAAATTCGGATTGGTTATGCAATTATTTTTTCGTCCATTCACTGCCCCAGCCAGCTCTCTCGGATTAAAGTTGGTCAGTTTTAAGTTACCGGCGTATGTATATGCACTTGTTATAAGTCAACCAGCTAACACAGGAACAGTGTAACTGGGTAACACCGTATAATGTTGAAAATATGTTTATTAAGTATGTATAATAACTGTGCAAGATAAAGAGCATTTCAGGCGTTGCACAAAAACGTTTACCCGTAATTTATGAATACAAATAGGGCATAATTACTAATTAATGGCAGGTGAGAGTAATATCAGTTACTCTGTGACCTCATATTATAACCTCGGACACATCTGCAGTGTGTTTTAAATACATGTAGAGGTATTACTATTTTTTGCAACAAAACCATAAACCAAGTTTACCCCGTTTCGATCGAGACCAATTATACGGTGCATTGTAGAAAGCGGCATTCAACTTACATGTGTTTTCCGATATCAACTTTAATCCAAAAAATCTAAATGTAGGAGAAAATAAATTGATTATGAAAAGAAAAACTGTACTCAACGACACGCTTATCTCAATAACAACTTGTATTGAATACGTTTCGCAATAAATAACGCATGTGCACGAAATAGGTAAAAGCAGGCATTACAAGACAGAAGTCACATTATCAGCCTAAACGTGAGTGCCATAGCAGCCAATTAAGAAACAGCGAAGACATATCAATATCAAAATAACATTATTTATTTGCATACACAATCTCAAAGGGTACAAGGAAACGTTGTTATTTTTCACTAACCCGACATATCATACACTTTGGAAAGTCACTAAACTTTCCTCATGTCTGTATTCTATCATGCGTTTTTGGTCTAAATTCGATTTGAATTAAAGGGATCTTTTCACGCTTTGGTAAATTGACAAAATTGAAAAAAGTTGTTTCAGATTCGTAAGTTTTCGTTTTAGTTATGATATTTGTGAGGAAACAGTAATACTGAACATTAACCATGCTCTAATATAGCCATTATATGCATCTTTTGACGATTTTAAAACCTAAAAATTATAAAGCGTTGCAACGCGAAACGATTGAATAATTTGGAGAGTTCTGTTTTTGTCGTTAAATTTTGTGAAACTACGAAGATTGCTTATATAAGGTATAAAATACGTCCAGAAGGTGTACTCGGCGGAATAGCTCAGTAGGCTAAAGCGTTTTTACTTCAGGACTCTGGCAGGACTCCAGGGGTCACTGGTTCGAAACCTGCTCCGGGCAATGTTCTTTTCCTTTTTTAATCTTTTTTCTTGATTTTTTACTGGAGCTTTTACGATCCAATGTTTACATTTATCAATATAAAGCATTTAATGAATAAGTTAAAAAAATGCCAAAATCTGTGAAAAGGCCCCTTTAACTATACTCGCAAAATTAGTTTTTATAAACACACTGACAGTTGTTAACAATTTGTAATAACCTCCTTTGCGAGACGTCAATACTAGGATTGTTAGGAGCATTTAATCACCATGACTATGCTGCACAGATTTACAAATCAACGCCATTTGCGATGGTCCACCTGATTGAACAAAACATAGAACCGTTACACCGAGAAAAGGCCCGTGGTAATTTTATGTGTATCGATATATTTTCGGCGTAGCTGTCTACCCCAGCTTATCACCTTAGCCTGACCTTTTTAAGCGACCAATCAATTGGAATATAAAATTTCCCTCCGGTAGGCCTGAAACTTATTGCAGTAGAAAACGTTCGAATAAGATTCGAGTGTTGCCGGCTGACCTATATGCTTTCATTTATTTTCATGCTTCTTGTAATTTTCTATTCGGTAAATATATATATACCTGAGTAATAATATCTTATAAGGCGAAAAAAGCCACGAAATCTGGCTCAACATGTTGTTATTGGTTTGCGTGTGATGCAGCTAAGAACTGCGCAGAAAAAAAGGCATTCGCTAATTTTGATCTCATAGATATAACTTTTGATCGTTAATAAACACCTACCACAATCAACGCCATATTTAAAAAAAATATATATTTCTTGTTTTTATTTAACCTGTACATTAAGTAACCACGCTTCAAAATGTTGTTTTGCAGATATAGAAACAAATATCCGAGCCATCCTGCTATACAGGCATTCCATCAAAAGAGGCATTTTTTGTTTCAATAGAGTAAATATAAATAGTGATCACTGTTTTTTTTTTGTTAAATATACATTACTGTTTATACATATATAGGTTGAAAGAGAGACTGTCAGAGCTTGAGAGAGAGAGAGAAAATACGCGTCTGTTACGAAATAATAGACAAGAAAAAGCTGAGAAAGATGACGTATTGACCAGGTTAATTCTACCTTTTATATTTGACTTCATGGGCTTAGTATGTTTTTTTATGTGCAGTGGTTAGACATTCTTGATTCATTTTTATTTTACTGGATGGTGGATTTAAGATATATAATTATTAAAAAAACGCACAATAGTTGCATATTTCCTCATATTAATCCATTGGTTTTCGGCACATTTTTGATCAGTAAATACATTTGCAATATTAATTTAATATTACTTTTATTAAATATGATATTTGTATACCTTTAGGATAAGTGTGGTTGCATCAAGCAAAATCCGTGATAATAATCCGAACATTGCTGACCTGGCTGACGTGAACAGACCAACCAAGATTGCTGAGAAAATGAGCGAACTGTATGACAACGAGTGGACAGATGCGTTTGACAATTTGGAAAAAAGTCACCCTGACATAGATGTTGTACAGATTCTTGTAAACATATTAAAGGTAATGTTCAATTCATAACTATGCATTTATTGTCGCATTGATATGATTTTACTTTAAAATAACATTGCACATTACCGTCTATGCCTACTATTGCACTGAAAATACTCTTTCCGGTTTCCAATTAATTACAAAATTGAAACAATCTTAGAAGGATTAAACCACATTAACACTCAAAATTAACATAATTTTTTTTTTAAATATTAAAAAAAATGAAGTAAATCCATACAACACAGTGTTTCCTATAGCAAACGCCAAAATTTCAAAGCTAGATGTTAGACGGTATCAAAGATTTAACGAGATGAAAGATGTTCGAATTTATTGTTTGTTTGACAATATATTCAATGTGAATTTCCGGCGACAATTTACGAGCGAACGCGCGGACCTTATTAAATGCACAGATAAGTGCGATCCAAATTAAAGATAAAGATTGAAGATCCATTACACAGGACGGTATTGAACCGCATACACTTGCATCTGTGCACGCATAACACAGTTAAGTATTGAACCGCATACACTTGCATTAGTGCACGCTCTCTTTTCTTTTTTTCCTTGCTAAATCGATAAAAGCAGGACATCTTCGCTCGAGCACCGCTTATTAATAACATAATGATTATTCAAGAGAACTGCGTCGTACTTCCGAAGCCAATCCCACGTTCGCTTGTAAATGTTCTCGGGTATCGTCTCGGAAAATTCACAGGGAATATTTTGTCACACAAAATTAAAAGAGCGTTTTGTATCTCCTTAAGTCTATGTTACCAGATCACATCTAGCATTGACATTTTTTCTTAATGTTCATAGTACATGTTTAGAGAACTCCCAAACCCTGCCAAGCGTATACTTCAAGATAATTTGTCACATTATGTGATCCGCAGTGGTTTGAATGCGTAGGAAAGCTATCATTTTAAGTAGTGATGTTCAGAAATCTATCTTGAAGAGACTGCTTTGCTCAGTGCACGCTACATGTCGAAGTAGACTAAACATTTATGAATATAAGAATCACTTTAAATTATTTTAGTTTATTACACAGCTACATATACATTTATGTTATGGGTTATCAATTTACCATAGTAACGTTTCTGCTTGTCCCGGTAAATATTAAAGTGCATATTATACCATAATAAGTATGATAAACAAAAATGGATAACATCGTCCATCATAGCATATTTTACGATTGTGTGATGTTTTTGATGCATAATAATTAAAGAAATATTGTATCATTCTTTAGAGTAGTTTGAATTATGTTTTTGAATAATTTTCGCGTTAATTGAATAAAACGCATGCGCTATAAAACCTTGTACTCGAATAACCTTGTGTGAGAGCACCCGATGTGAACTCAATTGTGCGTACAACACTATTGACTTACAGACAGGATTTTAAGATCGCTTTATATAACCAAAAGGTTGACAAAAGACAAAAACATACATAATTATTGATTGAATTGAACCCCGTATGATAATACACGTGTAAAAATGTTAAACCTTACACATAATTTTATTTAAAGTAATGTATATTTTATACGATAATGCGTGCATATAAATACGTACAAAAGCAATAACGAAACCAACAAATACCCTGTGTATCGATTGTTTAAAAAACTTAAGCAATAGTAGTATTATTGGTATTTATAAACATTAATAATACTCATGAAGTTTTGTATACATTTTTATTTAGAATATCAATGAACAATGCATTGAGATGGCCTGGCAGGATTATTTTCGACACGTTCAATCTGCAATCGAATTACCAGCTAAGATTTTACAGGTAAGACTTACATGGGATGGTTGACCAAAATCGATTAATACTAAGCAAAAACAATATGAAAGCATGTATACTTATACCGACAGTCAATATACACGTCCGAACGAATGCATAGTTCACTTCAATTTAACAGTTCGAAAAACACACAATCTTTATGCACAATTTGTGATATCTTACAAATGCCATGGCTAAATCATATTCATTTATTTAGCGCATCTTTATGCAGGAACTCAAACCATCGACACATCCAGTCAATGAAATTCGCCTTACGAAAGAATTTCAACAACAGATAAAAGAATTTAGAAAACTCAGAGCCCCTACTACTCTGCCTATTATACAAACAGTAAGTACTTTACAAGACCATATTATGGTGAACAGGTTAAGGGGCGTGTTAGTTACAATAATTTATCGAAAGTGATAAAAATGTTACCAACTAAGTTAAAAGTAAGTTAAACAATGCGTGCCTTCAAAGGTTTATAATACACGTAAATAATGATCGTTTGCATTTGTTTCAATATAAACTTAATCCGATAAATAATCAGTTAAAAAAGAGCATTTATGTAGTATAGTGGTCATGTTTAAAAAACACATTGATAAACACATAATTAAAGCTGCTGTGACTCGGCTGATGGTTATGAAATTCGGACTAAGGTTAAATAACAGCCGTATGAAATGCAAGAATGGGAAATCGACATGGGTTGTGTAGATAAATTTTGACTTCGAAGATGACAGTTTTTATGTAATAAGGTATTATACATATGGTGTGGATCCCAACTTAATATATTTAGTAGAAATATAGGTTTTTGTCTTTTTGAATATAAAAAAGAGCAATGCTGTATGTACAAAAAAGTGCAGCTAGAGTTAAACTAGCGTATGCACATGTACATAGGATTCATTTGAATTGTGAATCGCGGGGAAGGCCCTTAGAGTCTGGCCGCCCGCCGTAATTTAAACTAATGGACTTTAATATTTTACGATCTCGAAATGAAATGAATGTATTTTATTAATCAAAATATTTTGCGGACTTTTTAATTAGCTGAGTAAAATAGAAAAGAACATTTAATCGGACTTGTGTATGAATTGTCATCCTATCGGACTATGTTACACATCTATGATATGATTTTTTTCCGCAGACCAGTTATATCGTCAATATTTTGTTTTTGACGATGCTGCGAAGCAGCTCGTCTAAGTTATCATACCATGAAAAAATTCTTCACAATGGCGACCTATTTAAAAGACCGAGCCAGTCCGATTGAGATAGCTCGATTTTTCTAATCGGCTTACCTCGCTGATTATCATTGATAAAGGTAAAGGAAGCTCAGCTATAAATAGGACAGCATATTCTGGGAAAATGATTTAATAATAGTTTGAAAACGTTAATTTTAAATCAGTTATATTCAATTCATTATATGTGTATAGATCAATGAAACAACTTTGCATTTTCTGTATTCTATTTGACATTTGTCGTGATTCTGTAAATAAATTGCGAATGAAAACGTGTATAATTAACGTTTAACGCGATCATGAGCGTAAAGAAAACAAATTATTTCGAACCTGCCATTTGTAAACGTTAAAGCGAGTATGGTATATAAACAGCATAATAGTCGTGCGATAACTATTAAACTCTATCTTGTGCGTGCTCTTTCATTTTGCATATTTTAATAATAAACTTTTAAAACAGAAATTACAGAGCCACATCAGTGCACACACTATGTTTATTAATTCATTCGTCTGTTGGATATTGTTTTCTGTTTTAAACACATATTAGGTCATATCGCGGAGATTTAGTTAACCTTACCATGTGTTCATGGGCGAACTCACGTATTCAATTCGTATTCGACCATGTGCTCATACCTACTTTCGGGAATCATCATGAAATTATTGCCGCACTTAACGAAAAAACATGCCAAAGCTTATTGAATTAGAGAAAAAACAATAATCAAAAGAGAAAAATAATATGCTCATGCACATGTTGAACAGTTTGAGAACGAAATAAGATTATGGTTTTGTAGCGATATATATTATGTTTCTCTTCTGTTAGCTTTGTACTGTCTAATATGCATTACATTCTAGAAAGATGTTGTTCGTGGATTTTGATCAGTGGTTTAGTTTTGGTTTAAGTGTGTAGTATTGATTTGGTATAATAATATCTTTGCTAGTATGACATGCTGATTGCTAAAATTGAAATCAATGATATAGGGTCAAAGGATATGATGATTAATATATTTCTCCACATTTCAAAAATAACAGAAACCTACGTTTTTGTTAACTTTTTAACGAAGTAAGTTTAAATCAATATGTATTCTAGTATAAACGTTCGAAATTGGGATGACTTGGTACTATCTGAATTATAAATGTATTCATGCTGTGATCATTTTTAAGGCACTGGTTCCCAAAGATTTTGACTCCGATGAGTTGCGTGCCTACTACAATAGGTGTGTCGAGGTGTGCTGGCTGGCTGCGGTCCAGGACCCGCCTATGTTCATGAACTTCAATCCGGGAGTGAATTTTGACACAACGCTGTTCAAAGACTACACCGCAAGAGGCCCTTTTGTGGAGTTCTTGGTAAGCACATTGTCGAGTTCAAGTTTGTTTATAAGAGAATTCAAATTCTCTCTCCCATTGTCTTTTTGAGGCGGATTGAAGCTGCTTATCACTGATAATTATACGTACCACTGAGGCCAATTAGAACCGGTTTAAGCATAAACTAAAGTTTTCAATACCAAACGTTCTCAGGTGTGGCCTGCACTCAATCTCCACAAAGATGGACCACTTCTGAGCAAAGGTGTAGCACAGGGAACACGGCAATCTCGAGGCGTTCAAGTATACACTAGACGAGATAGTGTCGGTGGAAGAAGAGCTGCTGATCGACCAGCAACAGTGTTGAGTAGCAGTACTTTGCTTCATTAAATTAACAATTAACCAACCCCTCTCTCTCTCTGTATATAATATATATATATATATATATATAGGTTAGTTAATTGTTAGTTTATATATAATTATATATGCAAATTCACATCAGTTAATGGGTTATGCTAAGTGCTAATCATCAATTTACACGGGTCTTTGCACCTACAGATTGACATGTCACATAGAACATAAGAATGCAAAAGATATTGTAATAAAATTACATAGTTATATGGTGTTTGATTTCGTATTGGGTGACACAAGGCATTTATCAGATGGGTGTATATGTCCGTATATGTTATTAAGCAAATAAGTGTGACCCCATCAATTTGACAATTCTGAATCTATCTTAATGGAACGGTACATATATTTAAGAGCACTACATGGGCACGACAGTATAAGGATCCAACCCTATTTTGACCCGTTTCCAATAAATAAAAGTATACATTTGTCCAAAACAGGACCTCAACATTACCAATTTAAGGTTTGAAAATAAAATAACAAAAATAAATATTTAGATCTCAACATTTTGTTCATCTTCTATGCAGCTTTATAAGTTTAACCTCAGTAAATATTATACTTTTATTTTCAATTTAGAGCTTTTTTAGCAAAACTACAACAAAACTTATTTCCAAATTTCAGTCTAAACGCCGCGATTTTTTTCCAATCCAAAAGAGACCCGACCCCATTCCCAAAATTGTGTAAAAAAACAACAACTCTGTTGAGGATTATCTTTAGAACCCCGTATGGTGGTGGGGATCTGTTTTGGCTGATCTTGTCATATCCTGGGAATGTTATTAGTTACTTTGAAATAATGTTTGGACTAGAAACACGTCATGATCATGATAAAATAAAATGCAAAGAACTTTTCTGCGAGATTTTTTGTATGTTTTTTTGTGCAAAGGACAATTATTTATGATTGCTAAGTTATTAATATAAACGTCCATTAACATTGAATATTGATGACGAAAATAACACATAAAGTCGATATATAATTTAAAATGGTCCCCACCCCCACTCCTAAAAAACAAAAAAAAAGAGTTAAATGATAGATATTTCACTATCTGGATGTGAACTTATGCCAATATTAAAAAGGCATATCTATTCTAAACAGTGTGCGTGGATAAAATAATTCCTAACGCAGCTTGAATGTATGTACTGCACACTTCATTAAATAAACCATTAGCTCTAATGATATAAAGTGTTAATTAATTTAACTAATTATACATCCTTTTATAGAACACTATATATTTTTAACAAGAAAATTGCCTGATTGCGAATTCGCGCTGATGAATCGTAAGCACATATATGTATACGCCCCTGAGATAACGTATTGTCGAAAGTGCTAGGGTATTAGATAAGTAGTATGAGGATAATGCCCTAGCACTTTCTAATCAAATCTTTATGCAGATGTAAAGGTGGAAAATAGCTTGTGAATATCTGTTTAGTGCCGTTAAGTCGAGCAAAATCCGCGACAATAATCCGAACATTGCTGACCTGAGTGACGTGAACAGACCAACCAAGATTGCTGAGAAAATGAGCGAACTGTATGACAACGAGTGGACAGATGCGTTTGACAGTTTGGAAAAGAGTAATCCTGGATTGGATGTAGTAAAGACCCTGCTGGATATCTTAAAAGTAATGAACAATTCCTGTGAATGTATCAATGCGTGAAATATCATGTCCAAAAACAGTCGATTGAAAACCATGATACATGATTCTAATTATTAATAATGGATATCAAATGCAAACTAATAAAATTGTTTGAATTCAGACTATCAATTCAAAGTGCCAAGAGATGAGCCGCTGGCAGGTTTTCATTCAACAAGTTCAATCGGCAATTGAGCTTCCAGCCAAAGTTTTAAAGGTAATACTTTAAAAATATTAAAATGCAAAATCAAAATAATACACTTGTTGAATTTATAACAGATACCTGACACTATAAATATACCGCGTTACATCATATTGTGCAGTTGTGTGTCCATTAATTAAGTGAGAAAAACGCACAGGTTTTTCGGGATTTGTGGATGGGTTTTATTTTAAAATACCTTGTAGAGAAGTAATAAGTGTTCGTATTCCGCTCTTGCGGGATCGCCTACGAAGCAATATTGCATTCAAATGCATGTGTTTTTCAGAGATGTAAAACTGTTTCACGTAATTTATATTTACTTGATGTTTTGAGCAAGGAGAATTTATTATAAATGTAATTGAAACAAATGGCTAAACTGAATTGCTTCAAAAACACTTTTTTACATCGGGTAGACGTCTGTTGTTTTTTATATAAAATAACACATGGTTATTTGTATACTGTTTTGTACAAGTTAGGACGAACTTTATCTGTGATCATATAGTGTGTTTTAAGTCAATAAAGTTTAGCATAAAAACAAGAATTTATGTGTAGATCTATTATGAAACATTCTCTACAGTGTATATAAGCACACGTTTAGGTACGAACACGTGTCGTGCAAAGCATAAAGCTCTAATATGTTTTAGTATAGTTAACAATTGGATATGAGACTTGTCTTCATTGTAAACATTTGTCATTATGAGTACATTTATTTTTACAGGACGTTGTATTATGATGGTGTCTGTGTATGCCATATAAAGTACAAAACGTTTCTTTGTTTGATAATTGCACATCGAGCCCATAAATATCCCGCTCTTTAAAACATAACATCACAGCTGTTGTTTCGATTTGTATGCAAAATTGTATAACGTACTCATAAATATATAGCTTTTGAATTGATTATTATGAACGTTAGTCTAATAAGCAGCACCCGATTTACGTTGGTCTTGCTTGTTGTGACAACCTGCATGATTCAACTTTACATCTACATTATATAAATGTACTTTTTATCTCATCTTAAATTGAAGTGCTGAAGGTGAGCTAATTTAAGTGGTCTATTTTCGGCGTCCGTCATCGTGATAAATTTGATCAGAATTTTTATGAATCTGGATTAATTGTGTGTTTGAATGCTAGGTTTAATTGTGTAAAACTTTTGCAGAATGTTTATGTTGAAAGTATCAAGGCAATCTTTGAATCTGTATCAAAGAGAACCAATTCTTCAACATTTAGTTTACCTTCAAATCAGGTAGAGGTCCACTATGGTCCTCATGTTTGTTTGTGCTTCCAGAAAACAAAACCCGATGTTTGGTCCAACAACGTTTACCTACCGGAAGATCTACAGCAGATGATAAAACACCTTAGGAAATTAAAAGCTCCCTTTGTTTTACATATCATACAATCAGTATGTATTTTAAAAACAAGTTTGTCATTCAAATTGATTTGTTTCGAAGAATGACACGGTACAATTTATAAATGCATAGCAAGTCATACATTGAGACATTAAAAAGTTATCATAGTTATCATTCACAAATTAAGAAATCATTACAAAAATAATTTAATTATATGCAAAACAATATGAATGTGTCTGATTTATAGATGTCGTCGTCAGTTCCTTTCATGTTTATTCATTTCACCAACAATCACTAATGAGGCACATTTGCTGTCGCAACACTTTGTGGTCTTGACAAAAGCCACTGGGGGGTCATTATTTACTCCTTTAGAAAGGGGAATTTGTGCTGGGTTATTTAATGACATGTCTTGTCTATATTGACGAGATACATTGTCGAACTCCATCTCATTAAATACCTTATAAATATTCATACGTTACTGTCACTAGATCCCGAATAGCCTCTAAATGAGATGTTAGGAAAGTAGATAAGTCCAACTTGGATTATATAGATACCGGTTTTACAATCCGTTACCTTTGAAATAGTGTGCTCGTAAATGAAAAAATTCAATTTTGTGTGGTGAAGATTGTGTCTCCAGCATAATGGTACGAATGTGATGCGCTCATTTGCCTGAGATATTTTACTTCACTTAAGGTCATTTCAACATACTATGGGCGTTAATTGTTTCTGGGTAACACACTACGAAAATTGATAGTTAGAGTTGACCCAAGAAAATTGATGGTTAGAGTTGACCCAATTCCTCTTTATTAGATATAGAAAATACAAGTAAAGAGCCGTTATTGGTCCCAAAATTTTCAGACGATAAAAATGTCATTCCTCATTTATCAAACCAGTTAAAGTGATAGAAATGCATGTTGGCTCTAAAAAGATAACACCTATATATTTACATATTTACTACATATTACCATAAAGTATAGTTTGTATTTTTATGTCCCCAAGTCTATACTGGGGGACATATTGTTTTTGCCCTGTTTGTTTGTTGGTTTGTTGGTTTGTTTGCGTCAAACTTTAATATTGGCCATAACTTTTGCAATGTTGAAGATAGCAACTTGATATTTGGCATGCATGTTTATCTCATAGAGCTGCACATTTTGAGTGGTAAAAGGTCAAGGTCAACTGATTACATTTTGCTTAAATTGCCATTACTTCTTTATTTATGATCACACTTACCTTACATTTCACAATAGACTCCATCCAAACCATCCCCAAGCGCCACCCCAGAATCCCCTTCCCCATAATAAATAAAATAAAAAATTTCTATTTTGTCTTATTTTTGAAAGATCATCTAATAAATGACCAAACCCTCACTATATACCTCCACCGACCCAGACCCCCCCCACCCAAATAAAAAAATATTTGTTTTTTAAACATGGTTAAAAAACAAATATTTATTTTTGAAAGACCGTCCAACCATCCCACCCAAGAATCCCAACCACTTTTTTTCATATTTTTGGTAGATAATGTTATAAATGACCCAACCCCCACACTATACATCCCTCTCCACCCCCACGCCTCCTTCCTTTTTGATTGAAGTATTGAGATAGGTCCCTTCACCTTTAAAAAGAAAAATAGATGCGCGGTCTGCACCCGCTAAGCGGTGCTCTTGTTACTGACGTTGCACGCAGCAGTGCCATTCAAAGTTAATTTAAGTTTAGTATGCTTTGGTTTTAGGTCCGAATATTTATCTAAAGACTAATTCGACCGAGTTTTAATCTGGGTCGCGCGCATCCAAACCCCAGGTCTAATCTCAGAAAAACTTTGTTACCAATCAAATTGCAACATTCATGACTCAATCTTGAGGAAACTTAGTTAAAACCTATTTATTTTAGCTCGATTGCATCGAAAACCTTAGGCTTATATAAACGCTCTGGAGTCCGTTTCTTGGTTGAAATGTTTATTTGGAAAGTATCGAAATCAAGTAAAAATCAAGGTCAAGTGCGTCCCAAATCAAGGTCAATGTTTCCACTGAAGATGTTATATGAATACCTCACTCTTGATGAAACTTAGTAAGAATTTTTATCTTGACATTTTCTATGCGGAGTTTGAATCTGGGTCACGTGCATCCTGAAACTGTGTCACCAAGGCGCAACTTAGAAAACCGTGTTAACAGTCTAAAAGCCAAACATATGACTCAAGCTAGATGAGATTTGGGCAGAACTTAACCGACTTGAAATCTTAATCACATGCGCTCAAACAATATGACTTTTAGTTTAATCTTAGAAAAATATAAATTCCATTCTAGTCATGAGTTAAGCCCTTGTATTATGTGGGACAACGCTTATTAATATGAGAAGGACTAATGTTACCCATTTTTACGTAGCTGTTATACATGATAGTCCAGTTGACTTATGCGTATAATTGTTGAGATTGTGTTATTCGAGGTTTGATTATTATTATGCCCTCTTTCGAAGAGGCTGGTATATAACTATGGCACTGTCTGTCCGTATGTAAACTTGTCTGTTGGACATTACTTGTTTCAAACAGAACTTTGCAATATATATGGTTATGGACTAAATGTTTTATAAAACATATGCACATATGTCCACCATCATAAAACGGTGATTAAATGTTACAACATGTTCTTGAAATATCTTGAAAATATATGTCTCAGCCATAATTTTACTATATTTGGATGGATTTTGTATACATTGGCACAAATGTAATCCATCATATGGCGACATGTCGCTGCCAACCACAGAGTTCAAAGTTACGCGTAAAGGTCAAAGTCCAATTTTGCCTTATGATTGTTCGATAATGCCTGTCACTGCCTGAACTTAAAATATAGAAGTTTCCTCCCTACCACAAAGGTCAATGTCAAACTTAAGTGTTGTAAGCGTTTTAATATCAAATTGGCCGTAAAACAGCTTGTTAATAATGAAAAAATTGTAATTGATCATAATTTTAAATATTATTTTTCATAAATGACACTAATAAAGAGACGCCATTGTGTGAGTAACAATTGTAGCCCTTCCTGATGTTAAATTCATGGGTACAAAGGCAAATTTGGCCACACATGATAAAACTTTGTTTGATCAATATACTTTTTTCACTGTATCCGCATGGTCAATATATTTAGGAACTGTTGCCCAAAGATGTAGACTCCGATGAGCTGCGTGCCTACTACAACAGGTGTGTGGAGGTGTGCTGGCTTGCCGCGGTCCAGGATCCGCCTCTGTTCATGAACTTCAACGCGGGAGAGAAGTTTGACACAACACTGTTCAAAGACTACACCGCCAAAGGCCCTTACGTGGAGTTCTTGGTAAGTTGTATGGAAAGGCACATTGAAGTGTTAACGAGTTTGGTTGAGAGCCTCTGAGTTTGATATGCTAAATTTATCTTATTAGCTCATCTATTTTTTGAAAAAAAATTATGAGCTATTGTCATCACCTTGGCGTCGGCGTTGGCGTCGGCGTCCGGTTAAGTTTTGCGTTTAGGTCCACTTTTCTCAGAAAGTATCAATGCTATTGCATTCAAACTTGGTACACTTACTTACTATCATGAGGGGACTGGGCAGGCAAAGTTAGATAAATCTTGCGTGTATTTTGACAGAATTATGTGCCCTTTTTATACTTAGAAAATTGAAAATTTTGGTTAAGTTTTGTGTTTAGGTCCATTTTATTCCTTAAGTATCAAAGCTATTGCTTTCATACTTGCAACACTTACTAACTATCATAAGGGGACTGTACAGGCAAAGTAATGTAACTCTGACTGGCATTTTGACAGAATTATGTGCCCTTTTTATACTTAGAAAATTGAAAATTTGGTTTAGTTTTGTGTTTAGGTCCACTTTATTCCTACAGTATCAAAGCGATTGCTTTCATACTTGCAACACTTATTAACTATCATAAGGAGACTGTGCAGGCAAAGTTATGTAACTCTGACTGGCATTTGGACGGAATTATGGGCCCTTTATATTTATAAAATTGAAAATTTGGTTAAGTTTTGTGTTTTGGTCCACTTTACCCCTAAAGTATCATAGATATTGCTTTCATACTTGGAACACTCGCAAACTATCATAAGGGTACAGTAAAAGGACAAGTTGCATAACTCTGGTTGTCATTTTTACGGAATTATGGCCCTTTTTTGACTTAGTAACTTTGAATATATGGTTAAATTTTGTGTTTCGATCCACTTTACTTCTAAAGTATCAAGGCTATTGCTTTCAAACTTCAAATACTTTCATGCTATCATGAGGTTACTGTATCTGGCAAGTTGAATTTTACCTAGACCTTTGAATGACCTTAAATTATAAAATTTTGCTAAAATTGCCATAGCTTCTTTATTTATGATTAGATTTGATTGATACTTTGACAAAACTACTCTTACCTGACATACCACAATAGACTCCACCCAAACCATCCCCCTCGCCCTCCCCCCCGAATCCCCCCCTATATATTTTTTTTAAGATCATCTCACAAATGACCACCACACCCTCACACTTTATCCCCCCCTCCCACCCACGCCACCCACCCCCAATGTTTTTTTTTAAACGGTTAAAAAACACAAATATTTATTTTTATTATTTTATTTTTTTAAAAACCGTTCAACCATCGCACCCAAGAATCCCCTCCCCCACACACCCCCCCACCCCCGAAAAATTTTATTTTATTTTTTTGCATTTTTTTTTCCGCATTTTTGGAAAATAATGTAATAAATGTCCACACCCCCACACTATACACCCCTCTTCAATCCACCCCTCCGTCCTTTGTGATTGAAATTGAGAGTCCCTTCACCTTTAAAAAGAAAATAGATGAGCGGTCTGCACCCGCAAGGCGGTGCTCTTGTATTTGATAATGGTATCTACCGGTACGTTTATTAGCATATTTAACTTATTGATCAGAACTGACAACTTGCGTTTGCTAAATATTAAGTTTTTGTCTTTCTTAACGACGATGTATATCAAATAAATATATACTGATCATTATATTAATTTTGCTATGTTTATTTTTATGCCCCCATTTCGAAGAAAAGGGGGTATATAGTTTTTGCACTGTCTGTCGGTCGGTCGGTCGGTCGGTCGGTCAGTCGGTCGGTCGGTCAGTCGGTCGGTCGGTCGGTCACACTTCATGTCCGCTCTCTAATTCAAATAGTTTTCATCCGATCTTTACCAAACTTGGTCAGAAGTTGTATCCAGACAATATCTAGGTCAAGTTCGAATATGGGTCATGCCGGGTCAAAAACTAGGTCACGGGGTCACTTAGTGCATTTCAAGGATTTAGCATGGTGTCCGCTCTCTAATTGAAGTAGTTTTCATCTGATCTTTACTAAACTTGGTCAGGAGTTGTATCAAGACATTATCTAGGTCAAGTTCGAATATGGGTCATGCCGGGTCAAAAACTAGGTCACTGGGTCACTTAGTGCATTTCAAGGATTTAGCATGGTGTCCGCTCTCTAATTGAAGTAGTTTTCATCTGATCTTAACTACACTTGGTAAGAAGTTGTATTAAGACAATATCTAGGTCAAGTTTGAATATGGGTCATGCCGGGTCAAAAACTAGGTCACGGGGTCACTTAGTGCATTTCAAGGATTAAGCATGTTGTTTGCTCTCTAGTTTATGTGGCTTTCTGATTTATTTTGATATTCTAAGACATTTTTATGCCCCCGAAGGAGGGCATATAGTGATCGGACTGTCCGTTCGTCTGTCCGTCCGTCTGTCCGTAAGCCTTTGCCATAAGATTTCGAAAAATGCTCATAACTTCTATGTCGCTTCAGATAGCAATTTCATATTTGGCATGCTTGTGTATATGGACAAGGCCTTTCCATACGCACACAAATTTTGACCCCTGTGACCTTGACCTTGAACTTAGGGTCCGCGTTTAGGTTCGAAATCTGCGTTTAGGATTTGAAAAAAGCTAATAACTTCTACCAAGCGTTTACACAGTTATACTTTTATGTAGTGACAAAGATACAGTTGGGGGCAACCGTGTCCTGTGGACACATTTCTTGTTAAACCTCTTTTTATGAATTGTATTGATCACTCGTGAAATTGTTTATGTTTACAACCGAACAAATAACGAATATAAACCTATATCATCTAACTCCAGGTAATTGAAATAAAAATTGCTTTAATCTAAGTAAGTAAAAAACATACAGGTGTGGCCTGCCCTCCATCTGCATGATAAAGGTCCTCTGCTAAGCAAAGGAGTTGCACAAGGTAGTCATGCAGTAACTCAACCGCAAGGATTTAAACCAAATTTTAAAGAACAGTCGTCTTTAGGACATCTGGAACGTTCACAACCTCATATGAAGGATGAAAGAAGATCATTACGTGTCCCCAAAAAGCCCCGACATGTAAACCGGTCTAACAGCAACACAACATGTTAATCACAGGCGAAAGGCATTCAACAGAAAAGTAATTTGAAAACGAAAATAACGTTATCTACATATAATCAGATGTTTTATTGCGTTAATATTATGCTTTCGCTATACTTTAGCTTTGATGTGTGCAGAAATTATTGGGAAAGATATATTGAGATATATCGTCACGTAAATCTGTAAAGTATTATGACAAATATTTTTGTTCATTAATATAACAAAATATATTATATTAGAAAATCGCTGTCTACATCGACTACATGCTAGTCATGCCAGCTAATTATATATTTTTATATTGTATTGTTAAAAACCCCGAACAAATACGGTGTGTTTCCTTTTTACGTTTTAGATTTCAGTTACTGCAGTGTTCAAAAGTATACGTGCAAGATTCAGTGTTGTGTTTACCTTCCCTGTATTTATAAACTTGAACATATTCATATACTTCGCTTGTAATATTTATATTTTTTTGTTGTAGAAGTATGTAAGTAATTTACTTTTCTTGTGTTAACCTAAATGTGTTTTCATTTTATTTTGAATCAATTGAATTTTTTTAACAGTTGAAGTATTAAGTAATTAAACAAATTTTGTCCGTTAAGAATGCGCATGTATTTACCTTATATGTAAGTTAACAATATCGGAACGAGATAAGTGGATAATTACAGTTTTAACCCATTGTTTTTTTTACAAATATTTGGTGGGAATACGACATATTTGTATCGAATGAAAGGTTAATAATACAATTCCTGCCTACACATAAATTGCAATGTTGGTCCAGCTTATTTGCACGATGTCCGGCGAACGTTTTTCTACGAGGTTAAGGTTAGTGTGTTATTGTTCATTATAATTTTGCAACTGGTTGTTTACAAATATTTAGCATGTTTTTTCCCTTTTATATGTGTATTAATATGCGCAACAATTATGCGATAAAGAATCAACGTTATTAAAACCGCGGTTGTGGCCTTGCTTTACGTTTTATATATTTTAATGTTTTTGTGTGTCATGTATGCATTTATCTATCATCGATACTGAGAATACAATGTGTTGTCTAGTGACAAAAGATTTCGATTTATGCTACCTTGGGGTACTTTTATTTAAATAAACAATATGCAATCAGTGTTTACGTGATTTTGTTACTTAGGTTGGTTTATAAATACTAGGTAAACACGCTTATGCAAGAAATGACATTTTATCATTTTAAATAAGATTTGAGATCAGGAGAAAATATTATCCTTAACAATCCAGTATAAACTGTTCAGCAGAGCTCGGTATCGAACCCATTATACCCAGATATTGAGTCTAGAGCTCTTCAATCGTATCTTACCTGCCGGAACCTTTAAAGGGGCCGTCTCACAGATTTTGGCATGTTTTGAAGTTTGTCATAAAAAAATCAAGAATAAAATTTAAAAAGGGTAACCTCAGCAGGGCTCGAACCACTGACTCCTGGAGTCATGAAGTAAAAACGACTTGGACCACTCGGCCATCCTTCCTAATACATTATTAGATGTATTTGATACTTTATATAAGCAATCCTCGTAGTTTCACGAAATATAACGACAACAACAGAACTCTCCAAATTATTAATTCGTTTCGCGTTGCAACGCTTTATAATTTTCAGGTTTTTAAATCGTCAAAAGATGCATATAATGGCTATTTTAGAGCATGGTAAATGTTCAGTATTACTGCTTCCTCACTAATATCATAACTAAAACGAAAATTTGCGAATCTGAAACAACTTTTTTCGATTTTGTCAATTTACCCAAACGTGAAAAGGCTCCTCTAAGTGTTACCTTTGACACGAATGCATGAAGAACGCACGTACCGACAGTTCTTAAGGCAATAATAAACAAATTGTATTAAACTAACGCATTCAGAAGCTATATTACTAAAGCGAGCTTTTTTATATTCTAATTTGAATAATGACTTACTTCAATCATCTGTTTCTAGTCATCTCAATATTGGATTATAAATGTAGGAATGGTTTCATGTAATATGGATAACCACGATCTTAATTCCTTTTGGATGTTTTCGTAGGGACATTTGATTAACTGTAAACATAATCAACTCTTTATTTATAAAGTATTCGTTTCATCATCACGCGATCGGAGGCAAAACAAACGACATGGTCTGAACTTGTATATTATCAAGTGTGTTCATTTTGTTTGTAACAATAATAGTTGCACAAGAAAAAGACTAGGTTATGTATTTTTCCTTCTACGAACAATCCTTAATTAAAATAGATAAAATCACATTCATGTTATTATACATGATACATTCGTTTGTTATATATCTTTAACAGGACATGTTACTATGCTTTCCACACACCCCACTGTCCCATCCAAATGTTGTCCATCAATGCTAGTAAAGACACGACTGTCAAATATATTTTATAATAGAATAAAAAAAATAGTTATGCAGTAGGTAAAGCAATAGAGAGACTATGCTTCAAATACTTTGGTTTATGCATTACACTTAAATACGAATAATCCTGTGTTTAGCATACAAATAGAAAATGCAATAAACTATCCACATCTCTGCTTTAAGCATTTACTTTAAAATATAAAGGAATTGATTATTCAAATGCTTTATCGGCGCATGAAAACTGCCGAGCACACGTGTGGTCGCTTAAATATGTGGTATGTAAGTGAAACTTTGATCACAGTTTACCTGTACCTCAATATGGTATTGCCAATCAGATCTGTACAATGCGGGTATCTAAACAGAACATCATTATATCAAATACATAAACATCATGGTCGAGAACAGTCAAAAATGCTATAAATCATCATGGTCTCCACATAGAACAAGTTTACATCATAAAGCATACACACACCAAATAAACTGTAACACAATCTTTAAGAAAGAAAATACATGCTTATTTCTATAATTCTTACTATAAGCCACTGGCCATTCTTATAATTTAAACCAATCAAATTGAATGTTAAAAACAATTTTCTAACAAATGAACTACATATGTTTTCTGAGCAGTAGCATCTTTGCATTTTAAACCTTTATAACATTGACAATGGTGTGAAGATATTGCAAACGCAGTGAGTGTATTTATTTTATTCAAGTATTGCAATATTTCCAGTCTACATTTGTCGGGTCACAAGATAACACGACACACATTGCCATTTCTATTTGTAGAGTATTGAGATAAGGGAATACAATTTCACATCTATGCAATATATAAAAACTACTTTTATTAGTTTAGTTTAAACCTATTTATTTTAGCTCGATTGCATCGAAAGCCTAAGGCTTATATAAACGCTCTCGAGTCCGTTTCCTGGGCCTAGAACCAGTACTTGGTGTCTTTGAGGAAGATCTCAAGAACGCTACCATGGGGGATCGAACCCGTGACCTCCCGGTCGCTAGGCGGACACCATATCCATTACACCACAGTGACCTACTTTTATTAGACATAGAGCGAGGAAAGTGTCATTTTTTGTTCCAAAGTAAACATTTATTGTGAATGTAATTCAGAAAATGGCTAACTAACTTGCATGGAATAACATGCATTTCTAACAATTACTACACAGAAACAGTATTGAATTAGGTTTTGTTTGTTTTACATATACACTAAGGCATTTGCATCAAGTAAGTTTCTTTATGGAATTACACGTTACATTTTAATAGTTAATGGCTGTAAATAATGTAGCTATAACACACGTTAAGGTTCATGTAGAGGCTTCATTTTGAAAAATTTGGGACCCCTAGCATTGAACTCAAATTTGACTAAAGGAAGAGTGCCACATTGAAAATGTATACATATATGCTTTAAAGGATGTTTTTCCTTCAAACTGCTACCAATTTTGTACATCAACGTATCATAACATCCACAAAATCAATCAAAATACAAAGCGATTTTAACAATAAAATATACATTATTTTCAAAAATCTGAATCATGTTTATTCCACGTATTTCGGCGGAAAATTATATAACTTGTAATTAATATCGACATTGACGAGGGCAAGTTACGCTTAAATAGTAAAAAAAAGTTTACATATCTAGAAATATCAAAACTCGAACACATGTCATTTCATCACCATGGGGGCAACCATTTTTAAATTAATAAAATATTAAAAAACATGCTAAAAACTCACTCATCGCCTAATTGACATTCCAAACGGTTGACGATGACAAATGCATTGGATTGTAATCTTTCCGTTGATGTTTGCAAACTGCGAGATCAGACCTCATAAACACTCAAAAGAATAACTATGTAAAAAGCATTTCACCAATGTTTACAATCGTTGTCGAATCACATGTAGATATTATTGCGCATAAAATAGTACGCTTACAGACTGACAGAAAGATCAATACGTAACTCCTTTAAATTCATCACGGTATACTATTCTATTGACAATATATAATAATACATCGTTTTAACAATCTAAAGGTAGAAATAATTCTTTTAAACGGAGTTTTTAATAACGAAAGTGAAAACAACGGAAGTTGGATGGATATTCTGTGAGATGCACTTCGGCTCCAGAAAAACAATACAAATAAACTAAAAAAGACGTGTGGGGGACATTTTTCAGCTGGAAAATATTTGAAATAGGGTAAGTGATGATATCTCTACGTGGTCATTTCTGTTATTTAGTGCGATCTTTTGCTGATAGATGTTAATAGTTGTTTTACTAGTTGCCACACAACTGTCAAAATAAGCATGTGTTATCTCAGGTATGTGTATACACATACCCGGTTTTCTCACCATTGCACGTGGTTTCGAACGATTTGTTTTGCACGTTTTTCTACGGAGCACAGCGATGGCCACGCTTTCAAAATGGGTAGAAGGAATCGAAATATAAAATCAATCGGTTTGCCAATTTTTTCTTTATATTCCTTTACAATTTTATATGTCGTCTGCAATCTATTTCAATTTGAGATGGTTTAAAATTTGCAATTTGGTTGACAGGTAAATAACTAAATTGTTAAGCCTTTGAAATAGAATTGTGACTCTTATTATCCACCATTCCTGTATATTAAAAAGTAGTTACGATTTAGTTATTTTTAGAACTTTGTTTAGGAAATTTATTCAAAAAAGTCAGTTGAATAAAAACTCATTTGTTGTTTTATGACAATAATTTTCTGTGAAATGTTGCTAACTTGACCTTGTATATGTATATAGCTTTGTATTTATTCAACTTAAGGTAGTGCATATCCTTCCTAACTTTAGATTGAGATTTTGTAAATTAGTGTAAAAATGTATTGGTTTTAAACCAAAATATGAATAAAGCACACAAATATTGAATGTCAAAAATGTGTTTATGTTGTTCTATCCGTCTTAATATAGTTTGACCATATTGTACCACATTGAATGAAGAAAAACCAAAGCGAAGTTTTAATGAATTTTATCCCCCCCCCCCCATGAACCTTAAGCTATTTTAATGATTAATGGGGCCTTTTCACAGATTTTGTCATGTTTAGAAGTTTGTCATTTAATGCTTTATATTGATAAATGTAAACACTGAATTTTAAAAGGTCCAGTAAAAATCAAAAATAAAATTTTAAAAAGGAAAAAAAGTAGCCCGCAGCAGGGCTCGAACCAGTGACCCTCGGAATCCTGAAGTAAAAACGCATTAGACAACTGAGCTATCCTGCCAAACATACATAAGATGCGTATTTTATACGTCATATAAGCAATCTTCGTAGTTTCACAAATTAAAACGACATCAACAGAACTCTCCAAATTATTCAATCGTTTTGCGTTGCAACGCTTTATAATTTTTTGGTTTTTATATCGTCAAAAGATGCATATAATGGCTATATTAGACCATGGCAAATGTTCAGTAATACTGTTTCCTCACAAATATCATAACTAAACGGAAAATTTGCGAATCTGAGACAACTTTTTCCAATTTTGTCAATTTACCAAACCGCGAAAAGATCCCTTTTATGTAACAAAAACTCTAGTAATGAATGTTGAAACTGATTATGTGCCATACACGTCATACACTGCTATAAGATTATACTTATTATTAGTTTCGCATTAAAATCCCAAACATATAATTGTAAGTAGTATAATATGTGTATTCGCAGGTGAGTAGAATAACATATTCATTAAAAACAACGTTGCTTTAAAAATTATTACAGTAGACATCCTGCTCATACATACTTTATGTTCAGTGGCATTACAGTTTTTCTTAATCAAATTAGTCCGTATGTTCAAAGAATTAAAAGGCTTAAAACAATATTTAATTTAAAAATTATCATCAATTATACTACATTTTAATGAGACAAATCACTGACAAAGGCATAGTTGTAGTTCCAGTGCTTAGTTGAATGGGTAGAACTAGCGTTGTTGATGTAACTGTTCAATTGTAGAACAGTGTTTACGGTACTTTGCCATTGACATTAATTACTTAATAAAACAATGTTAAACAATAGCGTACAGAGATGTGGATGGAAATACGCACTGAACACATAGGAACTAAAGGTTCACGTAGATGCAATTTCCGATGCACTGAAGATTGTAAGTGCTCACCAAAAGAAAATTCACGACAAACACAAGCGGAGAGAGAGCGGTCATACCAGTAAAATTCTCGAACAATTGGAAGCAGAGTATCGTGTTAAATGTAAAGAGATACAGACGAACCTGAAACATATGGATACGGTAAGTTAAATATCACATGTAATAGATTTTTCCTTTATACTTATATTTGATGAAAACGCCAATCCAGTCTCAAGGAGGTCAAACGTTTCATCTTTTGTTCTTTTTGACAAAAGGTAAACATACCGGGGATTGCATTTAATAAAAACGTCTCGTCTTATCTCTATTATTTGATCTAGAGCTTCGTTTTATAGCGGACGCGAATGATAGTCATATTTTTTATCCTTGTGCTGTAAATATTATATTTTGTTTAGTGCATGCGTTTCCACAATATTGGACCTATACATGCAAACAAATACATTTAAATTTAATTTAAAATGTCGTCCTTGTCAAGTTAACAATACTTACTGAGCAACACTTCTTACTCGAAATGTGCATAACAAACAAATCTTATTCTCAAAAAGAATATGCGTGCCATTTAAAGTGATATGGGCATCTTACAGTTTATAGGTGTCTATCGCAACCGTTGTTTATTTTTGGTGTTTTCACTTCATATACTCTTATATTTGTTAATGCAGCATCAACATACTAAAACAATATCCCGGAAAGAGAAAAATAATGCTTTTGAATATCAACCGTACTTTCGTTTGACAACTGATCATGCATGTACGATGTGATACGAAATTTAGTTTAAGTGCAGATTCGTTCATTCGACACAAAGACATAATTTTGTTTTACGGATCATTTCGGCTTAGAGGACTGGGTGAGTCACGTAAGAATATCGAATATAAAATATATTTTTATAAACAACTGGTAGCAAGATGAGTCGCAGATAATCGGTCAGTAACCACATTTTAACATTTATTGCACACTCGGGCAGGAGCGGATTTTTCGAGCGCCCGCAGATGATCATGCCCTCGAAAACGTGTATTATCCCTATAATATAGTTCACTAGAAATCACAATTGCCTTTGGATTTTCATGAAAATAATAACGAAATTTATGACGTATGATTATTGGCGTAATTGTAATAGCGACGTAACACATCAGTTTAAGCAAGACTCTCGGATAGCGTTTTTTAAGTAGTTGCTCTATGCAGAAAATTAATATAAAACTTATTTTATAAATCAAGTTCTGGCGAATTTTAAAGATTGTGGATTGAATGTTTGTCGTAGATTATTGAACGATTTTTGTTGTTGATCAAATACATCGTTCTGACCAGTAATTGGAATTTTACTTCATGTCACAGGTGAGAATGGATAACCAGATGCAATGACATTCAAACCTTTTATTTTCTTACAGTAGTTTAAGAGTTGTTTCACACTACTTTTTTAAACAAGAGGAATAACAGGTTGTTATCGAGTCATGGAACTTCGCTTTCAAGCTTTTATTAAACCAGTTGCTTAACGTGTTTAATTTACGTCATTGCTTATGTTTATCTATTTTACGGGTGATACTGTTATCAGTGAAGTGTTTTCTTTGCAAGTACTCTCGACGCATACGCGACAATACATGAGGGCCAGCTTACTCGTATCGCTAATCAGTAAGACGTACTTTTACATCCTGGTTTGTATGCCTATTAAAGGTTAGCATTGTAAATGTCGTTGTTAGAAAATATCAATATCAATCGGATTTGTCGAATTATGTGTCGATTGTCTGGGATGAAAAACGCTGCTCTGTGAAGTAAATTCAAATGTATTAAATTAGAACCACACATGCAATCATTTGAGGTTCATTCTAAACTTAATTAGTTGATTATACACAATACATAACCGTCCATTGTCATTTGTGTATACACTCAAAGCCATTTAAATCGCAACATATGTATTCTTTTTATTCTCACGAACAGCTTAAGATTTTACACAAAGTTGCTTAAAATGGTTGCAATCACTCATCCATGACTATGTGAAACGTGATACTGTGGTTATGAAGTCCGCTCTGTAACACGGAAGCGTGTGAACCATATAAATTTTTTATGCTGTCCGGTTAACGTCAATATTTCGATACATTTCGATACATTTCATCCAATGAGCGTCAGCTTTTGTATCGAAATGTATCGAAAATTGACCAATGGTAAACTATGGTTTGTATCGAGAATTATATGACGTCACGCATGAACAACAATGGAGTGTTCGATCGGCGCAAACGTTTAGATTACAAACAAAACATTTATTTGAATGCTACCTTCCGATTTCATCAAAGATTAAATGAACAGATGTAATAGCCTTGTAATAGTACACTGCAACAAATGACACAGTGTTGATAACGTCGAAATACTTCTAGAGCAAACTTACATTGATAGCGTATATTTAGAATGAACAACCAAACAACGAATAAAAGTCCTATTTTGGATAGTTTGTGTGAATATTTGTGATCTTCTGTGAAAGAAAAAAAGGTAATTTGAAATTGGAACATGTAAGCGTATTTAGTTAAATACTCATATCACGCATATCTTGAAAAACATTTGTAAGTGTAGAATCCGGATAGAAAATATTCGGATACGGATGTATTCAAATAAAAGTTTAACGCAAAATAATCAGACATAGGTGTAAACATGGGTATATTTTATTGCTTTGCAGCATATGAAATAGAATTTTATTGTATATTATCCAAATATCACAATAGGTGATTGTTTAAAATACAACTCAACCCCCCAAAATAGTATAAATATTTCCTATCTTTATGTTTTATTGCAAATATGGATCCGGTGTTGAAATGATAGAAAAATTCTGATTGCTGATAGCCAGCAAGCTAGGTTAATCAAAGTAGAACACGATGAACTGATTATGTTTTCCATGGTCATTGCAGATTAAGGTCTTGAAATGATTAGGAACATTGGGAGGGTGCAAGAAGTTTCTTGTCTAATATTTGTAATAATTAATTTATTTCTGATTACATCATTGACGTGATATTAAGAACATTGTGTTAGTTACAGTATGAAAAGTCCTTAGCTGTTTTACTTAACACTTTCCTTATAATTAAGTCATGCATTTTGCACATCTGCTTTTTATTTAAAAATTCTGTTCTGTTCTGTTCTGTTGTTTCTTGGATACCAGGCATTTCGAAAATCCCGAAACCACGATATTTTATGGATACAAATAGCTATGACCGTTTCCGTAAAAGGCGGTGATTGTTTGTACATAAAGACCAAATTGATTTTCATTTAATTTTTTTAGTCCAGTTAAAATATTTGAAATAATGATTAATTTATCATTAACTTATCCAATAGCCACGGCTTGTAGATCAACCTACACACTAAAATGTTATTTTAAGTATAGAATGCTTTTCAAATCCACTTTGTCCATTAATTAGGACAAAATCAAGAGTTTGAGATTATAATTATCCACAGAATAAATATCGCTGTTCCATTCATCACATGGATTTTCATTGGCGTTTGACGAACGATTATTTCATTTTTAAAATGGTCAATCCGCCGGCATAATAGAAAAATCTCTCAAATGGATTGGTGTCGATACATATGCAATTTATTATTTTACATTATAAGCCTTTAAATAGGAAAATGAAACATTAGAAATGTAAGCAAACACAGTTTTATATTAACCACCTCATTAATATGATTTAGATAATGTGTTTTTTACGATAATTTACATAGTTAAATATGCGAATCATACCAGACATTGTGATAGGGGAACAACAAAACACAGGCACTCGGCATTAGTTGCTACCACACCTCTGCTACCCCTCTCCCCCAGCTGTTATCCCTTCCCAAACCCTTAAATATTGTCCATTCGTTAACCAAATATCAAAACCAAAAAAAATAAGTCAAACTCTTTTTTTTAATTTTTAACACTTTCCGCTTTACGATATTTTTCGTTTAAAGAAAGTCTCTTCTAAGCAAAAATCCAGTTAAGGCGCAGTGCCGTCCCTAATAGGCCTGTGTGGACTGCACATGTTCATCTGGGACGACACTTTTCGCACATACTGTAAACCCCTTTTTCACAGAGCACGACACATTTGCATTTTTGCCATTTTTTTCCTATACACTTTTTAAAGAGTGCATTAATATTTTACGTTTTTATTTTACTATTTTGTTTCATGTACATATCGATAAATTTGGTATGTAAAGTTAGAGTGAAATTTGAACTTATCTGTACTTTTACCAATACAGCAGAACGGTTGATAAAATGTTAACGCAATATGTTTAATTAAAAACGTTTCACGATTTATGGATTTATTGTGCTTCGTTAAAAATAAAACACTAAAAACACTAGACTCAAACCTGTTCTTCTTGTTTGATAGACAAACGTTTGAAGATCTCTTGACGCCGTAGGACGGACAATAAAGTTTTCTTTGGAAATTATTGTTGCCTACGTATACTGCGTTTGCACAGCGTGTACGCTTTAACGATTGATTCATTGAATGGAGTAAAATATTGATTAGTTGCATTAAAGTGAGACTGTACGATTTTGTCAAATATTTATGAATTTATATAAAATGTGTAAAAACTTATTATACATATATTTCAATATTAATTAAAATAAAAGTTAAGAAGAACATGTGTCGAAAAATGCAAAATTAGCCAGATATTTACTTCTGAAATCGAAAATGTATGTACAGTCGAATTCGCCGGCATGTATATCATGCATGTACGATGTGAATCTAAATTTAGTTTTACGGATCATTTTAATTTCCTGCAACGATATCTATGCATATGACACACGAACACTTACCCCGATCCTAATAAAAAGACGAATGCTTCGGTTATTGTAGGAAAATATGTACGAAATATCTTCGCTACAATTGGCTCGGGTCGCTAATTTGTTTTTGCTGCTTTTTATGAAATTCGTCTTCAATGTATAAATTGTCTTGCCTATTTTGTGTTATTGTAACATATTTTTATCAATGTATTACAATTTCACAAAAATAAAAATCGTACAATTTTACTTTAAACACCTAAATATTGATGCTAAAACCATATACAATGTTTATTAGAATGAAACATCAAGAGGCGACCGAACGACAATATACCCAACGATAACGTAAAACTATCTTCGCTTATATGATGATCTCAGTCCAGAATGCAATATGTATATACCATTGCAAATATTTGATAAATAGAAATAGGGACTGTATTTTCATATGTTGTTCCCTTGTTTTGTTAGATGGTATGATACGTATAATCTTTGGCTATCGAAAGATCCGCAAGTTATATGCCATTTAGCTGTAAACGGATACACGGTCCATGCACAGGGTACATGTCAGTTAGTTTATTGTTCTTTTGACAACCTATATGAGGAATATGTCTTAATGTCAAAAGATATAAAATGATCAGCGTTGCACATATCACATTACTGTTTTACGAGTTCTTATGTTTTGCGAAAGAAGTTATTCGTTTTCAACATCAAAATTCAGCAATTTTGTATGTTTCGGCGTTTCGAACATGTGTTGGATCACATTTTTCATAACGGATATAAAATAACATAGACGTTTGAAATAGCTTACTTCATAACGACATTGTGACCGGTTGATGCATAAACGCTCTCAGGAAGAATGAGTACAAATGGAGTCGTGTTCTGAGAAAACTGGGCATAATGCATGTGCGTAAAGTGTCGGCCAAGACTAGCCTGTGCAGTTCGCACAGGCTTATCAGGGACGCCACTTTCCGCTTTTATGACATTTTTCGTTTAAATGAAGTCTCTTCTTAGCAAAAATCCAATTTAGGCGGAAAGTGTCGTCCCTGATTAGTCTGTGAGGACTTGTCCCGTAATCGTTCATAGTTCATAGACGACACATAGTTACTAACAATGTTCATTACTCTTAAATTACCGGTATGTAGCCTATCATTCGATATCTCGTCATGCGCGAATTGCCAAGATGACGAGTTTTGCATTAACTCCCATTTTCTCGTGCCGCGCATGGGACAAGTCGGTCCCTCTCTATTTATGTTAATTTCTCTGCATAATACAGGATAAAATATTCAACAACACCATGTATCAGTTTCTAGTCCAATTTAATGTCTAACATACTTAATATTTTCGGTTATACAAATACAGTCTGATAGCTACATGATCGTATCTTTCTCGATCCGTACACCTCCAAGTCTAAACGCTAACTGTCTTGTTTCCCTCTAACATCTGGCCCGTGAAACTCAGTTATGAATCCCATTGGTGAGTGTTCTATGTGTCTTTATTTCTAATTGGCTGAATTACAATCTGGAGAAGTCACTATTCAAGTATGCACACGTTAATGAGCGTTGTGGTACAAATAATAAATAATGCAAATACAGCCTAAGGCTTGTGTCAACAGCATTGTAACCCCTTTGTTGTTAATGCATACTCGCTACTGATATACTTGTCAATATTTCGTACATAAAGAAAACCCAAATATTTCACCCAATTTCTCATCATTATTTGACACAACTTATCCTCTCAATTTGATTTTTATGTATTTTAGGATACAGAAAAATCTTTAAGAATTTAAGCATGGAAGTAAACGAAAACATATTAATACATACGATGTAGAAAATCAAACACGCAAACATGAAAACATCAGTGACTAAAACATATATATGATGAAAATCTGCATATTATTAATGAAATTTTTATCGAATGTTTCTGCTGAAATAATAAAACGTCGGAATATTTAAAAAGTCAATGTCAATCACAATGAAGTGGAATGTGTCACTGGTTTGGGAAATCCAATACGAATAGTGTCCATTTTTTGACATCTTCGCTGGAGGCGATGTGGCGTCTAGGTGAAGAGATGAGACGTCCGGTTGGAGAGTATTTGACATCTGGTTGTAGATGGTAACATGCAGTCGATTGAAACGACGGCTTCCGAATGAAGACGATGATGGTCGGTCGGAGAAGTTGTTGGTCCTCGGCTGTTGCACGATTTAGAATACTTCAAACGTTTATTATATATAGTTCTGGAGAATGTCTGCATTCATGACTGTAGTATTATAATTAGTGTTTATGTACATGTAATAAAGGTAACACACATATATATATAAGTTCATAGACGATAAAATGTTCACCTAATATATGTACAAAGTACGCGCGATTTTTCATCATCAAGTCCATTCATATCATCGTATCTTTAAAAATCATTTTCGACGACGCGTGAAATGTCCATTAACAGTCCACTCGTTGTATGGTACTGATGCTGGTTCACAATTTGGATCCATGTCGACAATGTTGGATCCTAATTGAAGTCGTCTGTTACGTCATCTGATTCTCGACGGATACATCGTCGTCGAAGATATCGGTATGTCGATGACATATTCTTCTTCTTTGTCGGGGTGTTAAGATCTGATCACGATCTCAAATGCGTTATGAACGCATGTTGCTGCAGGCAAACCACGCCAACGATGTCAGGAGCGCTGCTTTTCTCCTTAACTTGTATCGTATTGGCAAATCTTATAGGGTCAATTACATGAAATGATAAACGGGCCTTTTATTTACATATTAATGGAATTTGCTATATAAGCATTCAGATTACTATTAACACCTATGATAAGATATACCCAAATAAAATTAATGTGCTAAAGGAACGCGATTCTCATGACGCAAATTTATGATGTTTTATTTTAACTATACGCGTTTGTCTATTCAATGAAATGCATTGTGCTTTATTATGTTTTATTTACTTGAGAACAAAAATTTACAAACAAAATCCCTTGTCTTAATGTAGGTATTCTTATAAAGAAACGAAAAGAATAAACTACATATTCGATCAGTATCAAATTTGTAATGAATCATAGCAATATAGTTGTATCTTTTACATTATACTAATAAAAGGTACACTGCTTTGCTTTTAAGGATATTTACAAACTGTATTAAAATGTTATTTATGCCTAAAATGTTGTTTACCTGAGCGCTGTAGGGCATAAGCTAGCGTTGGTTAATGTCGTTGTCAACTGCGTTGTCATAAGCTTGTCATGTAATCGAACGTACTTAGTGAGTCCGCCTATTTTGAGGGTTATTTATACCAATTTCGTTACGTACTCGTCTAATTCGTGACCCACGCCTGTCATCAAGTAATGGGCGTCAAACGTGTGTATCTTGTCGTTGATAGACAGATGACAGACGATCCCTACGGATTGTACGCCTTCTGTATTCGCGGGTCTCCATTTAATTTGACAAGCCAATTTGTATTCACGTCTGGAAAACGTATCGGAATGTCGCTCTTTCTCACTTAATGTACCTACTTATTGTTTATGTGCATTTTGCGAGTCACGATTCTTATATTTTCTGTTTGTTACATATTACTGAAATATATCTATTATATCACCCGTAGACTTAAATATGACATTTTCATTTCATTCTAAACCCGTAAATCAATGCTAATGACGATACATTATCAAAATCGGACGATACCGTCCTCTATAATCCTGTTTTTACATATATACTACATATACATTCAAAACATATTTCTCTATATACAAACTTTTTGGGGTCTTTAAGTCTCGACATCTATCTCGCTTTATTTTGTAGTCCATTCATTTACATGTGTTCAGCCATTGTCTGAAGGCACGTGAAAATTGCTTTCTTCATTGCGTTATTTGAACGTGAAGTCTTTTTTGTCAATTTTCGTTTTTTGTGTTTTAACGCTACCGCGTCAATTTGCATCTGATCGTCTGAAGAATCATTTTCAAACCTACGTACAGGTGAGTTTTGTGAATTACCGTTATTGTAATGCATCGTATCTGATTCACTGGAGCTTTACTGTATATCCGCGAATTGTTTGTTTCTCAAATGTTTTTGCAGTTCCGCAAGTGGAATATTTTCCTCGTTGTCCGTATTATCTCTAATCTGTCGGGTCTGTTGCGTAATGACAGGTAACCCATGTACTGAGTTATTTGAATCGCTATCAGAAGATAATGTGTCGTCCGCAAAGGCTAAATTTGCTTTTCTAATCGGGCGCGTTAACGGTTGATTTATCACTGGCCATTCATCGATATTTGCGTGTCTTATTTGATCAGCGTGAACTTTAATAGTTGAGTTGTCTAACTGATTTTTTATTACGTATGTTAACGGCGACTTTTGTTCGATTATACGATAATATGGCCTCCATTTACTGTCTAATTTATTCGTACGTTGAAAGTTTTTGTAGTAAACGGGGTCATTGATTTCGAATTTAATATCTTTCGTATTTTTATTCGCATAATCAGCTTGTCTACGTTTCGATTTTTGAATTTGGGCACATACCTTTTTAAATGATTTGTGTTGTTCTTCTAATATTATTTTATGATAATCTTCACCGTGATATTTACGTCTAGGCTTTAACAAGTTGTCTATTGGAAGAATAGGGTCTCTATTAAAAAGTAAGAAGAACGGTGTGTGCTTCGAAGTCTCGGATGTACAAAATCTCATTGCCGCTAAAGACATGTTTAAATGTACGTCCCATTGTTGTACATTTTCTTGAACCCGTTTTGATAGTATATTGTTCATAGTCCCATGTGAACGCTCGTTCATGCCATTAGACGCGGGATGATATATTGTCGTCTTTACGTGGTCAATGTTCATTGATTTAATGTTTCAGTGAAAGCTGTGCTTGTGAATTCTTTTCCGTTATCAGTTATAATTCTTATAGGACAACTATGACGGCAATAAATCTCGTTCATTAACAGGTGTATTACGCTATCAGAAGATTTATCAGGCGATGCGAAAGCTTCTATGTATCCTGAGAATTGATCTACGAAACATATTATATATCTATTTCCGGAAAGCGTTGTTGGGTATGGACCGCATATATCTATGGAAACAACTGAAAACGGAAACGGCGGTATTGAGGTATCTGACGATATGGGAGCTTTAATTGCTTTTAAATTTCTACTTTGACATATAATGCACTTAGATACATAATCATTCAATTCTTTGAACATTTTAGGCCAGTAATATTTCTCTTTTAGTGTCTGGAAAAGCCTTTGAGACCCAGGATGTCCGTTTTCATCATGGTATTGCTTGACAACTGAATCAGTCAGGTGTTTAGGTACAAACAGCCTGAGAGTAGGTTCCTCATCTACGTTTGATATGTAGTACAGTATGTCATCAACCGTTAAATATCTATCATCTTCACTCTTGTTCTGTTTCCCTAATCTTAATCTCGCTTTAATCTCAGATATATGAGGGTCTTTTCCTTGTTCTATTTGCATATTAAGCCCTGATATGTTATCATTCGACGCTGTGTCGTCGACTGGAAGTGGCCGCGGGGTAATAATATTATCAATTATTTGCCTGTGATCGATATGCGTAGAGTCAATTACATTAATTTCGCGCGTCTGGTTTTGTCCATTTATTTCCGAACTAATCGTCAAATGTTTATCGTTAATATCTAATTCTAGTTCTGTTTGATCGCATTGATTATTCTTTATTTTGGTTTTTGGAGGTCGGCTTAGAAAGTCAGCAATAATATTCTTTTTTCCCGGTATATATTCAATTTTGCAGTTGTAACCCGCTATACTTAAGGCCCATAATTGTATTTTCTTGTTTTGCATCGGACTTTCTAATAAATACTTAAGCGGCTTGTGATCACTCTTTATAACAAATTCAGCATTGTGTAAATAATGGTGCAATTTACTTAGACTGTAAAATATGCTGTAACATTCTTTTTCAATAGTACTATATTTGCATTGCGTGGGGCTTAATCTGTGCGATATGAAAAATATCGGCTTTTCGCCCACATAATCCCCGGTCTCGTTACTGTCGCATTTTTGAGTCAAACAGGCTCCGACGCATTTATCAGATGCATCCGTATACAGAATATAACCTTTTTTTGGATCAGGGTATGAAAGATAAGGGATTTGCGTAAATGAGTCTTTTAATTGTAGGAAACTATCTTCGCATTGTTTTGACCATTTAAATGGGACATTCTTTCTCGTGAGATTAATGAGAGGCTCGACTACTTCTGAATACGACGGACAGAATCTCCTATAAAATCCTGCAGCACCTAAGATAGATCGTACATCGCGCACGCACTTTGGCCTAGGGAATTGTCGGATCGCTTCTACCTTTAACGGATCCGGCCTTATACCATTTTGATCTATGATGAAGCCTAGGTATCTAGTCTCTCTTTGTAAGAATTGACATTTTGATAGTTTTAGCTTTAGGTTATGTTTACTGAGACTCTGTAGTACTGTATCTACGTGTGATAAATGAGATTGCAAGTCAGGTGAAAATATTAGAATATCGTCTAGATACGCCACAGCGAAGCTCTCACAACCTTTGAGTACTTTATTAGCCAATACTTGAAATATAGCACCGGCAGAGGAGGCACCGAAGGGCATAACATTAAATTGAAATAGACCCCTGAATCCCGAAGCGAAAGCCGTTTTTTCTCTGTCCTCTTCCTTTATAGGTATTTGCCAATATCCCGATATCAAATCTAAACTGGTGAAATATTTACTTTTACCTAATAACGCCAATATATCATCTATTAATGGTAATGGATAGGAAATTGGTTTTGTAATTTTGTTTAATTGTCTAAAATCAACACAAAACCTTTTCTCGTCTCTATTATCTTTGTTTGAGTCATGGTTTTTTTTCTTTTTATCTACTAAAACAATAGGGAAGCTCCACGGACTTCTTGATGGACTTATTATGTTTGCGTCTAGCATTTCGTCGATGGCTTTATCTATGAATACCTTATTGTTTAATGGTGTTCGATACGGCCTTAATTTAATGGGCGGATGATCCCCTGTATCTATGGTAAATTCTATCGCTGAAGTTTGTGTTAATTCTAAATTATTCCTTGTGAAGAGAGTTCTGTGTTTTAAGAGTATCGGTAGAATATTTTCTTTTTGATTTTCATCTACACGTAAATCTGATAAGATTTCATCTTTAGATAAACCTGATTTCGGCTGATTATTTTTAATAACTTCTTGTACTGAGCATATTTCATTATCATTTACCGAAGTTATTCGCCCTATGGCACAGTGTCGTCTAAGCCTTATTGTTTTGTGCGTATTGTTTATAATTAAAATGGGAAATTGTCTATCACGCGTTGTCTTGACGACTGAATTAACAATTGTTAAACCGGGTTCATTATCAAAGAAAGAATTGCTTATTCCATTGAATTCATAATTTGTATTTGAACGTATGCAGTTTCTTTTAGCTTGAGCAAAGAGTCTATATGCAGTTTGTGGTTTTAACACAGTATGTCTAGTTAATCTCGCTATCGTTGAAAGATGTACATCTTCTTCTAGAGGTACATAACAGTTATCAATCCTCAAACATCCTAAATCAAAGTATAAACGGACACCATTATTTTGTAAAAAGTCTCTTCCTAAAATAACATTTCTATTTATGTTACTTACTACAAAAAACATGTGCTCTTTATATATGCCCCCTATTTTGAATCTCAATTTTACACTTCCGTGGACATGTAATAAATTTCCATTTACCGACTTTAGATTTACTTTTTTTATTATCAGTGCTGGTTTGTGTTTTAACATATCATAAGTACGTTTACTCACGATGCTGACTTCAGCGCCCGAGTCTATCAAGCTCCTAAATTGATAACCACCTGTTGAAATAACACAAGAATTTGGACTACCACACAAAGCGATATTATATGTCTCGACTTTTTCATTCTTACCATAGACCCCTTTTTGGTAAGAATTTCCTAGTTTTTTCGCTTAATGTACGTTTTTCTTTGAGTACATTCTCTACTAAAGTGTCCTTATTTACCACAATTCCAACAATCAATTTTATCTTTCCAATTTTTGTCATATTCGTTCTTGCGCCTGTTATCGTTTTGATTTATCGTATGACCCTTCCGCCCTACCGTATATGCACTTATCTCGCGTTGCCTACGGCGACAGATTTCAATAGAATGACCGTGTTTCTTGCAATATGTGCAAACAATAGATGACCTAATATAATCGATATCTGTCTGAATATTATCGGTCGTAATGTTATCAAGTCCATTTATTTGCGATCGTAACTCAAACCTAGCTCTGACACTTTGCACATGTATAGCGCTTTTTAAAGCATTTGATAATGTTGCATGATTTTCGCGCATTAATTTAAGTCTCAAATAATCGTGCGATAATCCGTCGATAAAAAATTCTACTAACTGTTTTTCTTTATAGTCTAAATTTCCTTCAATATTTTCGTATGCGTCAGTCGCAAGAGATAAAAGTCGCTCAGCGTATATTTGAACATTTTCGTCGGTCCTTTGCTTAGTCGTCTTAAATAATGAGAAAGCGTATTGTGGGTCTTGAATTTCTGCAAATCTTAATTTAAGCTGTTCCTTTAAATCTGTCCATGTCCCTGTCGTATCGTCAGTCAAAAAACGATGTATGTAATCACTAACAAGCCCTTTACTAGATTGGTAAGCAACAAATTTTAATTTATTCTCATCTAAATTGGTAAGTGTTCCATATTTTTCTACATTTTTAATCCAATTTTTAAATTCTTTTGAATTTCCAAATGATTGTACAACCTGTGAAATAGTCTGAGTGCTTATGGCCGTTTTAACATCTTTAATTTGTTCATTCAAATTTTGAAATAACTCAGGAATTATTTGATTTGCCATTTTGAAACAAGCGTTAGGGAATAAAACAGTCACTCACCGGAAGTTGCAGAATATGTGCGGTCTGATGTCGTTGTTCCCGGCTCACGGTTGTTGTTACTGGTTACAGAAGTTGCCGAAACGGAGTTTCTTCGCGTTGTTTTTCATGGCTTCGTAATCGTAAGTGGAAGTATTTCTTTGTTCGAATCCTTGGTTCACGAGCACCATTTAACGTCCTGTGTCCCGTAATCGTTCATAGTTCATAGACGACACATAGTTACTAACAATGTTCATTACTCTTAAATTACCGGTATGTAGCCTATCATTCGATATCTCGTCATGCGCGAATTGCCAAGATGACGAGTTTTGCATTAACTCCCATTTTCTCGTGCCGCGCATGGGACAAGTCGGTCCCTCTCTATTTATGTTAATTTCTCTGCATAATACAGGATAAAATATTCAACAACACCATGTATCAGTTTCTAGTCCAATTTAATGTCTAACATACTTAATATTTTCGGTTATACAAATACAGTCTGATAGCTACATGATCGTATCTTTCTTGATCCGTACACCTCCAAGTCTAAACGCTAACTGTCTTGTTTCCCTCTAACATCTGGCCCGTGAAACTCAGTTATGAATCCCATTGGTCAGTGTTCTATGTGTCTTTATTTCTAATTGGCTGAATTACAATCTGGAGAAGTCACTATTCAAGTATGCACACGTTAATGAGCGTTGTGGTACAAATAATAAATAATGCAAATACAGCCTAAGGCTTGTGTCAACAGCATTGTAACCCCTTTGTTGTTAATGCATACTCGCTACTGATATACTTGTCAATATTTCGTACATAAAGAAAACCCAAATATTTCACCCAATTTCTCATCATTATTTGACAGACTGCACAGGCTAATCTGGAACGAAACTTTACGCTCATGCATTATGCCCAGTTTTCTCAGAACAAGACACACACACACACATATCATATGTGACCTGTATTTAAACTATTTTACCATTTATCATATATGTGTGTGTGTGTGTGTGTGTGTGTGTGTGTGTGTGTGTGTGTGTGTGTGTGTGTGTGTGTGTGTGTGTGTGTGTGTGTGTGTGTGTGTGTGTGTGTGTGTGTGTGTGTGTGTGTGTGTGTGTGTGTGTGTGTGTGTGTGTGTGTGTGTGTGTGTGTGTGTGTGTGTGTGTGTGTGTGTGTGTGTGTGTGTCTTGTTCTGAGAAAACTGGGCATAATGCATGTGAAACATACAGAAATAATTCTTCATCGCACATCAGACACGGTTCACCTGTAAATAAAAATAATTAGAGATATGATAATCTTAACAAAGGAACGAGCTGCATGTAATGAGGTAATCGTGGAAAAAGATTTGAGATATCCAGGGGTTTCGAGACAGTTTGCATAATGGTACAACTGCGAGTTCTATTATCAGGCACACAATCGTGGGAAGAATGTCAAAATATTTGCCATTTAGTACCCCAGCCAGATCGGTAATTACCGGTAATGAAGACAAAAACATTGCGTCATAGGCATGGTCTGCTGGGCTGTCAGTTTTAGATCCACACAAGGAACTGTTAGTCTTCCAAAACGGCGTTCAAACAAAATGGACGTGTTCTGCGAAAAGGATGTTTAATCCATGTGCGTAAAGTGTCGCCCAATATTAGCCTGGGGAGTCCACACAGGCTGATCACGGACGAAACTTTCTTACAACGAAAAACACCAGAAAGGCGGAAATTGCCGTGTCTGATTAGCCTGTGCGTACTGCATACATCTGACACGACACTATACGCATGTTACAGTATGTGGTTCTTTTAGGCTGGTCTGACGGCAGGTAAAATACAACTAACTGCAAATATATATTTAAATACTATATTTAATTGATATCAAGAAGGCCGTTCATCGTACGTATACAACATCAACAAGGCCTAGCATCAACGATTCATGTTATATACTATACCTGACGACAATGTAAACAATGTAAACATAAATAACAATGGCGACGATGGATGTTATGAATACTTGAATATAGGTCGCACAGGTAAATCAATCTTACTTACATGTTACATAAAATACAATATGAAAATGGCTAAAAACATACATAAACATAAAACAATGTAACTAAAGCAATTTACCTGCAAATATATATTTAAATATATTTAAAAACTATATATTTAATGGATATCAAGAAGTCCGTTCATCGTACGTATACAACATCAACAAGGCTTATATACATACGATTGGTCAGCGCTAGAGGGGAATTAGCATAACAAAGGAGAGTGGACAGGTGGACAGGTGAAGATAAATATAGATGTTAGTTTACCTGATACTGTATATGTCTACTACGCCTAAGTACATCTACGAATACGATGAACTTGACGGACGGACCTGAACTGTATACATTAGGTGATGTAAAGTAAAACAAAATCATGATTCGACCTGTAACATATTTCCCTCCTCCGAAGAAATGGTGTCCTCGACATCTATATATAAATGTACACAAGTAAAAGCGTTATACTAACATGATCAAATAAGCATTCAGATAATTATCATATGAAAATAGCAAAATACATAATCACATTTGCATACATCAAATGAAACCTGAACATCCAGGTGTCATTACAATACAGTACTGCAGTGTCAAATGCCTACAAACATACACCACTATACTATAGCTACAATCAAACTAATGCTTGGCTATAATACTACAGCTATATTACTCCATATGAATAATCACACAAACATAACGGCATATCATTACTTTACGGTACAATTTCAATCTAAACTGAAGCTGACAAGCTAGAAATGCGCTATTTCATTTGACAATACTGCAAGATACTATCTTAATAATACAGTACACAAACATAAGTCAAAATGTGCATACAACAATTGCAAAATGTAAATGTTACAACACTGACATAAATCGGCTCAATAATATATTATGATAATACAAATAAAACAAAAGTCAAAATGTGCATATAACAATTGCAAAATGTAAATGTTACAACACTGACATAAATCGGCTCAATAATATATTATGGTAATAAAAATAAAACAAAAGTCAAAATGTGCATATAACAATTGCAAAATGTAAATGTTACAACACTGACATAAATCAGCTCAATAATACGGTAATACAAATAAACCAAAAGTGACTTTGCTGTTCTGTACTGTTGTAATCTCCTCCAAACATCATCACATATAATACACTATCATTGTCTTGCACCTATTGCTGTCACTGACCCTCTCTGCTGGCCAACAACAAAATCACCACAGGTAATCACTCTGCTTGGTTTCCGCTGTCGTGAGGTCCTACGCGGTAATAACCCTGTTTCACCAGGCTGTCTTCTATGTGGAGGACGATATCTCGGTGCACGTGACCCAGACGAAGAAGACGAATCAGAATAAGCATGGTCACTAACAGAAACTGCTTCGGAGTCATCGCAATCTGTGACCTGTTCAGCTGACTCAATATTCGAATTTGCTTTGCTGGACGTGGCACTTACAATGTCTTCAATAGGCAGGTTGATAAATGGTAGAAGATTGTTTCTATGAAGAAGCCGTTTTCTTCCTTGACCATCTTCCTTCTGCACTTCGAAAACAGGAAGGTCTGAATCCGGTTGAGCGATAATCACATAGGGCATCTCTTCCCAGATGTTAGCTAACTTGTGTTTTCCCTTCAGACCGACGTTTCTCACAAGTACACGGTCGCCAGGTAGTAGCTTATATTCCCGAACTTTCCGATCATAGTGCTTCTCCCCCCTGTGTCCACTTCTGAGTGCAGCATCAGTAGCTTTACTGTATGCCTCCGAGAGTACCTTCTCCAACTTCTGCATTGTAGTAGGTCGGTGACGTCCCGCTGCAGTGCTGTCATTTAAGCCCCAAGAACGCATCTACAGCCAACCTAGGTGGACGATCAAACATGAGTTGATACGATGAATAGCCTGTGCTTTCATGTCGCGTCGCAATGTAGGCGTTGACAAGGCTCGGTACAAATGACTTCCAGTCATTCTTCTTCTCATCTGATAGGGTTCCAAGCACCTGAAGAAGAGTCTGGTTGTATCTCTCCACCTGACCATTTCCTTAGGCATGGTAAGGTGTCGTCCTTGACCTTTTAATCCCTGTGATCTTGCACAACCTCTGTATCACTTTGGACAGAAAATTTTGGCCTCTGTCGCTGTGAAATCTAACAGGGAAACCGTAATACATGAAAAAGTGATCGTAAAGGACTCAGGCTGTGGTTCGGGCTGTTCTTGGTGGGTATGGCCTGAGCGAAACGTGTGAAATGGTCCATTATGACTAGTACATTTTCATGCCCACCCTTAGATGGCTCAAGTGATAGGTAGTCAATAGACACTAATTCCATCGGGGCCGAAGAAGTGATGTTCACCAAACCAGTCGCTACAGTCGGAGCCACCTTGCGGCTCACTCACAACGCAATGTCAGCATCCATACCCGGCCAATAGAACCGCTCCTTGAATAGGCTAAGCGTCCTATCCCGTCATTGATGGCCCATGTCGTCATGCAACGACTTGAATACGATCTCTCTTGCAGACCTTGGAAGGACAACTTGATCCACTGGCTCTCCTCGGATAGATGTCCTGTGGAACAATACTGCCTCCTTCAAAGTCAGGTGCTTCTAGTTCCTGAGGTACTTCCTTGCCTCTACAGAGTAGTTTTTCATCTGAACTTGGTTGGGTCGTGTACCCAGAGAAACACAAGTCTTCACTGTCGAAATGGTGGGATCCGCATCCTGCCCTTTGATCAAATCATGTGATTTTAGTGCATGTGTTTCAATGGCGTCCACAGGAAGATCTCCAGGTTCGTCATCATCATCATCCATCTCTTCGCTGGCATCCGGACGAAGCATAAGGCATAAGAACAATGTCTGGCACAGAGCATCGCCTTTACCACATCGCTATCAACCTGCTTGAAGTCATCTGGCTTGTCTTCACTACTGCTCCTCTGACGAGACAAAAAATCTGCATCGGTGTTCTTCCTACCACTGCGATAGCTGATATCGTAGTTGTAGTTAGCTAAGGCAGCTTCCCAGCGGTGACCAGTGGCATCGAGCTTGGCAGTTGTCTTGACGTAGGTGAGGTGATTATTATCCGAAAGCACCTCGAACTTCGCTCCATACAAGTAGTCATGGAATTTCTCCGTTACTGCCCATTTAAGTGCAAGAAAGTCCAGTCTACCTGAATGGTAGTTCCGTTCGGAGGGCTTGAGACTCCTGCTGGCGTATGCGATGGGTCTCTCTGTGCCGTCATCTTGCCTCTGTATTAAGACTGCTCCAAGACCACTGATAGATGCATCAGTATGCAAAATGAATGCCTTGGAGTAATCCGCGTATGCCAATACTGGTGCTGTGTAGAGCTTCTCAATGATGGTCTCAAACGCTGCCTGCTGTTTCTCTCCCCACACAATTGAAACTTTAGGTGTTTTTTTTTTGTTTTCTCAGTCATTGGTCCACCAAGCAGGTCATTGAGTGGCCATGCGATACTGGCAAACCCTGGGACAAATTTACGGAAATAGCCGGCGAATCCAAGGAAACTCCGTACCTCCTTAACACTAGTTGGGACAGGCCATTTGCGAACCGCATCTATCTTGTCTGGGTCGGTCTTGATGCCGTCCTTGGACACAACGTGCCCTAGGTAGGTGACTTCGCTTTGGAGGAACTCACACTTTGAACCCTTAAGCTTCAAATTATCAGCATGGAGTCGACTGAACACAGCTTCCAAACGTTCCGAATGCTGCGAAAATGACGAGGAGAAGATAATATTATCGTCAAGATATATGAGGCATACTTTGAGATTCATTTTGCCCATGCAACGCTCCATCAACCTTTGAAAGGTCGCGGGGGCATTACATAGACCAAACGGAATCCGGTTGCACTCAAAGAAGCCAAGATTGCCGACCTGGAATGCAGTCTTTTCTTTATCATCCTCCGCCAAATCCACTTGCCAATATCCCGCTTTCAAGTCGAGCGTCGTGAAATATTGTGAGCCAGAAAGAAGATGGAGTGTGTCGTCAATCCTGGGGATTACGTATGCATCCTTGTGTGTTCGATTGTTAAGCTTCCGGTAGTCAATACAGAATCGTATTGATCCATCCATCTTTCTGACAATCACGACATTTGACGAGAACGGACTGTAAGATGGACGAATGGCTCCCATGTTCAACATCTCTTGCAGATGTTAACGGACCTCGTTAAACAGAGCTGGTGGAATCCTCCTATACGGATCTTTAAATGGACGTTCGTCTTCCAGTTTAATTTCATTTTTAACCAGATCCGTGTTTCCCAAATCCAAAGGACCTTGTGAAAACACATCTTTCCACTTGTAGCACAGGTCTTGTAATTGTCTCTGCTGATCAGGATCTAAATGATCTATCTTAAGGTTAAGATTTTCAATGAAGTCTTGTTTCTGATCCTCACTTTCAGGCTTGTTGGGTTCTCTTTGAACTCCATCTGAATTCACTCCAGGTTCCCATTTTCGCAACACCTTTACCTCTTGAAGTTCACACAATACAGACTTCGGCAGAATCTTCACCAGTTTAGCCGACATGTTAAAAAATCTTAACCGGTACATTCGAAGATTTACGCGGATTGTTAAGCTTAACAACTCGCGGACAAATTCCGATCCGGCTGGATACATTTTCAGATGGCTCCGTTATTGCAGAATCCACTGTATCGGATTTCCTTACAAACCCCGATAAAACAATTGATTCAAAGGGTTGTATGCTGATTTCTTTATCATTCGTAGAGCGGACTGTTCCAATCGGCTTTCTGTGATTGATAAAAGAAACAGCTGTTCTCCAACTACTCCTTTAGTTTCCTTCAGCGGACTGTGGTATGAACTTCAGGACATTGGTTCCGACAATAACAGGGACTTCCAAATTATAGTATGTATTCGGAACAACACATACAGGTACAAGAATATAATGATTGGAAACTCCTGGTACATTGACAACTGCCTCGATATAACCAATATAAGGTAAACTATTTCCATTAGGACCTTGGACTATGAATTCCTCTATGGTGTGTATTTCTGGTAACGGGTCTAGTTGCTTGTACCAATCTTCACTAACTGTGGTGATCATAGATCCTGTGTCAACCAGGCAAGATGATTGTTTTCTATTTATAATTACTTCGCTCTCATTTGAATGTCCGATTAGTCTGTCAAAACTGTTAATCTTTGGTGGAGGTCTTCTCTCTACGTTCTCCAGGCCCCCTTTTGTGGAGAACTTTTCGGGCTTCGTATCCTCACTCTTTTGCTCCTTTTCAGACTGAACACTTCCTCTTCCTCTACCACGATTGTTTCTGCCTCTAGCATACCCTCGGCCTCTAAAATGTCTGTAGTATTTGTCTCTATTTCCTGGAGTAGTTGTTTTGCTCTTGAATTCCTCGTTTTCTTTCTGGAGTGCATCTACCTTCTTATCCAACTGCTCAATATTCTGTATAAGCAGTTTCATCGTTTCTTCACTATTGTCATCAGAAGAACTGATAACAGACTGTCGAGCTTTGTATGACGGCTTCTCTATACCTTTCATTTTCTTCTCTCTCTGTATCTTTATTTCAAACTCTTCAGCTCTTACTTTCTTCTGTAAATCTGCATAGCTAATGTCTGCCTCAAAGTGCACTCTTGTTGCATTCTTCAATTCTTCATTATGAAGCCCTCTCTAAAATTTCCTTTTCAGCATATCCTCTTTCTCGCTTGCATTTATTGCTGTCTTTCTACTTGCTTGTAAAAGCATCTCTCTTCTAGCCAAAGACCCCACTCAACTATCGACTCGGTCTCCTTCTGCTCTGCCAAAAAGAAATGGGACAAGATGCTATCTCTACTTGCTATGTTTCCATATGCATCTTCTAGTTTCATTTCTATCATCTGCACCGAAGCATTAAGACCAAGGTGAAGCATAATTCGTTTCACTTGTCCTTTTAAGGCTTTTCTTATAGCCTGCAACACATCCATCTCAGAATATATTGCCTTCACACATTCCACTTCTTGCTTCCATTCTTCAAAAGTGGCTTCATATCGAGGTACTGGCTCCATACCCGAAAATGATGTCAAATTCAACTTGCTTTTTAGATCCTCTGACTTCTCACGACATCTTAAGTCATTTCTATCATCATATTTCTTTCTTGTTTCATCTGCACTTTCTACACCTTTTATTTCAGTAGCCTCTTTCGGTTGCTTGATTTCTATATCTTTACCTCGGTGTGCATCTGCTTCCTTACTATAGGCACCACCTATTTTAACTTTCTTCTCTGTTGTGACTTCTTTCAAGAAGGTCTCATGATTCATGTCCTTTGGACTCTCTTTTTTGCTTTCCTGCTCGTGGCAAGAGTAGTCATGCCGTTGTAATGGCGTATCTCTATCTCTTATCACATTTTCCTGTATTCTCTGAAGAAGGTTTAGGCGTCGGAATTTCTCGTGCCATTCGTTCTTTAATCTCTCTATATTTCTTTCTTTGTCTATCAATTCCTGTTCTTTACGCTTATGTTTCATTTCCATCTCTTGTAGTCTTTCATTTAATCTTTTCTCTGTATCTCTCATATGCAGATGTATTTCTGATTCCTTCTCATTCATCTCTCCTTCCTTTATTGTGTATTCTTGTTCTATCTTATTCATTCTGTCGAGCATAGCTTTCTCAAAATCTTCTAGCTTCCTCTTTTTCGCTTGCATATATTGGTCCCTATTCATTAAGAACCTCTCTCTATCTTGAAGTGTAACTTCTTTTTCCTCTAACTCATTCCTCCAATTGTGTTCTACATCTCGTCCTCTACCGCGACTATCATGAAGTGTTACCTCATTTTCCTCCAACTCTTTCCTCCAAGTGTGTTCTACATCTCTTTGTACCGCGCTACTCTGCTTGTTACTTTCATCCTCATCTGAAGTGTTGAACATACTACTTGACAAACCCTGTAACCTATCTCTCACGCTCCGAAAAACATCATCTAATGAGACGTCAAAAGCGCAATCAAGCTGATCACTAACAGATGTATTTATAGGTGGGCTCGGATTTCTGTTGCATAAATTTGGCCCTGTGCCTTGAGTATTTTGTCTGCTCATGTCTCATAAGTACCTGCTGAAATTTGAGAACGTAAACGATTTAAAATAAACGCTGTGAAGATAACAAGGAATCGTACATGTAGGCCTACTGTGTGAGAGGAATAATCAGGGATAAAATAAAATGGAGTTCGAAGGTTACTGGAGGTTTCGGCGAAAAACAAGTTCGGCGAATTGATTATAAATAGTAGGTGTTAAACCGGTTCGGCGAAATGATTTATGGTTGATTATGAATATTTACATAACTACTAAATAGGTGTGAATAGATCGATGTACAACATTGCTATCACATTCAAATTGTCGGCGAAGTGTTAGCAAACACTATTGTGTTGCCCATTAGCAGATCAATTACTATTGTAGTTGATTGCTCAAATCAGCGCACGAGGAGCAATTAAACAGTATGCATGAGTATTTAATCGTTGAATAAACCAAAGGAAAAACAGTGTTTAGTGTAATATTTTATTGAAATACCTTTTAACGATTGTTCATCATTAACACAAATTTACTTGCAAGTGACTATACATAAAAAATAGTCATAATTACCTTATTTACTTATACGTTTCACCATTATATATGCAAAGACATTACACATGAAACACTTGGAATACACAATATTTATATATATTTACACATACACATGTACTAAGGCAATCATGTACTAAGGCAATCAATTCGCAAATGATACAACACAGACAATTCAATATACATGAGAGCATAGCTTTTAACAATCTTCGTCTTGGATGGCATCAGTTGTTCTGATCTTAGATTTTTTTATATGCCCCTGGATCTGCGGGATGTGTATGTCCATTTAGACTGGCTGTAAACATGTCGCCAAACTGTTTTACACTAGCGAAGCATGTTACTTGTTTATTTCTCACACTACATGTCCAGTACGTTCTTCCACTTTGTGTCTTCCTTGCGTTGTATGTGTAGCCGTCACTGCTCACGAGTAGTCGACCACCACGCTTACTGCCACTTTCCACTACTTCGTACGTTTTTGGTACCGCGTTGGGAATGACATCATCAAGTGGTCGATCGGGTAGTGATTCATCAAGCAACACATGTGGTCGCTCAATATTTCGGTTCGATATATCGTACGACCGGTCATCTATGGTATTTGACGCTTCTTCCATCCTATCCTCTTCTGGTTCTACTACGTCTAAGTCACCATCAGATCGGACAGTGTATGTTTGGGACAGTTCCCGGATTGGAGAATTAGGGATACTTGTATCAGGGGGTATTTCGTCACACACTGTCGTTGACGACAATTGACGAACCTCACTGTCCAAATTACAATCCACACAAGACCACTCCATGGTCAGTTGTTCACTTGACATCAAGCGGTACTGCTCAGATGTAATACCGGTGTCGCATTTACGATGCTGCCACCGACCACAACCGTCACAACTTACGGCGTGCATACGCCGAGTCACATTTTTCAAGCATTCTATACAAGGGTATTCATTCGCCGTGATAGCTAGAATAAAACATAAGTGACCATGTCGACCATTTATAGTAGTCAGCATAATATGATATTCATCACTAGATACCAAACTGTGAGCTGTTTTCAGGTGTTGAAATTTGACAGCCTCACTTGAGCCAAGCGTTCTTTATAATAAGTGTGAAACAATATCGCTAATTAAAATATACAATTTGAATGTGATAGCAATGCCGTACATCGATCTATTCACACCTATTAAGTAGTTATGTAAAGGCGTGATCAACTATAAATCATTTCGCCGAACCGGTTTAACACCTACTATTTATAATCAATTCGCCGAACTGGGGTTTCGCCGAAACCTCCATAGGATCTAACATTTTGAGGAGGACGTCCTTGCAATGTATCTTGCACATTTGGCACTTTCATATATTTATTTAGTAGATACTGAAAATGCTGAATGTGCTAATTGCAACATCAAAGACAAGCAGGTGAGATTTTTACAGCTTTATTTTTCTTGACATAATATTGTATGTTTTCCATTAAATTTATATGCCAGTGTTTTTTTTTCACCATTGCGGGGAATGGGGCCGGGTCCCTTTAAATTGGAAAATAACGTGTTCTTTTGAGTTAATTTGGGAGATTTAGATTGTTGCTTTTATGATTAAAAATACTTTGAAATTGATAATTATAGTGATTTTAATAAGATATATTTTAAGGTTCAACTTTTTTAGCTTGACTTTGAGATAATTTACATGTTTATATAATTATTAAAATATTTTTTTTGTGTGGAAACCTTCCATTAGGAATTTTTATGTCCCATTTGCGGAAAAAATATACTATTTTTCAATTGGGAATGGGTCCTCTTACCGGACCCATATTTGAACGAAAAAAAACACTGTATGCTCAATTTTAGCTCGGCTGTTTTCAGGGAAAACCCTAGGTATTGTCATGGACAGCTCGTCGTCAGATGGCCGGGTCGTGCTAAAACCTTTACATCGGCTCTAAAATCAAAGTGCTTCCACCTATAACTTTGAAACTTTATATGTATATGCACCTTGATGATTTCTACACACCACACCCATTTTGGGGTCACTAGGTCAAAGGTCAAGGTCACTAACTTCAATTTAAAAATAAAATAAAAAATCATTTATTCAAAACTGCACCGCAGCCTAGCTTGGCACCCATTATGTGGTGCTCTTGTTTATATATAATTTTAAAAATGTATTACTAACCAGAATAGTTGATGCATGTATAAATTAAAAGATACAGCCATGAACAGTGTGTTTTAATTTTTAATAAATATGCTTTGCGTATATGCAAAACAATGAAGTCCATAAATTGCTTACTGATTTTAAAAATGTTGAATGTAACACCTCACGTACCACTCCGTTTATGTACCAACACTTTATGTACCACTATCTGACACTTTATGTACCATATTTATAATATATAGAGATAATTCATTTAATATGAATGTGTGTTATTGATGAAATGTATTTTGTGTGATAGTATTTATGAATTTAGACTTATATATTGGCCATAGATTTTATTTTTTGTCAGATTGTCTAAGTGTCACTGAGTGTCTTAGTATAATTTATTAGCCCAAGTACATGTAGTACTTAATAAATGATTTACCTGAAATTGAAGTAAATTATAAAAAATCATTTGTCTCTTATCTTATTCTGACTAAGGATTATAAAGTCTAAAATGTTTGTATTATATTGTAAAATTATAATATGATACTTTGAAGAGAAGAGAGAATGACCTTAATGTTCAAACTGTAAAAAAATCAAATTATTTCCATCTTAAGACTTTAATCATGTTAAGAGAATGACCTTGATTCATTAGGACTGCTGTGAATGAATGGACAATAACACCTATATTTTATGTAGGAGGTACGTAAAGTTTCAAAGTACAGGTAGTACATAAAAGGTCTGGTACATGTACATAAGGTGTTACACCCTAAAATGTTCATGGTATCAGTGTTCAATAATATAGTGTTTCTTATTATGTATTGCTTAGGTTGTTTTGTTTCAAATTTCAAATTTGCATTTATTTTAAAGCATTTTCAGTCATTTTGTGAATTCCATGTTTTTTGTAATAAGGTGAATTATATTGCACATGGCGTCAAATATTAATTCATGGTCGCTGTGGTGTAGAGAATGTTGTCCACTGGGCGTGGGTTCGATCCATACTCTGGGAGAGTTCTCGTTATCGTCTCCATGGACAACAAGTACTGGTGTACCAAGAAGTAGTTGTAGTAGTAGTGGTGGTGGTGGTGGTAGTAGTAGTAGTAGTAGTAGTAGTAATAGTAGTAGTAATAGTAGTAGTAGTAGTAGTAGTAGTAGTAGTTGTTGTAGTTGTAGTAGTAGTAGTAGTAGTAGTAGTAGTAGTAGTAGTAGTAGTAGTAGTAGTAGTAGTAGTAGAAGTAGTAGTAGTAGTAGTAGTAGTAGTAGAAGTAGTAGTAGTAGAAGAAGTAGTAGTAGTAGCAGAAGTAGTAGTAGTAGTAGTAGTAGTAGTAGTAGTAGTAGTAGTAGTAGTAGTAGTAATAGTAGTAGTAGTAGTAGACTAGTAGAAGTAGAAGTAATATCAGTAGTAGTTGTAGTTGTTGTTCTTGTTGTAGTAGATATTTAATTAATTAGTTGTAGTAGTAGTAAGAGTTGTAATGGTTGTGTTTGTATTTGTATTGAATTCTGATCATACAACACAATGATGCTGCTGCTAACGATGATGATGATGATGAATATGATAATGCTGCTGCTGATTGTGATGATGATTACTAGTATATGATGGGACTTCGGTATTATAAAATTTGTGAGGTTCAAACACAAAACCTGATGGATAATAAAACTTCTCATTTTAGGACAGGAGAGCTAGATTGTAGAGTAAAAAATAAGTATAAAATTCCCTAAAAGGAAAGCTACCATTAAAGGACCATGTGGGCTTCATCAAAAGCAATGCATGACACAGTTATATCTCTTTCAAATGCACTCAATATTGCTGTTCCAATTGATATGCTCAGAAATGCTTCTGGATGTGTATACACCAAAGAGTAATTTTTCTTCTAAAGACACAATAACAACACTGTCGCCCTTAGCAGGTATTTCCGGACGCCCCCCCCCCCCCCCCAATCCTAAGATGTTCCCTCCCCAGACATTTCCCCCCATTTTAGTTTTAAATTTAAGTTTTAAATAAATTTATAATGGTTTGGTTGAAGAATAATCTTGATTTATTATCGAAATGATTATTTTGCTTATGTAATCTTATGTAATTAACTTTTTATATGAAGCAGCTTGTTTGTTGTTTTCTTTGGATTAATCATTCATGATTTTTGTTAAACTGTTTAAGGAGTGCATGTTAATTATTAGTTAGTGCATGTTGGTGTCCTAGAGGAATACTAGAGGAATACATGGGAAATATTCTCAAAATCTTACACATGTTGTTTTTAATATAATTAAATAGGATCAATTGATGAATTAGTTCAGTCTGAGTAAACTTGGGCTGGGTTGTGGAACTATAGTAATTTGTTGTTTTTAATCCAATTAAATAGGGTACTATGTAACTGTCAAAAAAAAATATGCATTCATACGCATATAATCCAATTATTGGATGTGACTGATATTTTCAATTTTACTAGTAGCTTATTAAGACTAATTAAAACAGAATTGGACTTTTCTTGCAAAGTATTTCATTATTAATAATATAATTAGCTAATGTAATCAAAATGTATTGATATTTAATAATATAATAATATAATTAGCTAATGGAATAAAATGTATTGATACTTTAATAATTTAACTCAATGATATTAATAATATTGAAATTTGCCCCAAAAAACAAGGGCAGGTAGATATGAAGGATTTTTTTGGGGGGAATTCAACAGTGTTGTCAGTGTTAAATATTTGTGAAGCTTCTTCAACTTCAGTTTTACATTTTATGACCTGCAACATATTCTATCCTAGTTTATTTTACTATGGTAAGTCATTAAAGTGTTATTTATTTTTTAACTATATACTGTGCCAATCTCATATAATGAAATTACTACCCCATTTAAAGATGACACCTAATCTAAATTCATTAATACAATAGTTATAATTGTTTTATTGTAACATACTATTCCACTAAAAATGACCATCATAGAACATCAATGCTGTGCTTTTACTAAATTTTTCATTGATCTCAATTATTAAAAAAAAATTAGGTACTAACTTATAAAAAAATATATAATTAGGGTGTCAAAATTTAACAAACTGAACAAGTCAATTTGAACTTCGTTTGCAATGCAAATGGAGCCACTTGAAATATCAAATTGTTCCCATACTAGTCGGCAATATAGCTATGACATTGTGTCTATTCAAAACATGCATCAGACACACCTTCTGAAACTTTTTAGGCGGTTTTGAAAACGCTTTTTCATTGCAAACTTTCGTCAATAAAGGATACATGTTGTTATACAACCGAAAGTGAAAGTACAGTTTAAAAAAAATGAATAAAGAGCGAAATTGTTGAAAACTAACGAAAATTTTAATTGATACTAACATAAGACCGTAAGAATGAACAAAATAATACTTAACTTTTAAATCATAACATGAATGTTTACTTATAAAGCAAATTGTTCATACATCCGCGAACTTCTTTGTGTCGTAGTCATAAATGCCTCCAAATGGAGGTGTGTGATGCGTCTAAGTATAGAGGTGACAATAACGTAGTGACGTCACCATCTATGTATAGAATGATTCAATCCAAGAAATTTTTCCGACTAAGAAATTTCTTTACATCTATAAATCGCAAACGTCACTTAACGATTTATAAAATGTATACCGATACGCGAAAACTCCGTGCAAACGTCGCGATGGAATTCCAATCATTGACAGCGTTTTGTTTTAATTTACTCTACCACTTTCATAATTACAAACTAATGAATACTGTGTAAAAATGAAAAGTTTCACGCATGAATACTGTATGAAATAATGTGCATTTACATGCGTACAGTTTCTATTTCTCAGGCCTTTTTCAGATAATTTATTTTCTTCAATGGGTTAATATTAGATTACAGACTAATCTAGGCAAAACTATACTGTGATCTGTATAAAATAATATATGAAGCTAGGTGTAACTCCTACACATTTCTACTAGATCGTTTTTTTCTAGAAAAGTGTTAGTATAAAGAGTGTAAGACGTATAGATATAGGCTAGAATAAAGAGTGGGATATTTGGTGGCTGATGGTTCTATAATTAAGTAATAGTTCTACACAAAAAATAAATAAATACAAGTGCAAAGGTAAAATGGGTAATTCACACAACAATACACCTTCCTATGTTATGACAGACAGTTGATCACTGACCTATAAACAGCCGACTGACCGCCAGGTATCTATTGTTATACGGAGTTTAAAATTTATGACTAATCTACATGTGTATATAATCTGAGCATATACCTGTCAGTGAGTTGGTTGCATATAAGTTTAAACAATGACAATTATGCACACAAATAAAACAATATTACCACTTCTATATGAATAACACTAATCACTATGTGTATGATAAACACAATGACACACTAAATAGAGTTTATATGAAATAACTCCAATAACTAAATAGAGTTTATATAAAATAACTCAATTGTTATGATTTAAGTAGTGTCACACCAAAGTTTTGATCCCTTAGAACATCCGTAGAATAGTGAGTATGCGAAAACGATCCTATCCCCGGGGTTAACGTTGGGTATCCTGACAATCCTGCTAGCTAGCTATACTAGATCTCGTGTGCACACAGTTTATGACAGAATAAAGGTATGTAGGGCCCACTTGTCTTCCAGTTCATATGTGTACATGTACATGTTGTATTTCTACAAAATACCTCGGTACCGATCTGTGCGTCTGTATTCATATCCATACAGCGTCTGTATTCATCTATGCTTGTGTATCGTTACCCCTGCCAGCTTTACTACGTTGGGTGCCAGTGTTACAGTATGTGGTTCTTTTAGGCTGGTCTGACGGCAGCTAAAATACAACTAACTGCAAATATATATAGAGAATAATAGGTTGGTGACGTGGATGGAGAATGGTTATCTGGTAGGTCGGAGGAATTTATCAGGTGAGCCGATAAGATACACCGACGAGCCAGATAACCATTCTCCATCCACGTCACCAACCTATTATTCTATTTATCCTGTCACATTTGCAACATTCGTTGAAATGTTTCTAAAATATCTAGTTTTCGAGTATTTTTTGTTTAAATATTAAATATGGTAAACATCACGCGCGAAAAAAAACATGGTGACGTCACGCCAGGCAAAGCGCTTAGGTTAGCTTCCATCTTGTTAAGACAAACAGAAATCGAGTTACTCGTTATTAATTCAATACACAAAGGCGTAATTATGCTGTTTAAATAATAATGTTTAAACATACAGTTCTTTACATGTATTTGGTATTATATTAATAGAAAAAAAAGTATATTTTATTAATAGAAAATAGTAAATGCGTGCGCATGCGCGGATAGTAACTGACGGATATTCGAGGTCACATGGTCATCTAGCCTAATATCTTTTGGGATATTAGGTTACCTGGTTATCGGGCTGATTTAAAGGCATGTGACAGGATAAATTTAAATACTATATATTAAATGGATATCAAGAAGGCCGTTCATCGTACGTATACAACATCAACAAGACATAGCATCAACGATTCATGTTATATACTATACCTGACGACAATGTAAACATAAATAACAATGGCGACGATGGATGTTATGAATACTTGAATATAGGTCGCACAGGTAAATCAATCTTACTTACATGTTACATAAAATACAATATGAAAATGGCTAAAAACATACATAAACATAAAACAATGTTACTAAAGCAATTTACCTACAAATATATATTTAAATAATATATATTTAATGGATATCAAGAAGGCCGTTCATCGTACGTATACAACATCAACAAGGCATAGCATCAACGATTGATGTTATATACATACGATTGGTCAGCGCTAGAGGGAAATTAGCATAACAAAAGGAGAGTGGACAGGTGGACAGGTGAAGATAAATATAGATGTTAGTTTACCTGATACTGTATATGTCTACCTACCTAAGTACATCTACGAATACGATGAACTTGACAGCCGGACCTGAACTGTACAAATTAGGTGATGTAAAGTAAAACAAAATCATTTCAAGCATTTATACATTTTATTTATAAATGATTCAATTATCGACCTGTAACACGCAAATGCATTCAACCCCCTTTTCACAGAGCGCGGCTCAAATATATTTTACGTGATATGTTTTGTTTAGTAAGTAGTGGATGTAACAAATATGGTTTCTAATGATGAGAGAAGACTGTCAGAGATTATGCACGAGCTAGATTCTAAAGAGGTATGGGGAGAGTATGTTTACGAATGTTTCGTCTGATAATTAAATAACATATGGAAATTAATAGTTTGTTTCTTTGATGACTAAGTACCTTTTTCTGGGAAGAAACATTGTACATGTGCTTTTTAAATAAAAATGGGTAAACGATATCGCCTTTATTCATAGAAGTATAATTTAATCGGAAAGACAAATGTTTATACTTTTTTTTATTGTTGTTATTAAATATCAAACAGCACCCTTCGAATAGATGTTCTTCTGTTGCAACAAGTGTCTGTAACATAATGTCTTCTTTGTATAAAGATCTGTTTTTACACGGCATAATAATAAGTTTACAACTATGTTCAGTGATCGTGACCATGATTAATACCCCAGTTCATAATATCTGAAATCGTTTATAAAAACAATTCACAACAACCCTTAAAGTTGGTTGTTTATGTTTTAAAACTCATTCATCAATTGTGTTCAACGATTTTGTACTGACAGTACTTTGCCATTTATAAGAGATCTGATACTTGAGGTCTTTATAATTATTATACGTTGTAAGCACACGTGCATGCATCTTTTAATGCGAATTAACTTTTTTTCTAAAATTGATTGTATGTTAAACATTTGATTCCTGAAATGCTTATGAAGTTAAAACAATTTATTGACAAGTTTTTACTTGCAGAAAAGACAACGTTACGTAAGTCACAAAACTCTATTTGGTGCCTGGGTTTTGCATCACATTTCACATTTCCTCTTTTTTCTTTAATGCATGAATTATCAGTCCTTTCCATTTAATCATACTCTTCTCTCGAAGTGGACCAATATATCTAAAATTTTGAATGCTTCATTAAAACTCTCTTAGTTTAATATATTGCATCACTCCGTTTTTGTATTATTGCTGTTCGAATAAACTAATTAATTCTTTTGCTCTAAAACGTATGATTTTGTATAGAATGTGTGATTATTAAATAAAATGTATGATCGTTTATAATCATTAATCAAGTACAAAATGACAACTGGTAAATGTATATCCGAGCATATAACATTTTCACAAATGTAATGTTTGTTTTTACGCAAGGGCACATATTTGTACCTCATTCATAAACATTTCATATACAAATGATGTAATAAGCATATATGACTTCATGTACGATGTGTTTTTTTTTACAGCTGAAGAAGAGGCCCATCACGATAACCCTTTGGAACACTGCCAGGAAATGTATTCGCGCGCATGTCGCCAGTACAACGTACATCCGGTAGCCTACTTTTACAACGCGCTGAGGAATGACAAGTGCGTCTTGCGACACCGGCAAATGACCAGTGATTCAGTAAAAGCACGTAGCTCTGGTGGTAATAACTTGTTGAATCTTTCTAACTGTAAATTTTGAATGATAATGAATATCAATTTGTGTCGGCGATCAGTTTTTTCAATGTTTTCCTTTTTAGTTTTGTGTTACGTTTCTGTGTTTTATACCCTTTCTTTCGCTCAGTACTCCACTTTTTCGATACTTCTGTTCACTTTTAATTAACCTTTCGCTCTTCTATACTTTTTGACACTTACTTTCGCCGCTCCGTTTTCTAAAATTTTAGAGGCTTACTTTCGCCCCGTATTCTACTATATTCGAACCGCTAGGCTTCTCACTGGTGATTAAGCCATCCTTTTACTATGATATTAAAATAGACTAATATACTTACTATATAAAACGAATGATTTATAACAAAAAGGACATAAATACAACTCCATCAGGAGAGTGAACCCGTGCTATCAGCACTCCTCTTAAATGGAAAGTGAAGAACTCCTCAATCTGCTTTTACTCAAAAGCGCATAACAAAGACACACACGAATAAATAGAACAGAGGTCACCAATAAAAAATGTATTTTTTTTTTTTATCACATTTTGATCGTAGATTATATATATAAACTACTAATCAAGTATATGTGATTTTAAATATATTTCCATTTAAGGGCAATTCCTCTTTAGAGACGCTCGACCTAGGTGACAACGACATGGGGCCCAAAGGTGCCGAGTACATTGCAGACATGCTCCAGGAAAACAATTTCGTCAAACACATTGTTAGTTTTTCATTTTCACACATTTCTCATGTAAATATATCTATCATATTCAACATCTTAGTTTTTGTTGCCGGTCTAACAACGAACTTTTTTTCAGATAGAATGTATTAGGCCGGTTAGCTTTACGCGTTTTAAACAAAAACAGCAACAACAAAATTCACTTCTAGTATTGTTGTTAAAACATTACAAAACATAACGGCACAATAATGGACACTTTCTGACATTGAAATGATTTATTTCTAACCATGTTGGTAGACTTGTCAAGCGTGTATGCTTTTAGAATACGGAGTTCAACAATCTAGGGATTCATGGCGTAAAACATCTAGTGGATCTCATAAAACAGCAGGACTCGGTGACCAGTCTTAATATCTCAGGTAATCAGTCATTTACGCATATTTCAGATGAATACACTCTGTTTATTTTTTTATTGCTTACACATAATTGTGTTATTTACATGGTAAATAAATTTTAAGAAGAACATGGGAGAAAGCATGATTATATATTAAAATGGCAAAATAAGCAATTAGCAATAAGCATTTTAAGCCATTAATTATATCGGTTAAACTTTTGCAGGAGAGTGGCACAACAAACACAAACATATTAAAGCACAGTAACCTTATGTTTTTGTAGATAAGTCATTAACGATACAATCAACACTATATATTTTATTATTTTTAACTTATACATGTGTTTCAGGCAAAATCTATCTGCAACAAGGTCTTACTTCTAAAAATATATGGTTGCATACATCCGCGGTTTGCATATGTCAAATCAACGGAAAATACAGCTTCTGATACAAAAATATTTTATGACAAAATTAATTAAAGTGAATCTTATCTATTTGATGACATTTGTATATTTATTTAGTAACGCTTAATAAAACGAATCAGACATCGCTTTATCGACATAGTAATTTCACCATAACATAGATATTAACCACTTAGCTATCCGAACTGATATACGTTGCAATGAAGTCGATATTTAAAATAACTATTCCACGTGCTGGAACAAAACTTAAAGAAAACAATAGAAGCATTTCAAATTATTCTCGTTTCGCGTGTGTAACGTTTAATAACTAAAACAATCATATTATGTTGATTCAACATGTGTCCACGTCATTAATAATTACAGTTTCCCAAGTGGTCTTTTCATTTTGAACCTGTTACAAAAAGTTGGAACACTGTCATTTCAACAATGTGTGAACATGTCTGTTTATATTGCTGTCACCTACTGCATGAAAGGTCCACTGTCCGCATTGTAATGGGAAGCAATTCTTGCAGGAAACGGCTTGCGAGAGTGTGACGCTGAAGTTATCCGCCCACTGATTGAGGTAAGCAGGCAGTTTTATTTGCGTCGCACTGAAGCGCGGAGACTAGTATGTAATTTACGTTTTTTTTTCGCTTATGGGAGGAGAAGTTATTTTACGGATCAATGTATATATTTTTGTTGTCAGAATATCTTGCATAGTGGTGATTTTTTGTGTAAATTAGTGTAAATAAGTATTGCATTTGTGACTATTACATTTACAACCACATTTATTGCCAATAATGCAGAGCTAATTCTTTCTTAATTATTAACTGATCACAGGGACTGGGCAATGATAAAAGATCATAGGGACTGGGCAAATACGCGAACCGGTGAACCTTTGTGGTTTTGTATAAAAACAAAAGTTCTTTGTTTCACTATCCTAACAACCACCTAGTTACTAATAAAGGCGTAATTAATTGTAATAATGAGTCTTGATAAAGGAAGCAGCCGCTTATCAATGAGGAGCACCATCACACAACCCCAGTTTCATTACTATCAAGTTCTCCTACAGTTTTTTTTAAGAACCACATATAAGGCCTGACCCGTATCTTGCCAGTGGTATGGACCCATAGGTATGGATCTTTATCCCCGCTCACTATCCAGCGTTTAAACTTCCGGGTTTACATTTAAACCGACTATTAATAGCTTATTAATATCTTAGTTAGAAGGTGATTTTTCAAGCGGTTTGTAGTGTAGTGGTTACACGCTCGATTCACATGTGAGAGGCCAAAGGTTCGAGCTCCAGTAGAATCAAATTATTTTATTTGTGTTCTATATTAACTTTTTGTTTTGATGTATTTTAGTTTAAATAAATATGCTGTTTTATTGTAACCATTTTTTGTTTTTATTATGCTCATGAAATATATGTGTGAGAGGGTGGGGGGTTCGTAAACACATTAAAACTTTTACAGTGTTTTCATATCAATGAGTACTCAACCCCTAGCGTAAATGAGCAACGTAAGAATAAGTTCAGAATCATCTCCCCTTGAAGTTGAGAAAAATATGAAATTACGCTTACAAGATGAAGCAGATTTTTTAAGACCTTCACAGTTCTGTTCCATTAATGAAAACTGCACACGGATGCCAGTAAAAAAGGAAACCAATGTCAATAAAATGAACTATGAATAATTTGGGGATTACAACACAAAATCATAGATAACTGTTATTTGTGGGTTATAACACAACATCATAGATAATAGTTATTTGGGGGTTATAACACAAAATCATAGATAATGGTTATACCAGTATCTTTTTCTATTTTGTTTAAAATAATCGGCCAATATATTAATATTTACAGTACAAAAAAAATCGTTCCATGTAACTTCATTGAGTGCCTTTTACACTGAAATTCCCGACGCCCTTTAATGCTTTGCATCAATACTTCTTTATATTATTTAACGATTGTAATGACTCGTGTATCAGACGACCATGGAAGATTATAACATGATGCTTATAAATTAATTTCGTTTTTTGAAAACTCAATTTAATGCATGTGCGTCAATTGTCGTCCCAGATTATCCTTGCATTCCACACATGCTAGTCAGGGATGACACTTTCCGCATAAACTGGATTTTCACTAAGAACAGACTACCTTAAAACAGGCTTACCTGGGACGACACTTTACGCACACATATTAAACCCGGTTTTCCCAGAGCAAAGCTAGTAAATAACTTTATCTTTGAGACCCGAAGTGTCGATAACACGGTTAATATTCTACTTATAATTCCCGATTAGCTTAGAAATAAATACACGAATAAATAAGGTGTTATTAAATCCTTCGTCGTGTTATGGTTATTTTGTCTTTTTTCACTTTATATTGCCACGTTCATCATACTATTAACTTAATCAAAATGTACACTAGTTATGGGAGTACTGGTAACGAATCAAATTAGATATGTATCGCGGCACACCATAAATTAAGGACATCCTTTAAAATTTTAATGTCTCTATTATAAATTAAGAAGTTCAAATGTTAAACGTTTGAAACAATGAATTATAAACTTACCTTTTATCATTTTTTCCAATATTGCCACGCACAGGGCATGTTTTTGAGGTCTTAGTCGCGTAGTGGATGTGGTGTCCGCCTATCGACCGGAGTTCACGGATTTGATATCCATTGTGGGACGTTCTTTGGATCAGATCTCCTCCAAAAGACATCAAGTACTGGTTCTACCCAGGAATCGGAAACGAGAACGTTTCAATTAGCCTTAGGTTTTTGATGAACTCGAGCTAAAGTTAATAAGTTTACACAGGACACGTTGAACCTGAAGCACCTGAGTCTAGCGCACAACCAGTTGCGGGAGGCCGGCGGCGAGGTGATCGGGGAGGCGCTTGTATGGAACGACACCATGGAGACGCTTGACCTCTCATGGAATCACCTCCGGCGGGAAGGAGCCGTCTTTGTGGCCGACGGGCTCGCGGTGAGTAACATCTGATTGGAGGAAGTGTCAGTTTTGTGTTACATGTATGCGGTGTTTATCATTGCAATTGACCTTAACGCAAGCGATTTTGCGTAGAAATTGTATATTCTTTCCATTTGAAATTTTGAATGAGTAATATACAATTTTAGTTTAAAGGTAGTACAATTACTTGTATACGTTTCTTTTGAATGAGGAAAACATATTAGCAGCCAATAACACAAGTGATTACTACAGTTTAATGGTATAATCGTTGTATTTTTAATTGTTTCTAAGCATCACTAAAATCATTAATTAACTTATTAATTAATTATGGGTTTTATCCATTCTTCGAAATTTCCTTCCATTGAAATAATCGACATTAAAATAAATACATAATGAAAACTACATTTATTCGTTATTATTCCTTCGTGCGACCAAATGCCTCTTGCAGGAAAACACGTGTTTAAAGAAGCTTAATCTCGCCTGGAATGGTTTCTACCTGGACGGATGTAAGGCGCTTGCACGTGCGCTCGAGGAAAACAAGACTTTGATCGAGCTCGACCTCACGTGCAATCGAATCAGTAAGGAGTGCCTGGAGAAACTGATGGGAGGCTTGAGGAAGAACTCCACGCTGGAAATACTCAGAGTAGGTGTCGTGTAAACAGTTGTAGACGTGGTGGTTGACACACGTGGTGGATACAGTTGTACACGTGGTGGTTGACCCACGTGGTGTATACAGTTGTAGAGGTGGTGGTTGACCCACGTGGTGTATACAGTTGTAGACGTGGTGGTTGACACACGTGTTGGATACAGTTGTACAAGTGGTGGTTGACATACGTGGTGTATACAGTTGTAGACGTGGTGGTTGACACAAGTGTAATAAGATCAAGTTTAAAATTGTTCATTACGATATTTTAGATATGGCATTGTATTACATTTATTACAGCGTTTTAGAAAAGTTGATATATGCAAGGTAAATTAAATGTTTTCTTAAGTGATTCTTGTAAAAAGAGAAAGTCTGAATGAAAATAATAACTAATCTAAAAGATGTTTTACGCGATAAAAATAAGTTTTTTCTCGTCGAATTATTTTACCTTGTTCAAAATCCTATGTAGGCTATCAAATTTTGTGCAAAACTATTTGCATTATTTAATATAGAGGTATGTTTGTGTTTTTGTATTTGAAACATACATTTAAACCGTGCTGTGGTAGAACATGACTTATTTCCTTAGCGCTAAGTGTCGTCCCAGCACGGGCTGATCTGTTATGACACTTGAAGCGCATGCATTAAGCCCAGTTTTACCAGAGAACAAATCAGCTTCATTTCTCTTACATTATTAAAAATAATAAACTCGTTTTTATATCAGTTAGGCTGGAATCCTATAACTCCAGCCGGTGCCATGATGTTACTACAGTTCATTAAAGACACGAAAAATCTTGCCATCAAAGAGCTGGATCTCACAGTATGTACATCATATTGCATAAGTACCTATCGATCCTACATGATAGGATTTTCCCCCAAAACTTTACATGTTAAGTAAAAATGACTTTTAATAAAATATACTTAAATCTACGAAGTCCCTTTTTACGTTAAAATAATTGTGTACATATATTATGTTTACAATTACATCCCAATTTATATGGTAAGATGCATATATAACTACACCTGTTTGTTTGAAGGACCAACTAGTCGAGCCCGCATTTATTGCTCTCCTTGGGGAGCTAGAGGTTATGAAGGAAATCAAAGTGGTTTATGGACAGGTGAGTTATAACAGCTTTTATTAATGATTTATTTTCTGTTTTTCTATCGACGTGCAAATTACGGAATATATCAATAGAACAAAACTTCCACTATAACATCTAGTATTTTTAAACGTAAGAGTAATTGTACCGATAAATGAAGTACAAGTATATGACATTGAAGCACTTGAAAAAAGTTTTTATTTTTGAAGAAATATTTACTGCTTCAAGTTTAATGTTGACTAGATATTGGGCGAATCGGCCTTTATTGATTGCGTACGCTCAATCTGCATGCATTGTTGTCGTTCCTTGCTCTCACATTCAATCTCTGCCATCACAAGACAATTCTAATAAGATTTTATTTTTGTGTTTTGAGTATAACATGATAAAAAACAGAATTATTTTCTTTTATATTTTGAAAATAGTGTATAAGTTAAGGTTCATAATTAAAATACATTACCTAAATAAACAAAGTCCAATAAACAACGGTGAAATTATCGTACCACGGGGTTAGGCTATCATCATGTGATTGGTAATGAAGGCAGGGGTTGGATCCAGCTATGCTGGTTCCATTCAAATCTCTGCGCGGAGGTTGGTGTACGCTATTTGATCACCATGCCCATTCTTCCGGACCTACTAAAACCCTATTGACAGTAATCGAAACTCTTAATATCCGATTTGCTAAACAATCGCTGAATCCGTTTGCGTCTATGTGATTACTTGATTACTGTACAAACTAAGGCAAACTCTTTTCAAATTCTATTGGAATAAAATATGGTAAGAACTTTCTTCTGCATACAGTTTTCTAAATTCCATCACGTGGCATGGGCCTCTCTTGCCACAACAGAGTGATAATTTAGGAAGTTTTATGCAAGGGAAAGTGCAAGCACCTTTCATGATTTAATGACAATATTAAGTACATGTACGATGACTCTTACAGAAGGTCACATGACCTCTCAGTACAGTCCACCGTACTGTCGTAAGGCGTTCTCGTGATTGCAGGAAAATTGCCCCTGTATAACTTAGTCGGCGACCTTTTATGTGACCCTGACAGCGCTTGGCCACGACAAGCGTTTCTTGAAAAGATGCAGATTTGTTTTGTTACGCTAAGGTTGTGGTATTAACCGTGACCCCTTCAGGTGCTGGGCCAAGACAAGCGGGGTGACGACGACGACGAGAAGCAGTTAATGGACGAGAATCCGATCATCGTCCTCATTGAGTTCGGCAAGCTGATGGGTTTCCGGCTCATGGACCTCTTTGCCGCGCTCGACAAGGACGGCAGCAAGTCTCTCGATCACGAAGAGATCCGCAATGGACTCCGGGTAACACGTTTAATCAAAGCGAGATCTGGAAAAACTTGGTTAAATACATGTGCGTAAAGTTGCTTCTTAGGCTATCCGTTGCAGTACACAAAGGTTAATCACGTAAGAAAGTTTCCGCCCTGACTTGATTGTTAAGAAGCTACTTCATTTGAACGATAACAGCTTAAAGTGGTGTACGTGAATTGACTGTGCGTACATGGCTAACGAACGAGTTTTGTGTAGTATTTTTTGTGTCTTGTTCTGAGAAAACTGGGCTTAATGCTTGTGCGTAAAGTGCCGTCCCAGATTAGCCTGTGCAGTCCGCACAGGCTAATCAGGGACGACACTTTCCGCTTTTATGGTATTTTTAGTTTGAAGGAAGTCCCTTCTTACCGAAAATCAAGTTTAAGCGGAAAGTGTCGTCCCTGATTAGCCTGTGCGGACTGCACAGGCTAATCTGGGACGGCACTTTACGCACATGCATTATGCCCAGTTTTGTCAGAACAAGACACCTTTGACACCGGCGTATTTTACGGCAACAATACTGCCACCCAAATCAATTAAAAAATGAGACATTGAAAGAATGTTTAGTCGTATATATATATGTCTTTCAAAACGCTTAAACAATTGTGTTGTAATAAACCGTGTTCTACGTTTTGTCTTTTAGCCGTTACGAGATTATTACACGTGCTTTGTAAAAGATAAGAACCATTTGCTTTCGAATGTACTTTATGAACATACTTTTTATTTGATTTGCATAAACCCCGACGTCATAATAAAGAATTAACTCGAAAATACTCTATGCCAGACGAACAATTTTTCGAACTCATGAGCTTTGACTTGTCAAATATACTTTTTGAACTAATGAAACATGCTGAAACATGCTGAAATGCAATAGAATTAAAACGAAATTCAACATTAAGCTGATTTGCGTAAGTATCCTACAACAATACATCATGTAGAACTGTCATGGCCGCCAAAACAAAACGTTACTCCTTGCCCTTTTTTACAGTTCAGATCCGAATACCTTGTGCACATGTATTCAGTTTGTTGAAAATAATATGAAAACTTGGTATATAGCAGTGCTGTTGTGCGTATCATTTATTCTTCGCTTTACTATGACTTGTTGTACATGGACATTCGAAAACATCGTATCGCGGTCACGGATGGTATATTGTGGCACTCCAACTTTGCAAGACGCATTTTAAACTAACAACTGTTGTACAAGAAGCTCATAGTCAGTTGATTGCTCATAAAGAACTGGACTTATGATTTTGATTCATTCTTTTCATGTGCTGAAATGTAGAAAAATAAAATGTTAAAATGAGGTGTGGTTCGTGAAAAGGTACCTATGAGTATATTAACATATATAATAACCCTAATATCTCGGTGACGTTTACAAATCTTAGAAGTATTAGCTGGGCTATTTTTCATACATACGTAATATATAGAACAACTACTATTAATTTCAATAATAATCGTAGTGTCAAGACCAATTTTTATCATTTGCGTAGAGATACTTGGGCGGTTTTTCGAACAGATCTATTTCTTCAAATAGTATGTACAGAGTATAAGTCATACACCCTCATACCCATTTATTCACCCATATATGAACAATATACAGCTAAATGTGTATATACTTTGAAGTTTTTTTTAATTTCCTTAGAATTGTCCGTTGCAAATTCTCTTCAACTACTCAGTGCAGCCGCCGTGTACCGTCCGCCAACACATGACTGTTTTCATTGCAGATGGTGAACATTCCTCTCAGCGACAAGTGTATCGAGATGCTCATTAACAAACTAGACGTCGATGGTGATGGAGAAATCGACTTTGGTTACTCGCAGAGTATTTATTTGTATCAACTATTTCATCATCAGTGAAGAAGCAGATATTGCACTTGTAAAAAATAAAAATGATGTCCTGTTAGCCACTGATTATTTGAGCGTAATACAAACTTAAGCACACACAATTTCTGTTTAATTGATGATATTGAGCTTGTTGTCGTTTGAAATTAGGTATTAAATAGTTAGTTAAAACGTGTTGCACTATAAAGCATTAAAAAAATAGCACTATGAAACTTGTTTCAAAACTAAGAAATACCTGTTTTGCTGTTTCAGTATTCATTTAAGACAAATAGTAAACATTTTAATACTGCAATACTCCACTCAGCAAGGTTATCAGAGACATCTCAAGTTCGTTAATTATAGTATGAGTCTATATCAAAAGTGGGGTAAATGCATGTGCGTATATTATCCTTCCAGATACGCCTGTGCAGTCCGCACAGGCTTATCAGAGACGACACTTTTCGCTTGTATGGAATTTTGTGTTTTGTTAGTTTTAAACCATAATCAAGTATAGGCGGGAAGTGTCGTCCCTGATATGCCTGTGCAGACTGAACAGGCTAATCTGGGACGACACTCTACGTATAGCGTTAAGCCCCGTTTTCCCAATTCGAGGCTCAACTATAATCTCAGACTATCGACCATTGTGTAGCATGCAATATGATTTTCTTAAGAGAACTGATGGCTGCGCAGACAGAACACAGAAAGAAGATGAGCAAGTTCTACGCGGCCCAAGAAGGCGATGTTGACATAGAGGACACGGAGATTGGCCGAGTGCGCATCAAGCTCTCGCGACTCATGGCGAAAAAGATGTCAGGAAATCCGGCTTTCAAACGTAGCGTAAAAATGATGCAAGAGTTGGTTAAACAGGGCGGGGAGTCGAAACTAGCTCAGAAATTATCGATTAGTCTAGAGCATCGCAAGGAAATGCGATCCACTGCCGCCGTTTCTCATATTCAGGACAACTTAAAAAAGTGGCAGCCAATGAATACTTGAACTCATAGATGAATTAAAGAAATTAGTTGAGCTGATACCGTGATTGAATGAGCCTCGTTCTGAGAAAACGGGTCTTAATGCATTTGCGTAAAGTGCCATTCTAGATTATTATGTGAAGTCCGAACAGGCTAATCAGAGACAACACTTCCCGCATAAACTTGATTCTTTTTTAAAATAGACATCTTTTAATTCGATTAGAACGGAACATTTGTCCATCATTAGCTTATACCCACTGCAAAGCTTATCTAGGATGACACTACGCGCATGAGTTAAACCCATTTTTCGAAGAAGGAGACTCAATTTATAGACGTTGTTTCACAACGGCAGTCAGAAACATGCCATTATATGAGTCGCGTTCTGAGAAAACTTGACATAATGCATGTGCATGAAGTGTCGTCCCAGATTAGCCTGTACAGTCCGATAAGGCTTATCAGGGACGACACTTTCCGCCTTAAATGGATTTTGCTAAGAAGAGACTTCATTTTAACGAAAAATGTCATTAAAGCGGAAAGTGTCGTCCCTGATTAGCATGTGCGGATTGCACATGCTAATCTGGGACGATATTTTACGCACATGCATTATGCCCAGTTTTCTCAGAACACGACTCATATTTTTATGTTTTTTTATAAGCCAGCATGTGCATACGTTCTCTTAAAGATTGTTCTATGTCAAACTTTGTATAATTTAATTGACGACATATTTGTAGAAACTCAAATGTTCTGCATTTAGGGACTAGACAAAAACACTTTTTTATTTAAGCTTAAGTGCATGAGATCTTGGATTACATTCGCCATAGGAAATTCCTGATATGCTAAATTTTCCGCCCTGTATAGTTTGAACATGGATTTTGTTTGCATGTACGTAGTTCAGACTAGTGGACATAAGTGCTTTTGGATATTTATAAGAGTGCTTTTGGATATTAATGTGAGTGCTTTTGAATAATAATGTATGTGCTTTAGGATATATATGGGCCTCGAGCTTTTGTGTAAAATGACTTGTTAATTGCTTGTTGTGCTTGATAACATTAATGCAATTTACACGCTTTTAGAGTTCTCATAACATACATGTGTTATTTTCAAAGTCGTTACAACATTTGTCCAGCGTGTTGAGTGCTTTAATATGGAAGAAGAGACATCATTTAAAAAGTGGTAGGTATTTGCATGTATACTATGTAGAATGCATTAAGCATTATACATATAATTATGGTTTGCACTTCAAAGTAGGCACTTCACTTCAAATGGTTTATGCCAGGATTTCAACGCGGAAAGAGAAAAAAGGCACACTGTTGCAAAATCACCCATACGCATATGCATATACACTACAAAAGCCGAAAAAGGTATGGTTTTCATTTTAAAAACAGCTTCGGGCAGAATTCCGAAATAAAACGACACCATTTTGTCCGTTGATCAGAATGCATATCTTTGCTATTGGGGTCTCAACCTGTTTAAATTAAGCATACATTAAATAGTATTTCATAGTTCTGCTTCATATCTCTGTGAGATACTTCCACTGCTTTTATTGTTAAAATACACAATCTAATGGAAATGGACCGATCATTTATTTTTATACATCTTTTTTTTCACCCTTTGGTGAATGGCTTCAGCTGTAGAAGTTAAATGTTATAACCGAATAACAAGTGTATTTCTTTTATTAATACTGTGATGTGTTTGCTTCACATTTCATTCTACAATTAAGTTTTAATACTGTTGTGAGTTAATGTCAATAATAAATTAACAATAATCTTGTTTGTTAAAAATCGTGCTGAAATAAAAAATATCCGCTAATGCCTATATAATTGTAAAGTAGCCAATAAAACAATCGTAAGGGTGCTTGGCGACATTGGAGCATGGTTCTGGGAAACTAGAGCTTAATGTATGTGAGTAAAGCGTCGGCCCAGATAAGTCTCTGCAATCCGCAGAGGTTATACGGCGACGACGCTTTCAGCTTAATCTGGATTTTTACTATGAAGAGACTTCCTTTAAACGAAAAATACCATACAAGTGGACATTATCATGCCTTATAAGCCTATGCGGACTGCACAGGCTAATCTGGGACCACTTTTTCGCACATGCATCATGCCCGGGTTTTCAGAACGAGGCACACATGTTTAGTTTCCCATAATCGGTCAAACGTTTAATGTTCATAGTACACACATATTCGCAGCAAAAACAGTTTTCAACTACGAGGCTTCTGATACGTGTATAAGTCTAAGTACTAGTATGGAGCTAGTTGATTAATTATAACAAATATAATAATAAAATGTCACACACATTACACCTTGACGCATTCAGACATTCTGACTTACTTGTATGTAAGGAAAAATTAAAAAAAAATTAACCTGCACACGCAGTAGAAAATGTCTGGTCCGTAGATCGCTTGCAAAGAATTGCAGTGCATAGAAATAATTTATCGGATTAACTATATAAGTAAGAAAATAAGAGAAGCGTTTAATTTACAGTTCACCCTGGTATTTTAAAATAAACTTAGATTATTTTTGTTTCAGGTCAGTCAAAATTACTTTTGGAACAGATGGGGTTACTGGATCCATCATTACCACCACCAACATAATGAGAGGAAACTCTGTTCGATGCTATTTTTTTTTGTTACACGTTTTTATTTGTGTATACTGCACACATACAACGCATATAGAAACATATTTTAGTTATAAATCGCATATCAGAGAAATCATTAAATGGTGAAAACAAAATGGTGGGCATGCATTGTTTATACAACAAATAAACAAACTATGTTGTACATGGTGTAAAATCGACGAAACAGATTCATTGTGGATATCATGTAACGATAGATCTCAATATGAAAGTGAAGAACAATAACAATACAATATGCATTATTATAGAGACATAAAAATTCATATAAAAGGCTAAACGACTAGAATAAGTGTAAAATTGAAAGCCATGACACTGAAAAATAATGTGACTTTATATATTTGTTTAAAAAAAGTATATACTTAAACAGTAATATTTCATTCAAATGAAACAACACGATTTGAAAATTGAAGAAAACATGTGCACACAAATGAAATTAAGCAAACTGTTTGTTGATGTTCTTATTGTAAACAACGTTTCTGGACGTCTATGACAGAATAAAGTTGATAGGAAGCAGGTGTTGTCGAAGTTGTTCATGTCCATATAACAAATGAAGGAAAACAAAACGCGAAATGTATTAGAATCAACAATTTCACATAATAACGAAACACGTTTTTTTCCAACGATAAGCATAACAATCGATTTGTACTTATATCAACTTCAGCGAATTTAAAGTTGATAATCTTCTATTTGGTTGTTTCTGTAGTTACAGCAATTCAATCATTATCATCAGAGATGACCCGCGTCATCTATAAATGCGTTCTGCCTTCGCGCAGTTTGGTCAGGAGCTACATTGTTCGCTATCTAAACACGTTATGTTTAGTGGTGTCATCAGCGGTCAGTGTAGACTACAATGTTCGCTATCTAAACACGTTATGTTTAGTGATGTCATCAGCGGTCAGTGTAGACTACAATGTTCGCTATCTAAACACGTTATGTTTAGTGATGTCATCAGCGGTCAGTGTAGACTACAATGTTCGCTATCTAAACACGTTATGTTTAGTGATGTCATCAGCGGTCAGTGTAGACTACAATGTTCGCTATCTAAACACGTTATGTTTAGTGATGTCATCAGCGGTCAGTGTAGACTACAATGTTCGCTATCTAAACACGTTATGTTTAGTGATGTCATCAGCGGTCAGTGTAGACTACAATGTTCGCTATCTAAACACGTTATGTTTAGTGATGTCATCAGCGGTCAGTGTAGACTACAATGTTCGCTATCTAAACACGTTATGTTTAGTGATGTCATCAGCGGTCAGTGTAGACTACAATGTTCGCTATCTAAACACGTTATGTTTAGTGGTGTCATCAGCGGTCAGTGTAGACTACAATGTTCGCTATCTAAACACGTTATGTTTAGCGGTGTCATCAGCGGTCAGTGTAGACTACAATGTTCGCTATCTAAACACGTTATGTTTAGTGATGTCATCAGCGGTCAGTGTAGACTACAATGTTCGCTATCTAAACACGTTATGTTTAGCGGTGTCATCAGCGGTCAGTGTAGACTACAATGTTCGCTATCTAAACACGTTATGTTTAGCGGTGTCATCAGCGGTCAGTGTAGACTACAATGTTCGCTATCTAAACACGTTATGTTTAGTGATGTCATCAGCGGTCAGTGTAGACTACAATGTTCGCTATCTAAACACGTTATGTTTAGTGGTGTCATCAGCGGTCAGTGTAGACTACAATGTTCGCTATCTAAACACGTTATGTTTAGCGGTGTCATCAGCGGTCAGTGTAGACTACAATGTTCGCTATCTAAACACGTTATGTTTAGCGGTGTCATCAGCGGTCAGTGTAGACTACAATGTTCGCTATCTAAACACGTTATGTTTAGCGGTGTCATCAGCGGTCAGTGTAGACTACAATGTTCGCTATCTAAACACGTTATGTTTAGTGGTGTCATCAGCGGTCAGTGTAGACTACAATGTTCGCTATCTAAACACGTTATGTTTAGCGGTGTCATCAGCGGTCAGTGTAGACTACAATGTTCGCTATCTAAACACGTTATGTTTAGCGGTGTCATCAGCGGTCAGTGTAGACTACAATGTTCGCTATCTAAACACGTTATGTTTAGTGGTGTCATCAGCGGTCAGTGTAGACTACAATGTTCGCTATCTAAACACGTTATGTTTAGCGGTGTCATCAGCGGTCAGTGTAGACTACAATGTTCGCTATCTAAACACGTTATGTTTAGCGGTGTCATCAGCGGTCAGTGTAGACTACAATGTTCGCTATCTAAACACGTTATGTTTAGTGGTGTCATCAGCGGTCAGTGTAGACTACAATGTTCGCTATCTAAACACGTTATGTTTAGTGGTGTCATCAGCGGTCAGTGTAGAGTCTGACCAGCCTTTGCGAATTCAAATTCGGGGACCATGGATTAACTGATATTTTCACATTAAATGTTTACTTGACAAATTCATTTCATCTTAGGTCCATTCAAAGGAGGTAATTTCCGCGTTATTTTCTCTTCTCGCGGAATGATATCCGCGACCGCAAGCGGTTGAGATGATTTCTTGTCTTTTTCTTGTTCTCCTAATAAGGCTTCTTCTTGATCTTTAAACAGGCTTTGTTTTAACCGTCGCTTGCCTTTAATAACTTCCCTGATAAACAGAAAACAATTAAATGAAGAAAGTAAACTAATTAAGCTTTGTCTTGAACGCAATGACATGACTTTTACTGACAGTTTTATTAATTTAAATTTGTATTTACAAAGCGACGTATATATTGTTTTGAAAATAAACAATACTTTTAGCCATGTCATTTTGCATATGTTAATTAGTAATATAGGCAGATACATTTCTATATGCAGCACAATATATATTTTGACATATATAGGAAACAAATGACAAGGGACGCAGTGTACTTCGCTAAAATGTCTGATGATCATAACGATGTTACAAATCAATAAGATTTAATGATAACCATTATCATACTGTTTTAAAGAAAACATACCTGCAATATTTAAATATGCAGAGTGCAAGTTCTAGGTCCATTGTATGTCTTACAAGAATTTGTAAAATGGTTCACTTAATATGAAATTGTCAAGTATAGGAATATGATCTAAATATATCAGCACGAAATATAACAGCATAGAGTAAGGAAGCCTGGTCGATCATCTTCACAACAGTAAAAGGAACGAAATACGTTTTAAGAGAGGAAATCTTATTGCATCGACATATAAAGCAAAACAAGACTGTATAAATTTAACAAGCGAAGTTATAAATTCTCATATGAAGCATAAGCTTAACCACAGCACCAAGGAAAAACAAACCCTATAACTGCGCTCACGTGAGTTTAAAAAACAACACTCGTCGAATATTTAAAGGTATGGGCATTTTTCACTGTTGAATTTAGCTGAAAAGAATTAACAGGTCAAAAGGGTAAGTTAAAATGTGGTATTGACAAATTATCTGCAACTCATCTTGCTACTAACAGCGCCGTAGCCACGCTGAGGCACACCGAGGCTAAAATTTGCAGAGCAATGTTGAGATAGCAAGGAAAAAAAGGAAAATTAATGTCTAAGAATCAAATCTATATTTTAAGAAATTGAGGCAATTTAATGAATTTAATGCACTATGATATTCACAAACAAATATTATCATTAAATACAATTGGTTCATGTTGAGGCAGATAATTATTTCATTTTAATAACTTCAATTGATGCCAAATGGCTCAGCAAATAATTAGTAAAATCCGTATATTAAACAAAGCGTCGCACTGTAAACTTCAATCTGAACGCATCGGACAGTGGGCTACACCACACCGTCTCTCTGATGTACGTAGGCGGCCGTCATATTGGATTTGGAACTACTTTAGAAAACAAGATGGCGGACCCTTCGTAAAGAGGAAAAATTTAAATGTGTGTTTTAGCTCGTCTTTTTTAAGAAAACATTCTTTAAGTAATAATTTAATGTAGATCTGTGAATTCCCACAACGTACTTAAAAACTTGTTAAAATTAAAAGATGCCATTACTGACATACTGATAGGAGTACTTATAGTATTGACATCGAGTAAATTTAAAAATTAAATCGACTGTTTTCGTTATATTTTGTGAGATACGAGGATTGCTTACATAAACTTGATAGACTTTTACTCCATGGGGTCAATGGCTCGAGCCCATTTGAGGGTTACTTTTATATTTGTATTCAATTTTATTCTTTTTTTTATTGCAGCTTTTTAGATCCAATGTTTGCATTTATCAATATAGTTCTGGCTACCATAACTTTAAATGTCGCTTTTTATCATTTTTGAATGGCGCGACTTTATAGGTCTGTCAATACTATGTAAACTGTACGCTGAAGTTTCTTTAGCTATTATCAATATAGCATAGAGTATAATGAAAAAAATAATTTGGAGAGTTCTTATGTTATAGTCATAGGGACCGTTAAGTAAAAATATTCTATTATACTAAATATATATACAAGGGATACAACTGTGAAAATTCCTGCACACAACCATGGTGTAAACAATAGAGAAAAATTTGCTTCCAAACGCAATAAATACACCAATTAAACTGTATTTCAACAGCCAAGACATTTATCTTTCAGAAAATAATACACTTGGCAATAAAGTACAAGCTTTTCATTGAACTAAGAGAGAAAGTTTCATTCAAAATGCTCCAAAATCCGTACTTGGACACAGGTGTGCACAGCTGAAAACTGAGAATTCTAGAAGTAATTTTCGTATTCCTTTGTTATAAAGCTCTTTTGCTGGTACATATTCCTTGGATAGTTTTTCTTCATAGTAAAATAGAACATTATTACTATTAAGTGAGCATATTTTGCAAGAAATTCATATCAATCTGCTTCAATTTCACAATGACAATGTTTAACTTTCATTTTGGATAGTTCACATTCATTTCTAACATGCGATTTGATTGATTGAAATTCCACTGCAGTAATAAATCCAGCAATTCACGTTCCACGTGACATTACCTGACAAATTGCATACAAATCCTTGAAGATAGTAGAAATGTAAACAAATGCAATATTTACGTTGTTTTACATATATGCAGTTACATGCAATTATGGAAGGTGTCTACTTTGATTAATAAAGTGTCTATGGATAATAAAACAAGGTAAAATTTGCTCAACTTCTCTGTAATTATTAAATTATGAAACAAAATGTGTAAAAGTGGGTGTGCACACCTGTGTCGCATTTCGAAAATTTTACCGTTTTTCATGAAACTTTCGTTTCAAACACAACTATGAACACTTTTACTGCTATAAACATAGTTATTATCTGATAGATAAATGTCTGAGCTATTGTTATACAGTTTTTTTGGTGTAATTATTGCTTTTGGAAGCGATTTTTTGTTCAGACCATGATGTTGTGCAGGAAATTTGACAGTTGTATCCCTTGTATATATGTATATAGTATAATAGAGTATTTTTTACCTAACGATCCCTGTGGTTATAGTTAGATTTTGTAACATTACAAGGATTGCTTATATAAAGTATAAAATAAACCACTGACTATATGGGAGCACTGATGGCCCATTGGTTTAAGCTTTTACTCCAAGGGTCAGTGGATCGAGCCCAGTTAAGGAAGACTTCCTTTCTTTTTTTAAATTTTTTTTTATTGAGGTATTTTGCTCAAATATTTACTTATCAATTTAAAGTATTTAATAACAAACTTCAATACATGCCTTATTTGTGAAAACGTCCCTTTGAAATTGCTCGTTTTCCTCTTACATGCCCTTGTATTTTAAGATAGAATACTTTCCTCTCCAGAGGAAAGAGGTATGGGTTTGAATCCCATCGGGGGCTTCAGAGGATGATTCATTTTGAGACAAATGTTAATATTTGCTTGAGTGTATCCCAAAATTAACCTAATATTTTATATAACTGTGAAAGATAATTCAAAATAATGTTTGTTTCTATATACATTGTGATCCATGGACATGAACATTCAATTATGCAACAAACATGTATGATTTGAGGGAAGAATACAACAGCAAACTTAGAATGGACATTCATTTTAGATTGTTAAGTAACTAAAACTATAAATGTTGCAAAGCTTGTGTATGACGTCCTTGCTTCTGGACAACAGAACAGTTTAGGCATAAATGATTACTCTTTTTCTTTAGAATCAACATTGATGCATTATTACTTAAGCAAAGTGGAACTTTTTAAAAACTTGATGAATTGGGGACTAAATTTTTATGTTCGTTGCTTGCAATTTACCAGTACTGAACATAATGTTACTGGTGAACAAATGCCTTCTCTCTTTACACTTTAAAGGGAGATGGTGTTTTTTATAAATATCCAGGTTTATTTGTATAAATACCGGGTAAGACCTCGTATCATATTTATATACATGTAAGCTATACATTTATGATAATGACATTTTGTGTTTCGCTGTAAATTTACAGAGAAAATATACTACAGCCGCATGTCACCAGAGTTGTTAAAAGGGCATTTTGACAGTATTGTTCCTGACTTTTGCCCATTTTGACATATTCTTATAAACAAGAGGGCCGCGATGGCCCTGTATCGCTCAACTGCTGAAAAAAAGGCTGAATCAAATACCGGTATTCTCGGCATGTGCAAATACTTAAATATAGGCCCTATTTAAGCACATGTACACTTTTGTGACCCCCTGGGCTGGGTCAAATTTAACCCCAGGAGCATAATTTGAGCAAACTTTGTAGAGGACTACTATACCTCACTACATACAAAATGTGGTAGCCCTAGGTCCTAGAGTTAATGATAAGAATATGTTAACAGTTTTCACAAAATAAGCAAGATATAAGCGTATATAATGTTCAATTTTGTGACCGCCGGTCAGGGTCAAATTTGACCGAAAGGGCATAATTTGAACAAACTTGGTAAAGGACTATAAGATGTTACTGCAAACCAAATTTGGTGGCTGTAGTCCGAATGGTTTTCGACAAGAAGATTTTTTAAAGATTTCACAAAATGGGCGCTTTATAAGCGTTTATTCAATTTTGTGACCTCCGGGGCAGGGTCAAATTTGACCCCAGAGGCATTATTTGAACAAATTTGGTAGAGGTTTATTAGATGCCACTACATACCAAATTTGGGAGCCCTAAGCCCAATGGTTATGAACAAAAAGATTTTTAAAGTTTTCACAAAATAGGCCCCATATAAGGGTATAGTATAGGACTATACCATGTCACTACATACCAAATTGTGTAGCCCTAGACCTAATGGTTATGGACAAGAATTTTCTTTTAAGTTTTCACAAAATAGGCCTTATATAAGCATATGTTCAGTTTTGTGACCCCCCGGGCAGGGTCAAATTTGACCCAAGGGGCATAATTTGAACAAACTTGGTAGAAAACTATTAGACGTTACTACATACCAAATTTGGTAGCCCTATGCCTTATGGTTAAGGACAAGAAGATATTTAAATTTTTCACAAAATAGGCCTAATATTAGCATATAATCGATTTTGTGGCCCCCAGGGCAGGGTCAAATTTGACCCCTGTGGCATAATTTGAACATACTAAGTATAGGACTATACCATGTCACTACATACCAAATTGTGTAGCCCTAGACCTAATGGTTATGGACAAGAATTTTCTTTTAAGTTTTCACAAAATAGGCCTTATATAAGCATATGTTCAATTTTGTGACCCCCCGGGGCAGGGTCAAATTTGACCCCAGGGATAAAATTTGAACAAATTTGGTAGAGAACTATAAGATGTCACTACATACCAAATTTGGTAGCCTTAGGCCCAATGGTTATGGACAAGAAGGTTTTAAAATTTCACAAAAAATTAGCCCTTTATAAGCATACATTCAATTTTGTGACCCCCGGGGCAGTTTCAAATTTGACCCCAGGGGCATAATGTGCACAAACTAAACTATTACATGTCACTACATACCAAATGGTAGCCCTATGCTATACAGTTATGGACAAGAAGTTTTTAAAGTTTTCACAAAATAGGCCTTATATAAGCATATGTTCAATGTTGTGACCCTCGGCGCAGGGTCAAACTTGACTCAAGGGGCATAATTTGAACAAATTTGGTAGAGGATTATGAGATGTCATTACATACCAAATTTGGTAGCCCTAGGTCCAATGGCTATGGACAAGAATATATTTGAAGTTTTCACAAAATAAGCACTTTATAAGCATATATTCAATTTTGTGACCCCCGGGGCAGTTTCAAATTTGACCCAGGGGAATTCTTTGAACAAATTAAGAAGAGAACTATTACATGTCACTTCATACTAAATTTGGTAGCCCTGTGCCATACAGTTATGGACAAGAAGTTTTAAAGTTTTCACAAAATAGGCCTTATATAAGCATATGTTCAATTTTGTGAAACTCGGGACAGAGTCAAACTTGACCCCAGGGGCATAATTTGAACAAACTTTGTAGAGGACTATAAGATGTCACTACATACCAAATTTGGTAGCCCTAGGCCCAATGGATATGGACAAAAGATTTTTAAAGTTTTCACAAAATAAGCACTTTATAATCATACAGTGTATATTCAATTTTGTGAACCCCGGAACAGGGTCAAACTTGACCCCAGGGGCATAATTTAAACAAACTTGGTAGAGGACTTTATATGCCACTACATACCAAATTTGGTAGCCCTAGGCCCAATGGATATGGACAAGAAATTTTTTAAGTTTTTACAAAATAGGCCTTATATAAGCATATGTGCAATGTTGTGACCCTCGGGGCAGGGTCAAACTTGACCCCAGGGGCATAATTTGGACAAACTTGGTAGAGGACTATAAGATGCCACTACATACCAAATTTGGTAGCCCTAGGCCCAATGGTTATGGACAAAAAGTTTTTAAAGTTTTCAGAAAATAGGCCTTATATACGCATATGTTCAATTTTGTGACCCCCGGGGCAGGGTTAAATTTTACCCAGGGGCATAATTTGAACAAATTTGGCCAGTGGAGCTAAAAACTGATTCTTTGTTTAGCGTGCAAAGGGGATGGAGGAACATTTGTTGGTGCCTTTTTAAAAAGTTGTTTCATTGTGTGGAAAATTGAGTTTAAAAATGTATACACAATGCCTAATATGTGGCAAATTCCAACAATGTCTGTGGTTTTTCATGTAAAAATGAGAGATGTGTTTGTCAGAAACATAATGCCCCCTATTGCGCTGCTTTGAAGCCATATATTTGACCTTTAAGGATGACCTTGACCTTTCAGAACTCAAAATGTGCAGCTCCATGAGATACACATGTATACCAAATACCAAGTTGCTACTTTCAATATTGCAAAAGTTATAGGAAATGTTTAAGTTTTCGGACAGACAGTTCGCACATATAAGTTGGTTTTACAAATTCACTGAGTGTAAACATTGGGCACTTACATTGCTCAAAGTGACCGGGAAACAAATTCTTGTGTTCTGATTTACATACATGTATTTACACTTGAAAAATTCAAAGTTAAGAATGGTAATTGTTTTCTTATTGCCAACAACTGCATAAATCTTAACATTGTAAACTGGTTGTTTTGTCTTTATTACTACTTTTGTACATTTTTTTTGTATTGCCCTCTTTATATTAACTTTCAACATATATATATTATATCCAGTAATTGTAGATATCAGATGTTTTGTTATGTAAATGTGTAGGGTTCTTGTTACTTGTCACACCCATTTCCATTTCATAATGCCTTAACACTGATATAGCATATTAGTGATTTTTGATTATTGTATTTATGTAAACTTATTCTATATGCTGATAAAAGTGTCATCCTTTATTTTTACAAAGATCCTAGTATCATCAGTAGTGATTTTTGTAAAGAACTTGAAAATTGTATTAAATGGTTAGTTGATAACAACACTGTCTTTACACCTTGGAAAAACTGAATGTATAGTGTTTGGTTCCAAAAGGAAAATATCTAAACTTTATAATTTTACTGTAAAATGTAATGATCACACTATTGTTTCTCAATCATCTGTTGAACACCTTGGTTCAATATTCGACACTGACCTATCTGCTTCATCTATTGTTAATAATATTATTAAAAAGGTGAACTCAAGAATAAGATTCTTCAGGGGCATAGCTAGCATTTTTTGAGCTGTAGGCCCGAATATGTTACATGAAAACATACATCTAAATGTGATAACAAGATAATAGTATAACCAGTGCTCTCTAATAATATATGCTATTTACTATTTGATCTCAAATTTAAATGAATGATATGTTTATGTGTATTAATGCCACCATTTGTGTACATTTGCCACCCATATATAGGACCCTATTGGAAATAAGTTGCAAAACTTTCATGGGACATCCTGTGGTATATATATATCATGTCTTGATTTCAACATCTTGTAACTACTTGTTATTTCAGATCTCTGCTAAATACACTGACTAGTTACTTGTAACTGAATTTAACTGATTAACTTTGACTGTGATATTCAAAATGTGATCTATCACTGCATTGTGATCCAAAACCTGTGATAATTGTTTTCCAATTGTTAAATGTTGTAAATTGACTGTATTGTATGATCTGTACTTGTATGACATATATATACATTTGTATGAATAAATCAATATTTAGAAAAGTGTGACTGACACTGTTTCCAGACATATTACAGTTAAATTACTTCATGTCAGTAATGGCAGTCAGGGATGGAAAATATCTTTTTACAATTGTTGCCTGCACTGTCGACCATATTTAGTGTTTTTGTTTCCCATCTTAAGAGTACCGACCCAAAACCATGGGCATGCCTGTGATATGTTTCTTAAAGTTTCTTAAAAGATAAATAATATAAATTTTAACAACACCACTGCTCAGTTTTAACATTTCCAATACAGTATGTCTTATTTTGAGGGGCCATTCTGAATTGAGTTCATTTCCAAGGGCAAAGTTATGCTTTAATATATTAATATTACCAAACTGAACATTGTTACACTGTCCCTAATTTTAATGGCACTGGATTATTTAAGGCTTTGAAAAGCTAGTTGCCTGGCCAGGATAACAACATCTGGAATTAAAATGCCTAGGATAAAATATAAACAATATCTGCAAGAAGTACTGTAGGGTTACCATCATCAAATGCACAGAAAGAATCGTTTTTCAAATTCAATCAAGCCCCAGACATTCCATTCCATGAAATCTTTCAGGTGTTTAAATACTGATAATAGCCCCACTGAGGGCCGTATGGCTATGGTCCATATACAGTTTGTGACTGCCTGGCTGGTCACTATAATGCCATTGGGACCAATGTGGAGTTTACTATTTCTTATATTACACCGAAGAGTTTTCTCTGTAACACTGTCCAGTGTTGTACGATTGTTAATGGTATAGAACATAAACATATTGATTAAATCTCAAAGTTTGTCGCCTGCAGCCGAACATCAGCAATGTTGCAATGAATATAATTTAAGAAATACTGATTCTTTTAAGTTTGAATAATGTTGTTGTTTTCACTTCAATAAACAACTAATTGGCTTTCTTAAAATTCATTAAAATTTGAATATTTTGCATGCAATAATATCTAATTTTAAACAATAACATTAATAAATTTACTATTATATTACTCCTTAAAGATATTAGTCCTTATATATCTATATTATCGGTTGATTTAGTGCAAATTTGTTTGTGTGTAACCCGAACTATATTTTCGGTGTAATATCTTCCGCCTAGAGGCGTTAGACATATCCTTCCACCAAATACACCCGAGAGACGATCGCCGATATGGCGGAATTGTCCGAGGAGTCCCGATTGTGTAAACTTCGATGTTACAATCATTGTGGATATCGGAACATACCGAGCGTGGATCGGGTGTTTTACGGCCAGGTCTGGGTCTATTTTAGACCTAGACACACTTCGGGTGATTGGCGTTTTCGCCTTTATTGGAATTCTCCTCTTTATGGCTTGCGTCGAGTTTAATCCGGGACCGTTTCAGGTGGTAAGAATCTTTGTTTACATTCGAATTTTCAAATTATGATATCCCGCGTATTAAACTTTTTTGGTATAAAGTTCAAGTCTTTTCTTTTTAATAGTCAATGAAGTTGATGATAGAACGTTGATGATAGAAATGTCAACTGACAGAAAATGATGACGCAATGCTAAAACAAAATGTTGCACAAGAAAATTGAAAAAAATGGCGAAAAACTTTACTGATTTAAGTTAAATATTTGTACTCCTCATGATAAGCAATATGCCCCTGTGACGCAATCGGCAAGGCGTCAGACTCTGTATCCATTGGTCACTATTATATTGTTGGTTCGAATCCCAGTAGGTCCGTGTTTAAGTAAATTCCATCAATGATCCTTTTTATGTGTTTATGATTGAAAACGAGTTTGATTTAATGCTTTTAAATATTTCTTTAAAGAGCCCTTTTGTGCTTTCAAGCTCTAAATGGAAAAACAAATCGTCCACGAATTTTTTTCACGGTGAATTTGTTTGAACTACAACAGCAAGTTTGCGGAAGCTGATTTGATGTTAACTTAAGAAATAATATTTTGTATTGGTTCTTGTACATGTGAGCGGAGTTTTAGCACATTGCGAAGGCTTAAAACGTGGACACGTTCTACTATGAAAGAGGAATGGCTAAATGGCATCGCTGTAATGTTTGTGCATAAACACATTCCAGTTGATCGAAAAACATCTTCAAATGTGGGATTCGACTGGAGACAGGAGAGTTGAATAAGCGTTCAATAAGATTGATATTTAAAAGTTGACGAATAATAAAACATGTTCATGAAACATTATTCGCTAAAATGTTTGATAGATCTGTTCCTTCATATTATAAGGTAGATCTATTTTATTTAGTATTTCAATAATAAATATGTAAAGAAAATTCTATTATCAATATACATACTATGGCTTGTATGAGAGAGCTGCGTCTCAATTTTTTCTTTCTTCTATCTGACTTCGAATGAAGTATATGACTATTTTATCTGTAGTAAAGTTTTTATATCATTGTCACTTCAAACACCGTTTATGGTACTAGACTATAAAATTGACAATGAACTTTATTGATACCGAACGGTAATATGTAGCGTCCACAATTCCGATAATTTAGGTATAAAATGTAGTTTAAATGGCCTTTAAAACGCACCAGAGACGTTCTAGGTATAAAAAAAATTTACGGGGGGTGGGGGGGCATGCCTCCGGACCCCCCTAGAAGGACCTAAGATACTGCCTCGGCTTAAATTTGGGTCTGGCTACGGCATTGACTAACATTATATTCGATATTGTACATGACTGTACAGTCCTCTAACTCGAGCGGAACTGTCTTTTAATTAGGATCGGAGTTAGTGTTCATGTTGCGTGTGAACGAATCTGCACTTAAACTAAATTTAGATTCACAATATACATCGAATCATTTCTGTCGTCAGCTGTCAAAACGAAACTACGGTTGATATTCAAATGCATTATTTTTTTCTTTCCGGGATATTGCTTTAGTATGTTGATGCTGCACTAACAAATATAAGTGTATATGAAGTGAAAACACAAAAAATAAACAACGGTTGCAATAGACACCTATAAACATGGCATTTACTGTTAGATGCGCATAATATCACTTTAAACTGGTAACATAGAAGTTTTTTTATTCAAATGAATCAGTTTTGAACTGCGAGAGATGTATTCAAGTTCATTTTAATGACCTAGTTTTATCGTAAAAAGATGACACATTTAGAATTTAAAAAAAATGTCTAAAGCTCAAACTTGTCATCTGGTTTAAAACACATTCTGGTTTCACCAACGTTTGATGAAAAGATGAATATTATGACCAGGTTTTAGGATGATTCAATAACTATAATATAACGTGTATGGTAATAATAATATCTTTCTAAGATATGATATGATGAAATATTTTGTATTACCTCACATGACTTGAAATCAAAATTCGGTCCATACTTCGTAAATACGGTATTGAAAATTATTTTGTTTGCTTAGTTGGGTGTTTTGCCGTTGTTATCAGTAAGTCAGTCATATAAATGCGATAAGTTGACCTATTCACACGTTTCCTGTGATAACTAATTTACACGTTCTAAGTGCACATACGTGTACTAGTAACTGCCGATTACTTCGCAGGTAGATGAATACGACCATAGAAAAGTATGTGATCGGAGATAGAACCCGAGATCCTTGAATTTGCAGTTTGTTGTAAAGTTTGGTTTGAAGCCTTAATTGTTTTTCTACCGCAAAGCTCGTTACCACTTTGCTTGCAACAAGACGTTGTTACTGCACACCGTGCATTGTGTTATATATTTGTTGTTAATGATTATAAAATAAATTGGTACATATTTATTGTAATCATTTTTTTTTTTATTTTCCTAATTTTTCTCAAAATCATCATCTTCAGCTACAGAAAATCACCATCCTCAGCAACAGCAAAATGAACAAACAACCCACCCAACCATCTTGTTCTTGTAACTAACATGATTAGCAATAACAACACCGTGCATCGACTGATTAGAATAGCTTACCTTGATCACTTCGGATCAGGTGAGCTTAAGGTATGAAGCAGACAAAAATATAGAGCACAGTGAGGAATCTCCCTTACAATAGAGTCATATCATCTTGTCCGGGTGTAGTCCTAGATGCATTATGTAAGGTTAATTTGACATAGATACGATTGTTCTGTACATTTTTTGCGTCTAATTTTAAATATATATTGTTTATCTTACTGTATGTTGACAACTAAAGACGTTATTAACACACTGAAAAACAAATTAAATGTGAAGTGCTACGTATATTACATTCAAATGTACATCCTCGATACTTTTTTCTCAACGTTTTTGACGATGCTGCAAAGCATCGTCTAAGTTATCATACCATTGAAAAAGTCTTCACATTGGCGACCTATGTAAAAGACCGAGCCAGTCCGATTGAGATAGCTCGATTTTTCTAATCGGCATACCTCGCTGATTATCATTGATAAAGGTAAATATTAATAGAACAGCATATTATGGGAAAACAGATTCAATAAGTGTATCAAAACGTTAATTTTAAATTAGTAATTTTACATCCATTACATTTTTATGGACCATTGAAACAACTATATATTTTCTCTATTTTGTTTGATATTTGTTCTCGATTTTGTAAATAAATTGCGAATGAAAACATGTAAAATTAACTTTTTACGCGATCACAAATCTAAAGAATGCGAACAATTTCGAACCTGCAAATTGTAAACGCTGCACTGCTCTGATATATATAGATGAAAAAACATTTTTTTGCGTAGTTGTCCGTTCCGCTAGCGCAGTGGTAAGCACGTTCGCTTTTTTCACCTCTACGACACCGGTTCGATTCCCGCTCCCGGCGCAATGTTATTTTTTGTCTGTTTTGTGGTCACCATTCCGGACATGTGTTTTTTTCCGGATAATCTTATCCCCCCCCCCCCCCGCAGCATAAGACCATATCAAAAATTAAAAAGTATTTCAGTACAAAAAATAGTTGGCAATTGCAGCTATCATTCAAAATTCGTCCCAACTGTCGTCAATCTAAGCTTATTATGTAGGAGTGCTGGACACACTCCGGGTCCCAACATTATGCAGCCTCAACGCGGAGGTAACTCATAACCTTGGAAAAACACAAATAACACACTGGGTGCAGCCTAGGCGCGTATAGACTCAAACAATGCAACACACTCAAGTGCGGGCACAATCATTTTAAATTTACATATTGAATACGATATTATAACAGAAATTACACAACCACCGAAGTGTACATACCATGTTTGATATTTCGTTCGATTGTTAGATTTCAGCATATACATGTATAAGGTCATATCGCTTTGGTTAGTTAAATTATCCATATGTTCCTGGGCGAACTCGGATAGTCAAGTGCCCTTCCGATTGAGCTAACCTGGTCCGGCTATGTGCTCATACCTACATTCGAGAATCATCATGAAGGTATTGCCATACTTAATGAACAAGAATGTGACCCGCCCCCCAGTTTCTCTCAATGGGTCAAGTTACCTACGGGTACTACTTCACCGTACCCCTAAACTTTTTTTCGCACCAAAAATGTTTCGTACCCAAACTTTGTTCGTACCAAATTTTTTTGGTACCCAAATTTTCGTACCCAAATTTTTTATCGTACCCAAAAGGTTCGTATCAAAATACACAATTGTGGTGATATAGATAAACTTAAATTGATGTTTTATATCCATCCTCTTCAAAAGCATTGTCACACCAGTACTGTCAGTACTTTGATTTTAAGAAGTCATATGGTTAAGTTTTTAAAATTAATACTAAAATTGTCTCATTGTATCCTGCTATACTTAGCTAAACAGAAAATTGAAAATATTAAATATTGCCAAATAATACTTACATTAATTTTACATGGTTGTCTTTGTTCGCAGTGAGACAATACTTACATTAATTCTACATGGTTGTCTTTGTTCGCAGTGAGACAATACTTACATTAATTCTACATGGTTGTCTTTGTTCGCAGTGAGACAATACTTACATTGAATCTACATGGTTGTCTTTGTTCGCAGTGAGACAATACTTACATTAATTCTACGTGGTTGTCTTTGTTCGCAGTGAGGTATTTCATAACCTTCTGAAGAGCACTGTCAGTTATGGGATAACCGTCTCGCTACAAACGGAGATCAACATCACACAGCTTAAATATTACCCAATCTTCTACTGTCTGTCCTTTATAGGTTTAATAGGGCAAATCAGAAAACTATCATGTAATTGTTACATCTTTAAAAAAACAGGAAACTGAGTGTATGCCTGTACTTTTATAATGTGTTATGCTTATGCCGATTTATTATTCAACATATAAAGCATAGTACTAACAATTGATTTCGAATTAAAATTAATTACACACATTATACTCACATCTCAACAAATGTACGCAATTAATGTACCTCAAAGGCGAATTTCATTTCCTCCTTGCTAAGCCTGTGCTCTCCATCGATGCCCACCTTTAGGAAGAGGTGAATAGTTTTCAGATGCTCCTTCATGTACTTCAGGATTCGTATGGGATCCACGTTGAACACGTTTTCGGGGTCGATCTCTCTGACCGGACCCTTGTGGAGAGGCAGGGATCTCTCGTAGTTCGTGAAAAACAGTCGCTCGTCCTGTATTTGCTTCAGAATTCCTTCAAACTCCTTGTCTACTACTACACCCTGTACACCACCGAAGAAAAGCTTTAATAAATATCAGTTTGTATCCGCGTTTATTATATAGATGCATGTACTTATATTTCGTCACAATATGAAGTAGCTAATCAGGGACGACTTTTTCCGCTTAAATTTGATTAAGAAGAGCCTTTTAAACGTAAAATAAAATCGGAAAGAGTCGACTCTGATAAGCCTGTGTTGACTGCGCAGGCTTATATAGAACAACAATTTACGCATATGCATAAAGCAACGTGTTCACAAGGCGAGGCTTATATCCACCACTATAAGAAGAAATTCAGTTGGTAAGGTAACATTTTACGTTTTCAATTAGTGTAATACTGTTATGGTTAAACTTGAAATGAAACTTTGTTATGCTTGGTGTTGAAAGTCATTTAGAAAACATTTTGAATTGTTATCTCATAAATATGCTAATTCAAAGTTAGAATACATATATATAACTACATAAGACAATACAAAATGTAAACATATATAGGGACAACAAATATATTTATTAATCCTTAATAGATAATCAACAACGAAACTGCTAAATCGTCTTATGGAAACAACTATATTACATTTTATTAGATTTTTTTTAATAGACAAACAACAGCAGCCAAAATCAACAAAAACAACATCGACAACCACAGAGCTGAGATCAAAATCTAAGGTTTATCATTTTTTCTTACTCCAATCTTTAACGCAAGATGGCACAAGACGGCACACGTACCTGGAGGTCAAGCTCCATCAGGTTGCTCTCTTTCGCCTTCAGGATCTTGGCGAGCAAGACGCTCGTCATGGCAGCAGTTATGGGGTTTTCACCAAGCTGTCGTTATATGTATGTAGAGTCAACAAACCATAGTTTCATCACATTTGCTTAATTTATGAAATAAAAGTTTACACTGACAGCGTCGTACTAGGTGTGTAAAAAATAATTTGCGGGTATGTTAATTGAAAACAATTATGGTTAGTGATAAAAGAATAGAGATTCATAATCGTTTCTTTTTCACGACATTGTTTTTGTCAATATATGCACATACGTCAGCTAATGGCACGCCATTAAATGATATAATGCGAACAACGCATTGGTTGCATACCTTAAGTACCACTAATGTTTTGTTCTTCTCTAGGCCCTTCATCAGTTCAAAGAGAGCTTGTTGATGTATTCGGTTGTTAGCCAGGTCGAGCGACTTTAGAGTTGTGTTATTTGCAAGGGCGTTCCCCATGGCTACACACCCTTCGTAACCAAACCCGTTCCAGCTCAGCACCAGCGTCTCTAGCCTAACATTGTTCTGTACAATGTATGACAGTCATTTCTTAATAAACAATACAGAAAGCTATTGTCGTTGTAAAATGTATAGACACACAAGTCATGTTAAATGAGATTGGTACGAAACTGAATAAGATTTAATTCAGTATCAACGCTTCCAAATTTAAGATTGTCTCTTACTGGTTTTCATCAAAGCCGTTTAAAAACAACGCCGTCTAATAAACTGTACAGACGTTATTCAGGTTATATAATTGAAAGACATTCCATGTTACCGGGTCATTGACATGGGGCCACTGGTCAAGGACTGGTCATCAATCCTACGCATACCTACCGCCAACCCTTTGGCAATGCCGATTGCTCCATTTCCTCGAATATGGTTCCAGCTGAGGTCAAGAAATTTCATTATCGTATTTTCACCTGTAACACAAACATGTTTGTTCTAGTACAACATGTATTTATGTTTCCTGTCAATTAAAAGGCCACATTAAGAGAAATAAAAATACATACAATTAAATACATAATGAATTCCAGCATGGAAAAGTGTCGAAAGGGACCATTGTACGGCATTATTAACACATATTGTATCAATTAATGCCACGCTAAACCTTTGGTTGAATTTGATATCATATCACGTATTGTTTTGAGCAGTTTTCACATGAGCTGCTTTTAGGCATGTTATGGCATGTTTACATGAATGTGGACTATGATTTTTGTTCAGACGCTGCTAGATATTGGCTGGATTATTTTATATCGTATATTCAAAACTCTCCTTATTCAAATAACCTGCTCAAAGTAGCGACTCACTTATTGCTTTCCCCAACTGCACACCAGATTCGCTAAGTTTGTTCCCGCGAAGAATGAGGATTTCTAAACTGTTGCTGTTCTGCAATTGAATGACGCATGGTAAAATAATGAGCACTTGTTTTAAATTAAATAAAGTCTGTCAAACCACATGTTCGCGTCGTGTGATTTCATGTGCATTTTGTATATGCTTTATAGCATCAAGTTGACGGAAAAACGCATATTAATGTTGCACAAATCCATTAACATTCATTTTAATACGCATGCCGAGTTATATCAATGTTTTTCGTTTATTGACGAAACGCAACACCGCTAGCTGTTAAACATTATGTCAAGAGTGATTTAAGGTTAATGCAATACAACACTTTAACAACGTTATTTAAATCAATTTAGTAAGAGGATTATCGTAATCGTTTTTGGACATTCGAAAGTCTTTTACAAATCATAACGCGTTAATTGCTAGATCAATCCGCTCGTATAAAAACAACTAAATCCATTAAGGCAAAGTCATTTGTTTCCACTAACGTCTACAAAATATGGTTAGTATGACATCAACACGTTTTTGTTCGTAACTTTTTTTTAATAAACACAAGCTATTTTTCACGATGATGCTCGATGAGAAGAAACTATTTGAAACATATATCTTTAATGTAAAAATTCAATTTGCAAATATGATAGAATGTGGCAAATTTTTTCGAAAACACGAAGTCGAAAAAAAAAAGTTAACATAAAATCTAGGGTATGTTGAGTTAGTTGGAACACAACACTCTAAAGCTTTTTGAGACATGCTTGATATGTGGATGTGTGTAATGCACTCACTATTTTCCATTTTAAATGTGCAATGACTTGCATTTAACATATTATCCTTTAACTCTCTTACTTTAAAAAAAATCACTCACCTGAATAAGATCTGCAATGGCTTCATGACCAACGTCACCTATGTTATTATCTGCAAAAATAATAACCCGTTCATATTTGTCAAGACTTACTTTTTTCAAATCATTTAGGATTCACCAAAATACAAGTGAATGCAAACGGCATGAATAAGAATATAAAAATATGTCTGAGATACAAAACAGTATGCGCAGTTAATAGCCGTCAATAAAATGTACAACTTAAATTCACTTACTGCTTATGTCTAGTCTATGTATGGTTTGTACTTTGGTGATGAACCGTGTAAGAGCCGTCAGAGCGTGAGAACACAGTCCGCATCCACCGAGAGACTGTAACATTCATTTGAATCGTGCTCTGTGAAAAGGGGTTTTAATACATGTGCGTGCAGTCCGCGCAGGCTAATCAGGGACGATATTTTCGGCTTTTATGGTATTTTTCGTTCACAGAAAATCTCTTTTTAGCAAACATCCATTTTGGCGGAAAGTGTCTTCCCTGATGAGCCTATGCGCACTGCACAGGCTAATCTGGGACGGAACTTTACGCACATTTATTACACCCACTTTTCTCAGAGCACGGCTCATTTGTTAATAAGAAATACAAATCTCAATCACGTTGATCGTTCTAACAAGTATTATTGATGTTGTTTCTAATACAGTCTGTATCATACTATTATAACAATACTATACAACGATTAAAAATGCAGCAAAACAGAAATCAGAAATATCGAAAACATGATCATGGTGGTATTCCAGAAACATCTTAAGTGATTTCTTAAATAATTTCACTGAAGCTCAGTTGAATTATCCGAAGGGATATTAAATAATTATAACTCTCTGATTATACTCCTTTAATTGACGTTTCGGCATAATGCCTTTATCAAAAAATTGGAAATTATATGTTAACTACATTTTTACATCTTTTGACTGCACAATTTAAATAACAAAGATAATAAAATTGAACTTGAATGCTTCTGGAATACGACCTCTGCATCATAATCTGCATCCAAAGAAACGGATGCGTTTTAAAGCAATTATTTCTTGTTCATTGCTTTCTTGGTTCGGAAAACTATTTGATTATAATTCTTAAAATTAACAATATGTGGTTGACCAATTGCGACATATTGGTTGTCCAATGCCCACATTATGGTAGGCTTATGGCTTCATATGGTATTTCATCTTACCAGGTCTGTCAGAAATGAGTGAGTTTGCCCGAAGTCAGCCACAAACATGATTTGTGTGGTCGCCATGTTGTTGCCATCGAGCACGAGCGTCGTAAGGCAGTCACTCTCCCCCTGCTGATTATAACATAAGTCAATGATTTTAGAAAAAAAGTCGAAACCTAGCTTGTGGTTTGAGGGTAAACTTTATTTGAGGTGAATGCGTACGTAGCGAATGAGCACTGGATAAAGGCGCATTGTAAAAAAGGACTGAGAAAAAACGTCTCACAAATCAGCATTGAACTCCGAACATGCGACTTAATGACGACATGTCCGCTCTGTTGTCGCATTTGTTTCAAACAAATCTATTCTAAAAAGATGTAACAAGAAAACAAATTAAGATATAAAAATAAATAGTATATAAATCATTTGAGTAAAGCTATGGTTATCAAGCAACAAATCAACAACCATTCGAATAATGTCGAACAAAATGCTGAATGGGAAACAAAAGTTCCATTTTGTGTCTTACACAAGAGTCCATGAGCATGGATTCTACGTCGTAGGATCATCTAAAATTAAAGGTCTATTGTCTTTATGTACGTACACATCATAACTCCTAAGAATAAAGAGTATTTCAGACATAGAGAAGTATGAAAACTTAGTTTTACTTTGTGTTTAAAAATACTTTTATGAAGGCTCATTCCAGAGATCGATACGCTAACCGATCAAACAAATTCATCGAAAACAATATCGTCAATTTGTGTGCTATTTTAACAGTGTATTAAATTTTTTATAGTGATATCAAATCCGAAATCCAAAAAGATAAGATAACATTATCCGCAGTATGGTAGTTGCTCCTTTCGCATATGTTTCTCTAAAAAAATAAATCATCTTATTATATTATTCAAGCTTTAGTCTATTTACACACAGTTAATGATTTACGTTGGAAAATATATGTATAAACCTCACTTCTAACCGACTGCAAAACTGTCATAAGTTGTGTCGGTGGTTTGTCGTTGCTGCTGTTGTTTTTGTTTCGAAACCACTGCGATTTCGATAAAAACACGTTTGGTAAAATATCACTGATTACAGTTACCTGTTTATGGTTACTGTCGTTGATATATTATTCCTGAAAATAAATAAGAAACACAAAACGAGGTAAAAAGAAAATGTATAAATAACTAAAATAAGGCATACATTACTTCAGGCCATGATAAGAAATAAAGACAAGTATTTCATGGTCTATGCATACATATGGTAATATATGTATTGTCATGCTATATACTAGTAGTTCTGTACATATTCGCTCTATTTAAACAATGGAGATACATATTGTTGACCATAAACAATAAAGCATAGTTAAATGTTACGTTTTACGATTGAGTCAAATGTAAAAGTAAAGTATGTAAGCATTAAAGTTACTATGAAAGGGACCTTTTCACAGATTTTGGCATGTTTTGAAGTAAAAATCTGTAAAAATGGATCTAAAAAGTTCAAGTAAAAAACAAGAATACAATTAAAGAAAAAAAAAGTAACCCTCAACTGGGCTCAAACCACTGACACATGGAGTTAAAAATTATGAATTTTATACTTTTTATAAGCAATCCTCGCAGTGTTACAAAATGTAACGACAACAACAGAACTCTCTGTTATTAAATTGTTTCGCGTTGGAACACTTTTCATGATTTTAAATCGTCAAAAGATGCATATAATTGATATTTTAGGGCACGGTAAATGTTCAGTATTACTGTTTTCTCACACATATGATAACTACAACGAAAATTTGCGAATCGGAAAGATTTTTTTTTAATTTGTCAATTTACCAAAACGTAAAAAGGTCCCTTTAATACTAACAGCTATTTAGCTTCATATATTCTTTCGATGAGTTGCCCTGATGAATGTGACAAATTATTCAAATTAAATTTAAATGACATTTATAAAGAAAGTCGACCTTAGTCAGGCTAGTGGGAAGACAAGGAGAATTATTTCCGGATATTTTTATTTTTATTGTATCACTTATCTATAACTAAACAGTTATTTTAAATAATCGGGTATAACATCTACATTTTATTATCAAAATAATTAAACGATTTACAAGAAGGCTTCAATGCCATTAATTGTGGATAGATTAGGTTACAAAATGAAAAATTGAAACCGCTAATAGCGCATTATTATAAGAGGTCTAACAATTTTGATTAACTTGTATACAAGTGTCAATACACCTTATAACACTGCCTTAATCAAAGTTCTATGGGTAGGGTCGCGTTTTATGAAATAACACTTCACATGTAATCGAATACATCCCCATTTTATACCACAAAAATAAGTGTTTTGAACAAGTAAACACGCAATGGACAGTTACTGGATTTCAAACGTAAATATCGAACTGTTATGTACTTTAAAATACATGTAATTATCAAAAATCAATAACGTTAAACCACTTTTCCTAAACCTGTTTTTGATAATTTATTTTCAATGGTATAAAACTCGCGGTAAATAATAATTGTCATAAAAATAACACGTTTAAAATTTCATACACTATACCGTAATTACTTGATAGCTATGTTTACCCTTTTTAGTGAATTATCGTATCAGATACATCGCCATTTCACTGAAACGGATAATAAATTTGTTGAATGAGATAATACGCGGTAAGCATTTAATCCTGTCGCACATCTTGAAGTCCTTATAAATTACACTTTCTCACAGTTCGCATATCTTATCAAATCAATCTTATATCGACAGCACAGACAAACAAATCCAAATTTAAGTTGAAAATATTATTTAATAGTTATGTAAATGGCGATCATGAGTATGGAGCATCAAATGCTCGATTGCGACTAATTAATTATTCACGTTAAATTACATTCGAATTGATTGTTTTTAACTCAAAAGAGACACGTCAGAATTGAAAGCTATATAGACGTTGCGGTTAAACGTCGTGTCAGTTACGGTATTTGACGCGGTAAAAGACGATACACAAATGACAAGGCTCTTCATTGATGTCTTCGTTTACGTTCATTAAGTCTTTGTTGCGGCGATATAATTTGATATATTTATATTTTGAGGATTTATTTTATACCATTCAGATGTAACAATCATCAACACAATAAAAAATGAAATATAAAAGAGAGCATAAAAAGCATACCACGAGCGCGACAAAGAATGCCTTAATCTCTTTCGGACTCATGTTCAAGTTGCAGGCCGTGATGGTCCCCTTTCCTAGCTGTCTCGCAAGTTTCTGTGTCGGTATCAGCTTGTACTTCTTGCAGATCTTCTTGTATGCTTTCACCCCTGTGTTATCGCGTGCACTTGATCCTCCCAACGGGGCGGGTCGCCGAGACGGTGAAATGCTTTCATCTGAACGACACGCACAAGCTTTAGTACAAACTGATGAGTTCTTTTAATCACGTTTGTGAAAACAAGCAATATAAACCAATGTATATGTAATACTTTTTGTACGTGTAGTAGGGCTAATTTTTAAAATGTGTTTTCTTTTCAGTAAAATTCAAGCAACATCAGAATTTTGTTGAAACGATATTTAAAAAAAAAAGAGTTTTTCACACTGATTGGTTTCGAAAGGGTTATCAATTTAAGGATCTACCATCGCTGCTGTCAAAGAAGTGGTCGTCATCCAATCGAGACGTCCTCCCTCGGATCTGACTTAGTCGCGACCCAGTCTGGCGTACCGGAACTGTCAGGTCAAGGTGTGACAGTCGAGATGGTTGGCGACTTCCGGCTCCATGATGCCCATGCGTCTCGAAGGCAACAGTCGCGGTCCGACGGGGAAACGGAAGAGGGGGCGCTAGGCGGTTCGTCATGTTGAATACCTGACCGTTAAAGGTCATGTAATGATTAAAATTATATTTAAATGGTGGCGATAGAAAATAAGCAATAAATAACAAAAAAGACAACGTGAACAATGAAGTTAACAATATAACAACTTAACATCAAATAACATATAATAAAACACATTAAAATTACAAATATTAAAAAATAACCGTAATGATGTTGCTTCTATCACAAAAATATTACGTATTCCTCAATATGAATATTTATAACAACACTTCAATCCAACGGGACTTCCTTGACAGTATAAACCTTTTGAAAGTAAAACACATAATAAATGCTATTTGACTTGTGAACACGAACATAATTGTACTTGAAAACCAGATTCAGAGAGAAAATCAATTTTGAATTAACTTTTTTGTCGCCCGAAATCGTCTTACCTCCACGCTGAACTGGCTTAATTTTGAAACCTAATAAGGTCACCTAATCTACTTCGATTAACCGACCGCGTTTTGAAGTTTTAACAGTGGTGTGGGACCTATCACATTGCCATCATTTGTTGGCATTAAACATCTACGATCTGGATTATCTAAATTCCATAATCGCCCTTTTGAAAGTTCGTGTAATCGCTTTGTTTTTTTTCAACATTATGAGTCGCATGTATATTTTGTTAGGTTGCCTTTATTAAGAGATATAACTCACGTTTGCAAAGAATGCAAATATGTTTCAAGATATAGATGTATATTTTATCAAGGCCTCGAAACGCGTAAACTAGCATTTGACTTTATCTTAAATTAATTATAAATTTAAATGCGAAAACATAGATTCAACAGTGAAGTCTCCGACAAATGATAAAACATAGGGCTTGTCTACAAAAAAGTGTGGACTAAGCCAGTTCTGGCCTGAAATACTGGCAAGCGGAACGTCCTACAAAGAAATAAAATGTTTATCACAGTTCTTAAATCTGCATATGACTGTTCTTGAAACAATAATAAATGTGTTCTTGTGAAAAGACCCTCGGATATAAGATTTTTCGGTTATTCAGTAGAGAAGATACCGATGTTACATGCGCAGTTGTTTTTCGAAAACAGTTGTTATGAAGCTTAAATACTTGCAAGAATATATATCGCGCACTTATCCATCTTTACTCATAGTTATGAGTAAATTTATTATTCTCTATTCTCAAAATACTATTAAAATCTCATCATCTTTATAACCCATATCATCATCATTATCATCATCATACAAATAATAAACCAAAGACAAAATAGGAGTGAGTGCTTGTATTTGACAGGACTTTCAACATATAAATGCAAAAAAACAATTCTTCTGACGCTCGTATGTGTTGTATGTGCAATGGATATAGACCTCAACGGCACCGCTCAATTGATGAGTCTCGAGACGACTGGAAACGGTGTAACATCTTTGTTCAGGTGTATAAAGAACTGAAACGATTTTATTTAAATGCTGTAGGGCATGTAATTATGAATACTTCACATGCACATGTGTGGCATGTGAAAAAATGCACATTTATTCATAACAATTAGACGTCAAGTATATATCTCAAATAAAGAGTTACTGTTTGAATAAACTGATCCCGGCCGATGCCCAAAGTGCACACAGGACGCCCCCAATGCCCATCAATCACGCTAACTTGCTTAATTATTATAAATTAACAATTGTGAAACATAAATTTGTTCAAAGAAGCTGCTAATATCTGCAAGATTCATCCATCACCACCAATCAAGAAAAGTGTACATGACTTCACGTACACCCCATACAATAATCAGTAGTAATAAACGATTCAGGTAAAACCGCGAGCGGGATACGCAACCCTACTGCCATTTTTGTTTTCTTATTTTTTCTTTTAATGGCAGGGGGACGTATGAGGACCCATGGCTCGAGACCGGTGTCTAGGTCTTTCATCACCTCCCGAAACCTCTAATGTTAGAGAAATCTACAAATAAGCAGCTATTATTATACTGTAAACATTAAGTATTATTTAGTAAAAAATGTAATTAAAACATTATCAATTTCATTGCGCAAATTAACATAACAAACAAACATCAAAAGCATCCCGCACACACCCCGGACATCAACATAAAAACAAACAAATCACTCAAACCATAAAATCCATAAAGCACCTAAAAAGAATGTTGATAAATCATAAGTATTCCGAGAAATATATAAATGCATATGACGAACAGCTATATTAAACCGACTTCAACATCTAACCAGTCACACCAAAATGAAAATATTAAGTAATCGTACAATAAGAATGTCTTTAAAATTAAACGTTCATTACGAAAGACAACAAAAAATAATAACACTGAAATTTAAACATACCAATATTTCAATAAATATGCTGGAGGTACTATCTCCAGGAAGTGAGAGTCTCGAAAAACATGACACCCATAACTTAAAAAACCTCATTCAAACACAATATTAAGTAAAAATGAGTCAAAATAATCAAGAAAAATAAGCTGCTTCAGACTTAAATGAAAATACACCCATCGTCTTTCCCAGTAAAGGAATCGGTTTGTGTTAAGATCCCATCTCACATGGACTAAAAACCGAACTGAAAATATACTAAATATAGACTTTATAATTGCAAAATTATAAACATAATAGCAATGTAACCAATTATTTAACCATACATTTTCTCATTAAGGGCGGGCGGGCGGGGTTATCACCCTTTCGTTTTCTTGTTCCATAACGTTTGCCTGTCAAATACACCCTCGAATGGCGACTCAATAGATGTGCAAATCATATATACCCCAAAACGAAAAACTCGTGCGCTTTCGCGCTAAAACATGCACACAAAACCCGTGCATTATTCGTGCTAAGCCATTACCATAATCTCTCTTCTAAATAACACGTAATAAACCATACTATACCGTATTTATCAAACCGAGAATAATTTCATATAAATTCCTTCTATATGCATGTAAAGGAAGAAAAGTAAAGCACATTATGTGCGTTAGTAATGCTATTTTTACGTTTCGAAAATACTAAATTTTTAGAAAGTTATTAATATATATTCAATTTAGATAGATGTTCATGTTTCAGAAGTTCATATAGTTCGTCTGATGTACATTTTTGTGATTTTTACAATTTATATCTCCACGTAAAAGATCATCATCATCGTCATCATCATCATCGTTTAAATAACGCTGCTGCTGTTGTCCCTGCTTCGGATGTCATGATGAGTAGCAGGACGAGGAAGAAAAGAAACATTAGAAGGATCAAAATGATATTCCACTACAACTAATATTTGTGTTATGCGATTCTTTCTATTATAACCAGCTTTGCCAAAAAAATTGGGTGAATATGTTGAATTCATTTTTTTCGTTGAACTTTATAAAGATACATAAGTGATGTACCACTTGAGTAAGGTTATAGCATGCCTGACACCTTACAAAATATTTATTTCACATTCGTTGCTGTATGTTTAAGTATATGATTTTTTTTTTCGAATATAACAACAATGATAAAACACTCAACCCGTTATGAAACGAAATAACAATTGGAATAAATAGTCAGGTAAGTGGAAACCAACATTCTGTATTCCATATGATCGCAAAACATGGAACGCATTAGTGAGTTTAACTCACGCAGTGTCGAGTTGACACAACAGTGCTAGCTCAGCATACCTCACTTTGGTTGTTAATATATCTTTATACTGATTTCAAAAGAGCGCCTATAAGAATGTTCATTGGACTGTAAAATTTACCTTCCGATCCGAAGTTAAATGCTATAATTGACAGTGGAAAGCATTACGGAACAATTTGTACACACAATTACCGGTACTGCGTATAGCTACTTATAAGGCAGGAAGTTGTCCCGAAAAGGAACACATAATTGTAAAATTAACTTCCCATTTCCATTGCAAATGTGTTCATAAAATTGTGCATGAATCGACATAATATGTGTTATCTATTTGTCACGTAACAACTCTGCTCAGTTGTGGCTATGCATAGACTCAACGCTTTGGTGGATAATTAGCGATGCATCAGAACTCTAAGTCGTTATTTAATAGATGATAAACAAATATCACTTTTTAAATGGATTTTAACGGCCTTATTAGGTTTATATATATCTTAAGTTATTGATTATCAGCGGGCAATAATTATACGGAGCGTTTCTTTTTGAAGCATGGATGGCGTTTTAATAATTTTTCAGAAGAAATGACAATTTTTAGATGGAATGTGATGCACTGGAACCAGATCCTTAAGTCCAAGATCAAGGTCACATTTCTATGTAAAGGTCATTATAAGGATATCAGTAATTAACACATTGTTGGGACAGTGCCTTTGTTTAACAATTTTTAATACGTCGACAGAATAAAGTAGCATGCTTGGAAAAAGTGTCGCGCAAAAGATCTAGGTTCAAAAGTTCCCCGGTTCAAATTCCAGTTAATAATTAAATGTGATAGCTCCAATATAAAGCAATTTGTCTAGAGAATACACTTATCCAACACGGATTTTAAAATATTTTGGTTAAAGCGATTGACATGATGGCTGGTAAGGACTTATGAAAAAAGTATTTATCGTTATAACATAAATTGAATTATAACAAGTAAGTACAAGTTCAAACATAAGACAATGCTTATACATATATTTTTGATACTAAACATCACGCTAACATGGTATTTGTTCACTATACAATGCTATAATCCTATGTGACGAAGCAAATAGATTTAAAATGTATATTAATTTCTCATAGTTTTTCAAGAAAAAAACAACAGATTCTTGCATAAGTTATTATGATTACGCATAGACATTTTATATAACAAATATTTTAATTAATTTCGCGTTGCGCGTTTTGTTTCTTTCCATGTACTATTTGTTGAGTATTAATTCGAGACCCCATTCCAAAAAAGTTTTTTTTCCAGCAATTTTGTGTCGTATTTTCTCATATCAAACTTATATCGTGTTATTCACTATTACGTGATAATTTCAATAAACTTTTTTGTTTTAATTTAATATAATTGAATATTTAAAACAACATGGACAACAGTCGTTAAATTACGAAGTATACTATAATTGTGAGTCTAATAAGCTTCTGCAACACAGATTGGGTAACTGGAAAATAATGAATAATATTGTTTTAAATTTAAACAAGATACCAAAGAATAGAATAGAATGAAACATTGCTGCCACATTATAAACGTTTCAAACTCACTTTCACGTGGGCAAAACTAGTCAGCAAAAAGTAACAATTAGAATGTGGTGTAAAGGCGTATGTATGTAGCGAAGCTATTGAATCGTACCCTTTTTACGACGATAAACGGGTTCAATCTCCATACGTGATTACACGTTAATAGTATTGACATATTTGTATTTTGCTCCAATAATTTCAACCTGAAACAAATCAACCAATGAACATAGATTAAATATATGATTACAAATAATAATAACCTTACGTTAAATAAACTATAGGAATTACATTTGGATAAAACGGCTAAAACTACATGTAATTATGTAATCACATACCAACATAAACTAGTATGTTGATAGAGGGGCTTTTACAAAGTCCTAGACTACTTGTACTAAAATGATTATACTTACCACATAAGCTTAATTGTCTGCATTTGATAAGCATAGTATACCTGTTATAAAAAACAGTTTTGTTGCCTTATTAATATTTGTAACATCATTGATGAATAGCACCTCTGGGTAATACATTAAAACAAAGTATCTCTGAGTGACATAAACATTTCAAAATCACCATGGCCCAAAATGATATACATTTTGTTCATTGTTCACAGTAAGCAATTTTAACATGAATACACAAAGCCAAATTTTACTGTGAAGACTAAAGATAGATAAGTGCAGTGTAGCCGTTCCGGGGAGCTTATCGATCGGCTGCATAAGGAGTTGCTGTTCGTATTTTTTCTACGAAGCTTAAGCATTGTAACTCTTATAAATAATGGCAAAAAGAGGCAGACAGGCACAATCTAATCAACTTTCATGGGATGGTGATCAAGAAGCAGGATTTCCCGGGTAACACAATTACGCAGTTAATTAAGTATTTGATTATTTTAATGATTTAGGAAAAGACAGACACAATGTACTTTCGATTTGGATTTTAGTATTATTAGAACTACGACTTTAAACTTTAACAATCCCATTTTCTAGTTAAATAAAATCAGTTTAATGTCTTATCGCATAAATAATAATTTCATGCAAATAGCATAAGATTAATTAATAAGTGTATGCAATAAACTAAATTGACTGTCTGTTTTATTGATCAGTTATTAGAAATCGAAAGTAGACATTGTAGTAAAAGAATAACGGTATGCTTTTGACTCCAAAATAACTGTCAAACTTGATTTCACTAAAAAGTGCTTAAATGCGTTGAACATTGAACGATGAAGATAACGCTACATACATTCAGAAGGTTAAACATCGTCGTCACAGTTTTCTTCCTGGAGTGTTAAAATATGCGAGGATAACCTTTTGTTTTAATGTTTGATTGGTGTGCCACATGGATCTACAGTTATTTCGCTAACAATAATGTAATATAGTATTCGGTAATACATGTAGTATATGTAAAAAATAGGTTATAAACAACTAATCAAAAGACGAATCTCTAATTATTAAATAATCCAGTAGGTGTTCTATTCAATTTTACTTGTGAGCAGAAACAAATGATTATGTTTTTAAAATAAAATAATAAAGATCGTTACCTTTTTAGATTGTATGTAATTGGCAATTTAACCCTGCATACATACACTTTTTCTGTTAGTTTAAAAACATAAAAAATCCCCTTTTTATTCATGTAAACGAAATTCAGTTTGAGATAAAGCAAATGTATTTTTTTCCAACTAAGATCGAGTTTTATTAAATAAACGATTCAATTAAACTTGAATTAGCGTTCACCTTCCATTTTTAGCTCGACTTTTCGAAGAAGAATGAGAGCTAAACTACTCGCCCTGGTGTCGGCGTCGGCATTGGTTAACTTTTTATAAAGTCAAATAACTTTAACACTTTCAAAGATCATTAACTCAAACTTGGAATACTTCTTTATGGCAACAAGACAATTGTGTAGGTCAAGGTTCATAACTCTTTCAGCATTATTTTTAGACTTATGCCCCTTTTTATACTTAGAATATTGAACATTTGGTTAAGTTTTGTGTTAAGGTCCACTTTATTCCTTAAGTATCAAAGCTATTGCTGTCATACTTGCAACACTTACTTACTATTATAAGGAGATTGTGCAGGCAAAGTTATGTAACTCTGACTGGCATTTTGACATATTATGGCCCCTTTTATACTTAGAAAAGTGAAAATTTGGTTAAGTTTTGTGTTTTGGTCCATTTTACTCCTAAAGTTTCATAGCTATTGTTTTCAGAATTGGAACACTCGCTAACTATCATAAGGTGACTGTACAGGACAAGTTGCATAACTCTGGTTGGCATTTTGACGGAATTATGGCCCTTTTTTGACTTAGTAACTTTGAATATTTAGTTCAATTTTGTGCTTACATGCACTTTACTTCTAAAGTATCAAGGCTATTTCTTTAAAACTTCAAATGATTTCTTACTTTCATGAGGGTACTGTGCCTGGCAAGAGGAATTTGACCTTGACCTTTGAATAACATTGATTCTCAAGGTCAAATAAATAAATTTTGCTTAAATTGCCATGACTTCTTTATTTAGATTTGATTCATACTTTGACAAAACAACACTTACCTGACATACCACAATGGACTCCACCAAACCATCCCCACGCCCCACCCCAGAATCCCCCCTTAGCAGTTAAGCGCAAGATTGAAGATAGCAACTTGATATTTGGCGAGTACGTGTATCTCATGGAGCTGCACATTTTGAGTGGTAAAAGGTCAAGGTCGTCCTTCAAGGTCAAAGGTCAAATATATGTCGTCTGTCCGTCCGTCTGAAAACTTTAACATTGGTCATAACTTTTGCAATGTTGAAGATAGCAACTTTATATTTGGCATACATGTGTATCTCATGGAGCTGCACATTTTGAATGGTGAAAGATCAAGGTCATCCTTCAAGATCAAAGGTCAAGGTCAAATTTTGTAATATTGAAGATAGCAACTCGATATTTGGCATGCATGCGTATCTCATGGAGCTGCACATTCATTTTGAGTGCTGAAAGGTCAATGTCATTCTTCATGGTCAAAGGTATAGGTCAGAGGTCAAATTTTGCATTATTGAAGATAACAACTCGATATTTGGCATGCATGTGGATCTCATGGAGCTGCACATTTTGAGTGGTGAAAGATCAAGGTCATCCTTCAAGGTTAAGGTCAAATTTTGCAATATTGAAGATAGCAACTCGATATATGGCATGCATGCGTATCTCATGGAGCTGCAAATTTTGCGTGGTGAAAGGTCAAGGTCATCCTTCAAGGTCAAAGGTCTAATTTTGCAATATTGTAGATAGCAACTCGATATTTGGCATGCATGCGTATTTCATGGAGCTGCACATTTTGAGTGGTGAAAGGTCAAGGTTATCCTTCGAGGTCAAAGGTCAAGGTAAAATTGGCAAAATTGAAGATAGCAACTCGATATTTGGCATGCATGCGTATCTCATGGAGCTGCACATGTTGAGTGGTGAATGGTCAAGGTCATCCTTCAAGGTCAAAGGTCAAATATATGGCTTGTAAGCGGCACAGTAGGGGGAATTGTGTTTCACGAACACAGATCTAGTTTTCTTCCTATTTGTTAAATATCATTTAATAACTGACCACAGCCCCACATTAGTCCCCCTCTCCACCGCCCCCCCCCCCCCCACGCACAAATATTTTTTTTTTTGAAACATGGTTAAAAAACACAAATATTTATTTGTATTATTTTATTTTTGAAAGACTGTCCAACCATCCCACCCAAGCTATTGCTATCAAACTTGAAATATAATCTTATTAGTTTTACACATGTTCAATAGATTGTGAAAAAGATACCTGAACTCAGAATCGTCTATAATGTACCACTTCTTTAAAACATAAGCGATCAATATGTTTCAATTATGGTCCTCTTCCAGTTAGAATATGACTATATTACATTGACCTTACAGAATATGAACAATTTCCCCATGATGGCTTACGTTATACTGTCAAGCACTCGAAAAGTTGAGCGCGCTGTCTTCTGACAGCTCTTGTTTTGTATATCAGTACCATTATTCAGCACTAAACCGAACGTAAATGGGTATTTTTTCTAAAATACATTTTTTTCAAATTTAGATCACACATCTCACATTTTATTTAATGGCTTATCGGACAAAATTTATTGTAGCTTTTGTACATTTATTAACTCGTATATAACAATTCATTAAAAAATGTGATGTCAGTGTTGGTCAGTTTCTTCAATTATGAATGACTTTTAAGATGATGCATTTTATGCAGTTTAGCCTGTAATAATTCGTGACCTTATAGTTTTCTGTATTTTTGTAATACCTTTATATTTCTTCATTAAATACAACATTTTATGCTTTGCAAAGGATTTAAGAACAAATATCTCCCGACTTTACCACTCGACCATCCTCGCTCACGTCAAGTGCGGACGTATTTTTTCGGCGTTAGCTGTATACGCCAGCTTTTCATCTTAGCCTGACCTTTGTTAGCGTCCAATAGCATTCAAATTAAACTTCCCGCGGCCAAGTACAGATGAATACACTTCATTGACTGCATTGGCTGATTTGAGAATACGACCAGAACATTGGAAACATGTCCGCGTCTTTGTAACACTGTTTTACTGCGTGTTCAGCATGAAACAATTTTATATCTAATGAAAAGGCTTAATAGATAGAACAGTTTTACACTCAATTTCGACATCAATACAGTTTGTGCGTCCACCTTTTATTTTCAGAAGATTTTCAGCGCGAGAACGTTTGCACTTAAAGGCTATTTTCTCATATTTAGTACTAACTTCCATATTCCTGTCAACATGTTAACATGTTAAAGTATAGAGAGCAGTGGAAGCGAAGACTCACTTTAATGCATTGCATTTCAACTCGCGAGGTATATCGGGTCAATTTGCGGCCACTGTGTGTGAATGTCAGAGTTTACATACAGGTCATCGCTGCGTCTCTACCCTATGTGCTGATCGGAGTTCGCGGCCAGGAAAATAATCGTTACATAATAAAGACGCTATAGCGTGAACTAGGTGAACTGGAATTTTCTTTAGACCAGACAGATGTTAAATGAAGATATCCAGCGATATCATATGGTATGTCAATAATAGATTCTTAATGTGTTTTACAACAATACCATGATAAATATTATTTTTAATTAATTTAACAAGAATTATGCCATCATATTGACTAATGAATTAAGCATGAGCGCAATGATTCTCGATACTTTTAATAATCGCATCAAATAGCAACGCCAGACAAATCACTAAAACAGGTTTGTTCGAAGGACGCGCGTATAAATATTTAAAATATATACGGATACTTCGCGTGTTGCCGGTTGACTCATATGTTTTAATTTCACTTCCATTCTTCTTTTGGTTTTCTGTTTTGTATCTATACGTTTATGACCAGCAATATGTAATAATGTAAAATAAGCCGCGAAAACTCCGCGTATCATCCCGTACTGCGTTTGCTGCAGCTAAGAACTGCACAGAAAAAGACATTCGCTATCTTTGATCTCATTCATTGAAGTCTTTACCTTTCATTAACTGCAACCACAATCAACGCCGTATATCTTTTTTAAAGATATTTCTTGTTAGCTATATAAGCAATCCTCGTAGTTTCCCAAAATATCTATTCGCGTCGAAAGACGCTTTAATCTGTTGGACAGTCCCTTTAAGTCTACGATATCACAATATCATCTTTATAAATATGTACTCTATAATTAAATACACGCATGTTTAAAACGTAATACTTGTAAACATAACACAAATCATTACTTTCACAAAATCTATTGAGATACAAGTTCATCCTCTTGATTCATCTTAATATCGTGATTGTGAACGTATAAGCAAATTCACCATCCGGTAAAAGAGGAGTTTCCACTACGATGGTTTGTTAACATTTATTCTTTAGTGGACAAAAATGGCCATCAGTGTTTTTGCGAGGCCGCTAGTTTTCCTTTTCATTGTCATTTGTTGTTGTTGTTGTTATCATTATATATATTATCATATTTATCGAGTTTGTGATATTTTTTGTTAAATTTTTGTCCGTCTTCCTTAACGTATATATTAAAATAATGAAATTTAAAATTTTAATCACATCAAACCTTCCATTAAATGGCCAGTGTCTTTAAATTGTTAAACAAAAGGTATAAATGAGAAAATAATTGAATTAATTCACGTATATACGTTTTTGTAACTTCACACAGATTTGACCAAATTTACATCTAAAGGGTTGATTTTTTCTCTGGTGATTTTGACCTAGTTTCGATAAGTATAAAGTAAGTTAACGCTTTTAAATATACTATCCATAAATAATAATGTATCCCTTATTCTCATAGTATCGGCCTTCATCATAGTATCGTGACTTAAACGAAAAACCCTCAAGAAGTGCTGGGCAGGTTTTTTTTCAATTTATAATTTATTTGATGATTACCCATGACTATAACAACTATTATTTTCATGATTTCCGATGTTCACTGGAAAGTAGGTCAAGTTTATTCCAGGGAGATGATATGATTTAAAAATAAATATACTATCCATAAATAATAATGTATCCCTTATTCTCATAGTATCGGCCTTCATCATAGTATCGTGACTTAAACGAAAAACCCTCAAGAAGTGCTGGGCAGGTTTTTTTCAAATTTATAATTTATTTGATGATTACCCATGACTATAACAACTATTAGTTTCATGATTTCCGATGTTCACTGGAAAGTAGGTCAAGTTTATTCCAGGGAGATGATTTGATTTAAAAATAACGTAAAACAAAATTATGTCAGTTAGTGTATGGATTTTTAGCAGCTTAATAAAATGTTTTATATGCCGCTTGTTATGCTCCCCGAAAATTTGTCGGTGGAGCATATACAGTCGAAACTGACCTAACGGCCACCTGAATTTACCGGTCACCTGCAGACAACGGTCAGACTGGAATCCCCCTGACGAAAAACACTCTATATTACACTTGAATTAAACGGGCAGCTGTCCATAACGGCCAACGGCCACTATATTCCACTCCGAAATTCATGTTTAACCTGAAATCAACGGTCACGCGTCAGTCGTCTTGAGTCGCGAAAATTAAAAACACACCACATCATTTGTCCGTCTATTTTGCGGTTAAAGCGTCTGAAAGCGGGTATTGTCTTTGATGTTATAAAAGCAGCCCGCTGCGAGTAAACAGATAAAAAGGTGTTGAGACGGTTTGTTTTCCGGGGATAATTGTGGGGGTATCTTCAAAAGAAAATATGTCAGAGTTTGTGACACATTAAAAGTTATTATCGCCTATCAAATGACCGCTAATTAGTACATGGTTCTTTCAACGGTACAATTACACCGTACTATCGGTATATGACAGCAAATCCGCTTTTTAGACTTGTACGGGATGACGTTAACAGCACGTGACAAACTTTATTTATTGAATGAACGAGATGCATGAGTAAACAATTATACCAGCGTTGATAAAGTCATTGCTTTAGTTTAACAAGATGAAATTAAATCAATCTATAAGATATTATTCTGTATAATTCAATGTACACACGTAAGTTATTTCTGTTATTATGCTGAGTTAATGGCAATGAGCCTTTGTTTTACACTGTATGCAAACGACTGGGTGGGGTTACGACGTAGCAATACTACCAACTTACAAACCAAACCATCTTAAAATTGTGATCCGAATTCAACGGTCACCTGTGGACAACGGTCACTTTGGTCATTTCCATTGACTGACCGTTGATCTCAGGTTTGACTGTAGTTGCCAGTTTGTAGTTCCTTACTTCATTCCGTCACACTTTTGTTACAGTTTCTCATAGCACCTTCAATACTTTACCGTTCTCTTTCATATTTGGCATGTAGGTACCTTGCATAGACCTCTACCTTTTGATGAGGTTTGAGGTCACTGGGGACAAGGTCAAGGTCACGGAGGCTAATAATAGATTTTTTTAGGTGGTTATTGACACATATATTGACAAAGGGCATTATCGGGGAGCATCCATCAGTTTTACTGATATTTTTGTTTTTGAATAAAATGTAAAAATATTTTAATAACAACTTGAGCAAGAGTTTCGTTTTTTCCATTAAGATACTATTTTAAGAACAAGCACATGCGCATAGTAACACATCTTAGCAACCAATTAGGAGGGTCGATATTATGAGAACCATTGTGCATCATACAGATTACTACAGACTAGCCAGTATTTTGTCAAAACAATGCCGATTTAAATGCAGTTTTCTTTGTTGTTTTTTTTTAAACTGCAGTTTTCGTTGTTATGCCCAAAAATACCCATTTAAGTATAGATTGACATATAACACATGCGTGTTTTTGTATTTTTCACATCCGAAATTCGTATGTATTCATTATGAAGGCCGATACTACGGATAGACATGCTACTGAATAAAATAAAAAATATGAAACCTTGTGTTAGGCACGCATTATTTCAATTTCGCATTCTTAAGCCGGTCATAAAGAGTAATATTTCATACGATTTCTTTTGTTATGGATTCCATTTCAAAGTGGTAACCAATTTTTAAATTGATTTGACACGTAGATGTAAAATTCAAGCAACACATGCAATCGGATAATTTAGGATTTTATATGTGCACTTAATATGGCCATTTAAGTGATTGTATAAGCAGGAACGAAAGTTCTTTTAGATATGGGTTTATTTGTAATCCTAAAAACTACAGTGTTGACAATAGCGAACATGTCTAACAGATTTAAATAGTGTAAGCAATGTCTTTTTTATTTTTCATCATAAATGTTGGTAAAATCAGATATTGCATGCTGGCATTACAAAAAGTGATAGAGAAAACAGCTTGGGACTGAAATGCACGCTCTCATTGATAATGCGTGTTAGACGGCTAACTTTTTTACTGTGCAGATCGTGGAATATTTAAAAGTGCGACATTTTTGTAAATGGATGAAAAGGATTGTTTGCAGAGTATGTCATCTCTTGTTTTACCATTGTAAAATATGGGGTGGGTGGGGGGGGGCTCTGTATATTACAGCTAATCAAATCTTTAAAGTCCCCGGTCATAGCTATATATATATATATATATATATATATATATATATATATATATATATATATATATATATATATATATATATATATATATATAGGGACAGAATCGTAATAAAACGTGTTTTTATTGAGGATTATACTGAAAATCCGGTTGAAATCGGTTAAAAACAAACATTATAGCGATTTTTATTTTGGGGTCGAGTACGATAGAGTACGGAAACGACCTAATTAATATTAATGATTCGACACGTGATTCAAATCTATACAAACCAAATTGCGGATACGTGCGAATTTAGCGGAGAGAAGGTAAGAACAAATGCAAATAGATCTGTTACAGACGGAAACTGAGTTGCAACGCTTCGTTTTTGCTAAATCTAAGTATTTATCTTTAACATGCTTATAATGTTTAGCGAAAGCTAAATATAGCTATAATTTGCAGAACTCGCGACGCTGCAATGATTTTCGCCTATTGCATGTATTTATGATCATTTATATATTGTTTTATCGTTTCAAAACCGATTTTGACCAGGTTTTCGATGTCAAGTTTCAACCTCGTTAAAAATATATTTCAATTAATTTATGTAAAGTTTATTTCTCACTATACGATTTATATGCAAAACAACGATCTATTCCGCAAACTGGGGCTTTAAATCGTTTAATGAAAGAAAAGCTGTATATTTTTCTCAATTTTAATCGATGACAGCTAATCCCTCATAAGCAGATCTTGATGTCTTGTTATTATTACTTAATAGCACGTGAGTACAGATCGCTCCCTTTTACACTAACCGTTTATTATCGGAATCAAAAGTGAAAAAAAGGCAGTTGTTATTTGAACATGTCTTTGAGGGTGATATGAAAACAATCTGGGCTATATCTAAATGTGCATTTCATTTTCAGTGACCAGAAGGTAGAAACTGGACTACAGTCAGATTTCCTTTACGACGTAGATGTAAAGAATGTTAAATTAGCAGCATACCGATTGTATAATTCGAGCAAGCAGCTTGAAAAGCTTCAATCAGATATAGTGCGAAAGCAGAACAAGCTAAATAGGGATAAGACCTACAAAAGCAAGCGACTCGAGAAGCATCAAGGAAATTATAAAGACGAATTGAAGGAAGCGGAAGACAGAGTTATTGAAATTTCAAAAGTAAGTTCATGTTGTAGTGTATGTTTTATGGTTTTACCTGTTTAGCTGACCGTCCGTAAGATATTATCGATTCTTCACTGGCATGGTGATTGGTTTACATGATTAACATAGATTTATATTCCAAATATCAAAAGCACATTTCGACCCATAATCCACAAGTCACAAAGCTTTGAAACATCGTACAGTGACCATTTTCTGATTTTATCTACATCATGTCCTTTGGGTCAAAACCGGCCACGTCCAAGAGGTCACATGATTTATAAAGACTTAAATAGTAAATAAATAAAAAAAATCTTCACAAAAATCAGAGAATTTATAGTTGGTGTTTTAAATCAATTATTTGTCCTCTACACATTTTTGTTACAAACCATGCCTTCATTTAAAAAGAGTTATACCAAGAGAGCGCAGTTGACTATTCTTCCGCTTTAATAGAATAATGTAAGTTTTCTGTCAGTCAACTGATATAATGACCAGACAGACATTTAAGTTTAAGTATAGTAGTAGTTATGATGTATCTGTAAAAGTCTGAACAGTGGAATAGATATACTGCATGCTTACTTTAATCATAGCATTACGCAGCTACCGACGACGACATATGGGTGAGCAGTATAGCTCGGAATATTTGGTGGATTGTTGACCATAACGTTGGCAATGCCAAAAGGGGTCACACGATTTATACAGACATATAGTTAATAATAAAAAATCGAAGTTAATACAACAAGACCAAAAGATGTAATAGCATGTAAAACCACGCAACGAACCTCTACTAAATATGTTCAAATCCTATTAGGGTCAAAGGCGGTCCTGCCTGGAGATTTGAGATGAAATGTTTATAATATTACATGTATATCAGTATAACCTTCTGAAGCCTTAAATCAAAAGGCTTTGATGTGTGTTATGTGACATTATATCGTGGTAGTTTAGATCATATTTTTGGATTGAAATTTGCCACACACAAGACTGAAAATGAGCGATCAAAGATGGCCCTTTTGTAAAGTACCTAAGATAGTCTTATGTCATTCTTTTTCACATCTAAAAATTTGCAAAGCGCATGTTAAGTTCATGTCTTAAAATAAATGGGTAATTGTTCTAATTGTTATCCATGTCGAAATTATGAATTGTACATTTGTTTTGCTGTTCGTTCGATGAGGCTTGACAATATTGTTAATACCAAATATGAATGGTTGGCTAAACAGCAATTTGCTCTCTTTCGTAGCTAAAATTATACATTTGCCTAAACGACATTTTATTATCTATCTATGTTTAAATTTAACTTTTAATTGCATACACATTTATATTAACTGGTCCTCTGCTTAATTAACTCGAATAGCTGCTCTCAAATATAAATGAATGGCTTTAGAGCCAAATTTGCGTAAAATTACCTTAGTTTTCTTTCTGTATTTGACGCTTTAGCTATCTGCGTGGTTTTTGTTGTCAGTTTGTCTATTTGCTAGTAAACAGTGCATTTATCTTCACTTGTTCATACATATACGCTTAGATATGTGCAATATGATTAACTATAAGTTTACTAAAATTAGCCTATTATGTTTGTCAGTTTGTTTGTCACATCTTACTTGTTCGAATTTGTGTTATGATCCGATTACAGACACACTTTTTATATTATAGTTATTACACCGTGTTCCAAAGGAGGTCAAAATACTTGACAGGTTGGTCTTTATAATTTCCAGTTTGTATGCTCCACCAAAAAATGTTGGGGGGAGCATATAGTCGCCGCTTCGTCCGTCCGTCCGTCCGTGCGTCCGTCCGTTTGTCCGTCCGTGCACAATTTTTGTCCGGGCTATTTCTCAGCAACTAATGCCCGAAATTCAATGAAACTTTATGGGAAGTTTCACTTCCAAGAGGAGATGTTCATATTATCAGCGGGTTCTGGTCGGATGATTTTTCACAGAGTTTGGGCCCTTTGAAATTTTACATTAACTGTACGTATAGTGCAATTGTTGTCCGGGCTATTTCTCAGCAACTAATGACCGGAATTCAATGAAACTTTATGGGAAGCTTCACTACCAAGAGGAGATGTGCATATTATCAGCGGGTTCTGGTCGGATGATTTTTCACAGAGTTATGGCCCTTTGAAATTTTATATAAAAAAATTATTGTCCCCTCAACTACTGTGCCCTCACGACGTTTCCTTTTATCTGAATATATAGTGCAATATTGTGACAAAAAATAACCTTTGTGGAGCATCACCCGTTTCCGACGGTTTCTTGTTTTTTGTATAAATTGTATGACGTAAATGAACGCTAGATTAATTTCGATATCTTTCTTGCTATTTTGTTAATCGGGATATCTATTATTTGATATATAAATCAATATATATTAAATGAAAACATTGTAGAATATTGGGATTATCGATAACTATCGATCGTCCAAATATTTTAAATGATGTTATTTTATAGTCTATTTAATTTTAGCAAGAATTTAATATGGATTTTTGCAATTGTGATACACTAATATTTCGATGTTGCAACTTCTCTTCTGCACAAAATGGTATGTTGTTGAACGATGTAATTACATATTGTTCATTCGAAGATGTAAGATGTACGTCTTAATACGTTAATACTTAATTATTGAAAGTGAGATAAATGGTAAGTTGACCAAAAATGTATAATGCGTTCAAACTTGCAAGAAATCAACAACACATTGGTGGATTGTTTTGTAGACACCAGTCAGTAAGGCTAGAGAAGAGGTTCGGCCGTGACAATGAACAGTAAGTAAATTATACTTCTCTAGCAGGTAAAACTTTTCACAATTTACACTTACATTCAATGATTTCGTTTTATGTTTTATGTATGTTTTGTTATTCAGACCTCTAAACGCACTATTAAAGTATTGCAGTTTAAACAACATCTGTACTTAAGGATACGCTTTAATTTCTCTTTCTAAAATAGTAAATGAAATTACCGTATCTTACATATCATCTTTTTATATTTTAATACTGAACCATTTGTTAAAAATATAGTAATAAGTTATGTTTTAATGAAATTCTGTCACCACGGATTATTATATCAGTATATCCGTACAGCTCGGTTCGTCGACTAATAATAAAGGATCTGAATTTTCTTATAAATTCAAATATAAAAATTATGCATATTGTATTAAAACATTTATTAGTCATTATATGAATGTTGTAAAAGGTGCGACAAGAATACAACCTTTGTTGTCTTCGAGCTTTATTTAAGATTGGAAAAATTGAGTTTTGTGTTTGCGCGTTAATAAGCGGTACCTCTATAAAAATATTCAGTTTTCAAACTACACAATTTTCATCTTGCAATAATTTCCTTCACTATTTATTCTTTTCTTGTCCGACTGAACTACAGTTTTATATCATACAAAAACCATTAGAATCACTAAAAGGGACACGTACACTGATTGGCAAAATGGCAATTTAAAGGGGCCTTTTCACAGATTTTGGCATGTTTTGAAGTTTGTCATTAAATGCTTTATATTTATAAATGTAAACATTAAATTTTAAAAGCTCCAGTAAAAATACAAAATTAAAATTTAAAAAAGGAAGAAAAAGTAGCCCGCAGCAGGGCTCGAGCCAGTGACCCCCGGTATCTTAAAGTAAAAACGCATTAGCCAACTGAGCTATCCTGCCAAGCATACATATGATGCGTATTTTATACGTTATATAAGCGATCTTCGTAGTTTCACAAATTCAAACGACAACAACAGAACTCTCCAAATTATTCAATCGTTTCGCGTTGCAACGCTTTATAATTTTTAGGTTTTTAAATCGTCAAAAGATGCATATAATGGCTATATTAGACCATGGCAAATGTTCAGTAATACTGTTTCCTCACAAATATCATTACTAAACCGAAAAATTGCGAATCTGAAACAACTTTTTTCAATTTTGTCAATTTACCAAACCGTGAAAAGATCCCTTAAAACATGTCGCAGAATCGGGAAAAATGCTTGCATTATATTGAAATTGTAAAATAACAGTCCTGACTATGAAACATATTACTATTTTCTGTTAAGTTATGGATAGTCAGAAATATGCGTTGACTTAACTCAATATCTAATAAATAAGCTATACGTTTAGAAGCCTGAATGGTCGGCTGGTAGCGAGTAAAACGTTGCGTCAGAAGGTCTTAAGTTCGAATACCGTTGAGAGCATATTTCTTTAAAATGTATGCTTGCTTTTATAAGTATTTTATACCTTTTCCAAATATTATTGTTTTATTGGTAAAAACTCGTAAATACATTTGTTAAAAATACGAAAGTGACCAAGTCCCTTTAAAATATAAATTAAGAAGTGTGAAATAATTTTGCACGTGAAAAAAGCGTTCCTTTGCTAATACAACATAATCAAGGGATTTAATGAAAGGTACATTTGTATTGCACGAAATCTAGGTAAAAAGTTATCTAACTGTGCTTCGCCTAAAATCGCTCAGGATGCTGCAAACAGGTTACCTCAGTATGTTAAATGGCAATATTATCCCCCGCCAAAGGCAGAGGGGTATTGAATTGACGTTGTATATTTATATGTCAATGAGGAGAATAGCAATGCATACAAGCAATTACCCTACACTTAAATATTTATTTTAGGATTATACCATAAACCAAGGGATTTGACCCATCAATTCATAAACCTTTATTTTGCGGGGAATATTAATTCAACGAAGTTGCTTTTGCATATAGGACTATATGATGATTATATTTGATCGATGTGCGTAGGGAATCTTTTCGAATCGTCATCAGAACAAATATTTCTACTCATGTACGCGACCAGCTAGATAATTTAAGTTCTATATAGAGAGAAAAAGTTCGTATGAACTTTATGTAAACGGTTTTTAAGTGCAAAGAATATTATTTTATTATTTATAAGAACCTGCATTGTTGCTATTTTTTTGTTATAGTTCTACTACAGATCGTTCGTGGGAGGATAAAGGGTGGAGACAAAAATTACAGAAGGCTAAAGAAGATAGTGATAACAACTTGGCAAAGTAAATCGGTTTCGCACCATCAAAATAAAGTTCTTAAAATGTTAATAATATAAGTTAACTCTTATTAAGACAATTATGCCTAAAATGTAATTCGTTAAATGGAAATATCTATACTATTCAAATATTCCATATTTCTTATTGTTTTAGATCATTACGTAGTCAATATAGAAATTTTTAGAAAGTCCACTTGTTTTACAGGTCCAACAGTTTGCAAGATCAAATAAATGGCTTGATTCGAGAGAACGATGAATTAAAGAAAGACAAAGCAAAGTATGTATTGTTTGTGTTACTATGTATTTAAACGCACATGCAAATGTTGATGCAGATAGTAAAAATGCGTCAAAAAAACCCATATATTTTCCACATAACCTTAAACTTTTTTTTTTTTTGTGGCTTTTTTTTTTTTATTCAATATCATACATACAATGTAAACATGTATATGATCATACAACATAGTGATTGTACAAAGCAATAAAGTTCAAACATGTTATACAAGATATGCTAATATATATTTTTTTAGAGAGAAAAGAAAAGAACAACATAGGAATAGTTATGAAAAACTAAAGTTATGAAGATGAGTTGTATAAAGTCGAAAGAAAGCATACTGGACTTGTGTGTTTTATTGTATATTCACAATGATCTTGTCAGATTGAAAAAAAATAAAAAAATAAAAAAAGACTATTTTAGAAAGATAAACTGACACTAGAGTGAAATGTATATAAGTGGACAAAACATTATGAGAATTTAATCCGATTCCATTTTTGTTCAAAGATTTGTAATGTGTCATTACTGAGGGCTATTTCTTTCTCAATCTGGATTTTTATTTTAAGACTATGGACAAAACAATTAAAATTTGGTACTTGTTTTTGTACTTCATGTTAAAGATAAAATATTTCATCAATATAACAATAAAATTCACAATATTATTACAGTCTATTGATTTCAATGAGTTAATTCCGAAACTTACATTTAAGAAAGATAGTTTAACGTTTAGTTGCTGTTGTTCAAAAAAAGATATTAATTGATTCCAAAAAGGCTGGATGTGTTTGCACTCCCAAAAAAGATGTTCTATAGTTTCAATGTTTTCACTGCAGAAGTCACACAGATTTGAGTTAGATAATTTACATTTAAAGAGATATTTATTTGTAGCTATAATTCTATGGATGTATTTATATTGAAAATTTCTCAGTGTGCTTTCAATAGTTGCTTTATATGGCATGGTAAATATGTGTTTCCAATTAAGTTCATGTTCTCCAAAAAGGACTTGCCATTTATTTTGGATTTTGGAGTTTTCTGTAGGGTTTTTAATTTGTAGTGTGTAAAATATTTTATTCGTTTTGGTTTTTCTTCCAAGTATGTTTTCTACAAATGTTGTTTGAGTACATGGTGTATTATTTGTATTTATTTCAGATTTAATATGTATGGGTATGCTTTGGATTAGTGTGTAGTACTTCAGAAAATTATTTGAAGGTATTCCGTATATGTAGCATATATCATCAAAAGAGTAGAAATCCTTAATTCTGTAGTCATATAATTGGTCGACATATTTAATGCTTCGTTCAAACCAATCTTTATAGAAAAACGTCTTATTGTTTGAAGTTATGTCTTTATTATTCCATAAAATTGTTTTACTGTTCGTTTTGGTTTCTAGGTTATGAGTGACATCACTCCATGCTGATAGAACATCAGATAGAAATATGTTTTCCTTTGCAATTTCATGTAAGATAGTATTGCTGATGTTACATTCAAAGAGTAAGAAGTCACCATATTTTTTTAGGATTTTCTGGTAGAATAATTTCCATTTACTCGTATTGGTTTTATCTAGGTATCTTTTAGCCCAGCTGCATTTGATTGCATTCAAGAATGAGTCAATGTTCGTTAATTGGATTCCTCCATTTTCTACAGATTGAATTAACTGAGTTCGTTTTATTTTATCAGGCTTACCGTCCCATATGAAATTAAATATTGCTGATTTTATATCGTTAATAATATCATTTGGTGGATTTGGGAGAACTGTTAATACATACATTAATTTAGGAAGTGCAAACGTTTTCAATACAGTGTTTTTTCCGATTAGTGTAAGTTTACGGTGATGCCATGATTTTAAGCAGTTTTTAAAATTCTGTAATTTAGGTAATATGTTTTTAAGAACTGTATCCTTTTCATTATTTGTGAAAGTAATTCCTAACGTTGTGGCTTCATCGGATGTCCAATTAAATTTCATTTCTTTTTTATATAGGACATTACTTTGTTTTAATTTACCTACTCGTAGCACAGTACATTTACTTTTGTTTAGTTTAAGACCCGATGTCATTCCGTAAATGGTTAGTGACTCTATAAGGTTATGGAAAGAATCGTAATTGTCGTTTAAGATGTAAGTTGCATCGTCAGCAAATAGGGACTGTTTGATATCTTCATCAGGTTCTAGTGATATGCCTTTTATGTGTTTATTTGATTGGATGTGATGTGATAGGTACTCGATACAAATAATAAATAGCGATGATGAGAGTGGACATCCTTGTCGAACCCCTCGTTCGATGTTAAAACTGTTTGAAAAGAAGCCATTGTTAATGATTATACTGTTAATATCGGTATAGAATAGTTTGACCCATTGAATGAGACTTTCACCAAAGTTCATATTTTCTAAGCAAGAGAACATAAATGAATGATCAAGCGAATCGAATGCATTTTCAAAGTCTGCAAAGAATATTAGACCAGGATTGTTTGAATTGTTGAAATAGTTTATGCATTCTTGGATAAGACGAACGTTTTTACCAATGTAACGTCCTTTTATGAAACTAGATTGAGATTTTGAAATGATTGATGGTAATATTTTTTTAATTCTGTTTGCTATACTTTTTGTTGCAATTTTATAATCATTGTTTAGTAAGCTAATTGGGCGCCAGTTTGATAAGGATTCTAAGTTTTTTCCAGGTTTTGGGATGAGTGATATTATACCTTGTTTTTGAAGCGTAGTTAGGTTTTTATAATTATATGAATGGTTTAGTGAATTAATTAAATGCGTTTTGATATCATTCCAAAATATTTTATAAAACTCAATGGTGATGCCATCAGATCCTGGACTTTTGTTATTTTGCATTTCTTTTAGTGCTAATCCACATTCATATTCATTTAGTAATCCGTCACACAATAGTTTTTCTTCTTGATTTAAAGTGTGATGTGTATTTTTAAAAAGGGTGTTATTTTCAACATGTTTTCGTTTATAGAGGGTTTCGAAAAATAAACGTTGTTCTTCTAGTATTTGAGTTCTGTTTGTTACATCTTCGCCATTGACTACTAATTTGTGTACAGTTTTTTGTTCACTTCTACGTTTTTCGATGTTTGCGAAGTATTTTGTATTTTTTTCATTGTGTTCAACATGCTGTGCACGCGCTCTTAGTATTATTCCATTGAGATGTGTATGATAGATTCCATCTAATATTTGTTTTTTTAATGTTATTTCATTTTCAATGTCGGTGGTATCATTTGTGTTTGTTTGATGCAATTGTTTTTCAAGTGTTTCAATGATTTTAATGGTTTCAGTTTCAAGTTTGTGTGTTTCTTTTTGTTTAAATGATGTGTATCTAATTGTTGCGTTACGTATATTTCCTTTAATTACTTCCCATAAGGTGTTTGGGTTTGCATCTTTGTTATTTTGAACTGTATTTAATATTTCCTGTTTTATTTGTGTTTGATATTGTGTATCTAATAAGATGCTGTTGTTAATTTTAAAATATCCTGGGCCTCTTTCAGGTTGTATATTGTGCAGTTTTAGTTCAACTATAGAGTGGTCATTCATAATTCCTGGTTTTATGTTACATGTGTCAATAATGTTGCAAAGAGACTCGGATATTAAAAAATAGTCTAATCTACAAAATATTGTTGGTTTTGTGTTTGAGTGCCAGGTGAATTTGCTTTCGTTTGGATATATTGTACGCCAGATGTCTATCATATTGTAGTTTTCAATTATGTTATTTAAAATGTTTCTATTTTTAGGATGAGTATAAAGGTTTCCCTTCTTTTTATCTAATAATGGGTTAAGAACAGTATTGAAATCACCACCGACTATAATGTTTTTATCTTGGTTATCATTTATAAAGGATTGTAATGTTTCGTAAAAAGTGTAATCATCTATGTTAGGGCCGTAAACGTTGATTAATGTTAATTGTGTTTCGTGTATTTTATTATCTATACTTGCTTGTCTGCCAATTATTATTTCGTTAAAATTATCGACTGTGATCCCTATATTATTTTTTATTAGAAAGGCGATGCCTTGTTTATTAGTATGTTGTCCACTGAGATAGATGTCTCCGTCCCATTCATCTTTTAATGTTTGTGCTAAAGTATGTGTCAAGTGACTTTCTTGTAATAGGCATATACTGTATTTTTTTTCGTCTAACCATTTGAAGATTTTTACGCGTTTTTCTTTATTGTTTAGGCCTTTTACATTCAAAGTACATATTTTAATCATTTAAAATGGTGAAGGGTGTTGTAAATGATAATTTGTGTGTGCTTGTCCAGTTAGTTTCAATTTTAAAACATGTCCAGTTGCTTTCTATTATGAGACATAATATGTCCATATATGCAAACAAAAATAGAAAACAAAAATTATGGATACAATAACCTTAAACTTAACGAAATGTAAAACGTTGATAAATATGCGTGCTTGTATATGTATAGGTTTCAAAAGGCATTGGCGGAACGTGAACAACAAATAAAAGATTTGCAAAGCGAAACTGCACGTCTTTTGCGAAACTATAATCAAGAAAGAGCAGAAAAAGATGACGCACTGACCAGGTATATACACATATTACTATCTTAGATTTTTTTTTGTAACAAATAGTTGCATAATTCAAAACAAGATGTGTTTGT